>NW_027509198.1:210000-655000 GCF_051911475.1 Siphateles boraxobius | reverse complement strand
TTGGGAACGTGCACTCCTCTAAACTGTAGTCTACGGGTGCTGCACCGCTAGTTCACTGCTGCACATCTTTTCCTGAAAATATCACGTTAACAACCCTTTAGAAAACGTAATTCCTTTGTGGATCCTCTTGATCTGCTTTCTCCATGTTTCTTTGACAAATCTCAGTGTCTCAGTCGCACGCACACTGCACGTGAGTTAACCACACCCACTTATTTACATGTCGGGTATACATGGAATAAAAAAATCTGTTACGGTTGACATTTTCTGCCGCGGTAACGATACCGTCATACCGCCCAACCCTACACTGTCATCACTCTTCTATTATTTTCTTCTAGGCTGAAAGATTCAACAGCTTCAATTCAGTAAAGCATTCACTTTTCATTCAATGTGTGAAGTAGGGATGCTCATTACGGTTAATTTTCCTGACCGACAACCGCCACTCGTTATCCGAGTATTAACCGTTAACTGATAAGATTATAATATTGAATTGGCATTAAATAAAAATAAAATTGACAAGTGTCTGTGACCCGTTAAAAAATATTATATTAACGTGCAAACAGCAGCATACAGAACAGATCAACAACAGAACCTGGATTCACATCACATTTTCACTCGCCTGCTAGCCTGATTAAAACCAGAGCTTTCTCAGTCGTAACTGAGTTAGAGTCTGGGGAAGGTTCATTCACAGCTCATTTCCAAAGGGGTGTCACCAACGGACGTCGCTCAAATGCCTCTGGGCGCAACTGGATAGACCTTAAAACCAATCAGATCGATCGTCATCTTGTAAAGCCCGCCTCAACGTTTGTGATTGGTGCCTCGATTTGGAAAGATTGGAAATGACCTTGAATGGTCTTCGCCAGACTGAGGCCGTTCCTCAATACCAAGTTTGCAAACTTCGGACTTGCGTCCTTGGTAGTTCAGACTTGCCAAGTTCGACTCAGGAGAACGAACTCCCGAGGACGAGAGGACGCGAGTCCGGTTATTCTGCAAACGGAACCGCGGCGTTCTTGATCGTGTCACTCAGCTCGCTCTGGCTACTCCGGTTATCTCTTTATGTATATTTTAGGCAACAATAAAACGAAATATGGTATAAAATACAACTTGCCTCATTTCATCAACAATAAAACGAAATATGTAATAAAATACCACTCTGCCTCTTTTCATTTAAAAAAATCTTAAACATATTAATGGCCACACAAATGTGGTTCAGGCAACGCATACATTGATTATCTTCACTGCATATATTTATAACAACACGAAATATAAAACACAACCCTGCTTCTTTTTGTTTTAATTTAAATTTTTAAATATGAAACATTTTTGATCATTAAAACGGACTTAACAAACAGAGAGAGGGTTGTGTAATTTTATTGTATTATACATGTACATACAGTGAAGAGAATGTATAGTAAAATAATATATATAAAAAAAGTTTTAATGATCAATAATATCCAGTATAAAAGTATAAGTAGCCTAATAGGTAAGAAGCTATACAATGAGAAATAAAGCAAACAATTCAGTCAGACATAAGTCAGCTCTCTAATAGGCTACAAAGTTAAAAGTATAGCAGAGGATTTTCTTTTTCCGGGTGGGTAGCCTATACTATTGGTCCACCTAAGTGTCAATCATTCTGATGATACGTTTACGTAAGGCCGTCGTACGTGCTCGTCCCTATGTAGTTTTCGCTTTCTGCGCATGCGCACTTTCAGGTGTATTATGTGTGATGAGTTACGGTTTCAGCCATTCCTTTGAAAACGGCTGAGGGTCGAAAGAGAAAAAATGTATACGAAGTGTATGATAAGAAGAGAAAGGCAGCAGAATATAGAAACAAGACCAGAGTGATTTTGGGTGATTATTTCACCCGCTGGCGTGCGCTAAAAGCACAGGTTGGGCTTCCCACTGATGCCGCAGTCGTGAAGATTCTACTAGACAGGTAAAGTTTGTCATGCTATTTGGAGAAATCCGTTTAAAATCACTGCTAGTAAAAGTTAATGTAAGCTATGATTAGCGATGCTAGCCCTGGCACAAGTCATGCACCGTGTAGACACGGTAAACATCTCAATTTGTCTAAAGTAGCCTTATGACCAAATGGTAAATGGTTCGTGCATGCATGCTCTTGCGTGCACACGTTTAATAGGCGTTCCCTCTCAGGAGCAAATAGAGTGTTGCACATGTGCATTTTTAAAACAATTGGAGAGGGCGGGTCTTCTCTAAAATTCGGAAAGATCCTCCGCTATACCTTTAAAGTTAAATAGCCTAAATATGTAAAGTGAAAATATGAAACTTCTAAATATGAAACTAAATATGAAACTTCTCTTTGCCCTCAGCCAAAACGATTCGCCATGGAACAAACTATAGATTAATGAGACCAAAGATCGATTTATACACAAGACAAATTATATGTCATGTTTAACCACTAGACTAGAGACATCAGAGCCAGCTGCAAACATCAGGAGGACTAGCCGAGGAAAAGCTGTTCCAGTCGGGGTTAATGAGCGCTGAACGCCCGGTGATCGCCTGGATCTCACAACTCCGAAAACGTCAGATTCATTTTTCAAATATGCATTTATAGATAGTGCCATCTTTATAAATAAACCACAGATTTGAGCTTTAAACAACTACATTCTCGCCTGAAACACTCTTAAAATTACATTTCCTGACACGATAACAGTAGTATTTTTATATTACGCGGGTTTTCTCCTCTGCTATTGACACTTGCTGGTTGGTGCGAGATGCATTCTGGGATACCTGGCCGTCTCAAGTCCGCACAAGTCACCTCTCGATGCATCCTCGGTAAAAGGGGCGGATCAAGAACACATCCGGGGATTTGAACTGGACTTGGCTAGATGTGAACTTTGAATTGGAACAGTATTTGGGCAGTGACTGATGACGTTTCACAAGTCCACAAGAACACAAGTACAGACAAGAACGCATATTGAGAAACGGCCTAACTAGCAGAGCAAATCTAAATTTGCCGGAAGTTTGTCTGGGTTTTCCCAGGCTACTCACCTGCAGCATTTCTGACAGTGACAACAGAGAAAAACAAAATAGGCCTACACTAAATATATTTTTTTAACTAAAATAATTCACAAATTAAGATGACTACTGAATCCGTTTGAAGCTTTGAAAAACCATCAGTTTGTTTTTTCGTCAAATAAAAATAGCAGGCCTACCTCAATCCACACCGTGTCTAGTTTTTATTTTTATTTTTTTTAAAGTAACTTGTCTATATGATGTGGGGTTAGTCTGGAGCGCAGTTAAAGCCGCGGCAGAAAACAAACTAAAAAAAACAAACAAAAAACTTTTAACTTTTAAACCGTTTAACTGGTAGTATTAATCGGTTAAAATGTTTACTTTTGGTTAACGGTTAAACAGTCAATATGAGCATCCCTAGTGTGAAGTAAATTCAAAACCCAACACTGTGTCGGTTTCTTTCACTCTTTGACTAAAACAAATTACAATAACAAATTACATAAAAAAAAAATGTATAGAAATTAAATGGATATACATATTCAATTTGATTTAACACAGATTAAGATTCAGAATATTTCAACAATTCACTTTTTCCCCAAAACAAACAGTATATCCAACCATATGAATTGGAATCACTGAATCCAACGGATTTGACTCAGTTGCATTGAGTTCATGAATCAAATGACTCAATCGATCAGAGTTCAGGAATCAAATGTTCAGTTCAAAGAATCGTGTGATTCTCTTTCGACCAGTTCGAGTTTAAAAAAAATAAAGTAATCTACATTTTTGAAGCCTTTCTTTTTGGATTTTTTTGGAATGTTTCCCCTGTATAGTTTATTTTTTTTATTATTATTTATGTATTCTTTCTATTTCTTTGATGCTATTATGAATGTAATAGATAATAATACACTGTGATCCTCTGTATGTGTACGTTGTATATTGTTATTTTTCTTGTTATGCAATAAAAAATCAAACAACAAAAAAAATGATTTCTACTAAAGATTGAATCGTACCACGTGACACATCAGTCAGGAGTCTTAACAGCGATCTCACACTGAAACTTCTGGATTCTGTTCCTGTAGGACAAGAGCGTCTGAACTACTGCAAGTAAGCTTTAATACTTACACCATTACAGTTATCTGGGGGAATATGAGCGGATTTCATATGAGTTAGTGTGATAATGATTATGTTAAATTATAACATAAGTTACAACTTATACCTGTTGCAAAAGTAGAACGACCAAAAAACAGCCAGGAATTACTCAAACAAACCGTTATATTGAAATTAATTTAGCAAAAATGAATAGCCTAATGCTTTTTTCTAAAAAGGTTTATTTCCATTTTTAGGATGTGGTTTTGTATAATGTGAAATCGAAAGTAGGCCTAGTCTTTGGACAATTGCAGTCTTTCCTTGGCTGCGTTCCAGTCCACTTTTAGACACGCACTGGCGAACTTCCTTATAAGCACTTTCCCTCGGGGGAATCCCTGCCGCCCGAAAAAATCGGGACAATCCCGAAATTTAAGCTGCTGTCCCGAATCCCGAATCCGGATCATATCATATATGTAGGCCTATGACTTATTGGTCTTTGTTGGTTGTTTCTGGTTTTGCGTTATATGTATATGGCATATTGGTGTGTTGTTGCTGGTTTTGCGTTGTATATGGCATATTGGTCTTTGTGTGTAGTTGCTGGTATACGTTGGCGTTGCAAATAGAGGGGCGCAGGGACGTGCACAGACATTTTGAGGGGCAGGGGCTCAAGTGAAAAAAAGGGCACTTCTCATAATTAAGTATTTTTTTACTTTTTTTAAACAAAAAAAGTATAGGCTATATATATTAACACAACTCTGACTTCCTTTTTAGAAAATTAATTAAAAAAGTTAATTCATTTTATCTTCCTCAAACTTTTTAGCTTCACACAACCAAGCATCAGAATACTGAATTGCCTGAATGTTTTAATCAAATACATTAATATTATTATTGCTATGCATGTACACACACACAATAACTGATGGTGACATGGACTTAGTTTCACATTTAAGGGAGGACTGTATTATCATCATGATCAAATAAAACCTTCAAAATCCACATTTAGATGGAGTTTATTTTAAACCTACTATCCTCCATCTGTTTGCATCTGTAGATTTCTTCTAAATTCACCAATTTAGATTTTTAAATTTCAGGGGGAAAGACTCTTGATGAATGTAAGTCATCATTAACTGGGGATATTCTGTGGTGATATGCTTTAGTTATTTTGTTTATTCCTTTTTACCTGCATTGCCCTGTCAATTAGATGCAAATGTGCACATTTTACCTAGTTGACGCCTAATTTGCGTATCAGTTTATCGATTGTAATGATGTTATTAGACACACACACTGTATTCACCTGTAGGGTCCCCATTTAGTACAGTAGCACTGTTGGACATGATATATTTGCCTTAGCTAAACTGCTGTAGCTAACTTATTACGTTAGCTAGTAGCTCATGAGGCATGCATGCTAGCAAGACACAGGTTAACTATATTTGTCTTTGGCTAATCAGCAGTAAATTCGAGGCACTGGTAGTTTAATCTTTTGTTCATCGCCACTCACCTCAACACAATCCAAGAAAAACACTGCTGGAAGGGGCCGCTGCTACCTGCAGGTGTGTGTGTGTGTGTGTGTGTGTGTGTGTGTGTGTGTGTGTGTGTGTGTGTGTGTGTGATGTGCCGATGGGGGGGGCGCTTCAGAACTCCTGACCTGATATTTAGATACACTATTCAATAAATATATTTGTTTGACAGGGAAGCTGTGCGCAAACAGGAATATATATTATTTATAAAAAAGGGTACTTTCTCTCCAGGAATAAAAAGGGCAGGTGCTCAAGCCACTTTTGATGTCTATGTGTGCACTTGCCTGGAGGGGCGGCACAATTGTTTTTCGCCTAGAGCGGCAGAAGTGCACTCGCCGGTGTTCTGACGATTCATGCTACCCATTTGCTACTTACTGGTTATGCGCATGTGCAGACTTTCTGCGTTACCACGCCCATAAATCTATGCATCCTTGCTGTGGAGACTTCTAGGAAAGGTGTACTTTGACAGGTCAAAGATGAACCGCTTTCAGGGCTCGAATTTCATTGCGGGTATTGCGCATAATTTTAATCATTCCCGCAGGTCTTGCGTTTATAATGCGAGAAATTCCCGCAAACATTCATTCAATCTCAGCATGTAGGCCTATAAGTAAATTTAACCTAACAGATTATAAGATCAAATCAGTCATTTTAAAACTTTATGCGAGACGCAATTTCACAAACAGCGTGAGTGATTCTGCCAATGCCGCGTCTTCTCTGTCTCTCAAAATGGGTTGCACAAGGCAAGTCAATCGCGCTGCACTGCAGGCGGTGATTCTAGACTCTCGCGTTTCAGGAGTCGGGACATATGGTGGAAATGTCACTTGCACAATTGGGGCATTGCATCGTCACTAATGTTTATAATTTGTGCGTCTTTTTAAGTTTACCTATTTACACATTATTTTTCTTGAATTATAGCGCTTTAACGGTCAAAAGCACACAACATTGTCTTAATTCCGGTCTTGGGGAGTATCCTCTCAAACACAATCGGTTATGTCTTAAAAAAATAATACAAAAAGAAAATTCATGTGACACTATAATGAAAGCATTATGGGCATTATGGGCGTCTTCATGGAGAACGTGGCTCATGATTGCTTAGCAACAGGGAACCCTTTTTAAAAGAGGAGAAAGTGGCGCGGACTGCGCTTTACACGCAACATGTGAACGGCCCCTTAATGGATCCGTGCACTGGCTCTTAAAGTGAGAGTAGCCTAACATGTATCTGTCATTATTGTATATAAAACAACAAAAGATAGCATTAATTGTAAGGAATCAGGATTAATAGCCTACTGTATGTATTCAAATTATACAGGACTAAAAGACTATTCCGTGTTATTTTACATTTGATTACTTTTTTCCGTTTCTGTAGCATTTCTGAATACTAGTGTTAGACCTAAACTTTTCTCTTTATTTCATGTATTTATTTGTGCTACTTTTTTTCAATTTAATTCAAAGATTGAAATCAAGCTTCCTTTTGTTGTGTAAACTAAAAAAAATGACCCCATTGTAAAAACACAAATACAATGAGTGAGCAAACATTTAGCTGAACGTATTTTTAAAAATTGTCTAAAAAAAACTCCCCCCTCAAATTAACCCCCCCCCCCCCCCCATAAGAATGACCTAAAGGGGGATTTCCCCCGAATTTCACGAAATTCAGGCCCTGGGCTTTAAAAATAAAAACAGTACAGTATACAGTACTCATAACTTCCAATTTTATTATAATTGTATTTCATATAATATACAATCATGTCATTTTTATTTGTTATATCAAATGTGATAATTGCTAGTTCATTTAAAATATCAAAATATGCTCCCCATACACTTACCCTGTTATATTGTGAGATTTACACCATTATGGAAACAATAAAGAATGAATCGACATTCTCTGTGATCGATTCACGCTACGGTAGCATTTTTCGACAGGCAGCACAAATCGTCAGAACACCGGTCCTGATGAGGGTTTATTTAATTTATTGCAATCAACTCAAAAAGGTCAAAAAGCTCCTGCGGGTTGAGGGGTGGCGATGTACCCATAATTTTGCCTGCCGTCTTGACCAAATTAAAAATCTGAGTTTTTGATTTGACTGTCAAATTTCCAAACCAACTGGAGATACCATATCGAAGAATGGACTCTATTGTTGCTCTATAAACTGTTGTAACATCTGTTGTAACATGTGTGCGCCAACTAAGGTCATTATCAATCGACACCCCTAGGTAGTTAAAAGATGTCACCTGCCTGATATCATGACCATGAATGACCACAGGGCTCTGATCTCCAACTAATTTGGGGTCAACCAACATTTCCACAGTTTTTCGTGTGTTAATCTGAAGTTGATGTGAATCACACCAGTTGACAAACTTGTCCACAGCAACTTGGTGGATATTCATGTTGCTTTCTTTATCAAGCAAACTGAGAAGGACAGTATCATCAGAGAATTTGACTATATATTGGTTTGGCTCATGGCTGACACAATAGGCTCCGCCCACTGGGGCTACAGATGCACAATATTCATGTAGGCTCCGCCCACTGCCTCTACAGATGCACAAGTCAGTTTTGCTTCGCATTTAACGAGATATATGGTGCTAAAGGGAGAGCTCGCGAAACTTGTCACTTGAAAGCGGAAAACAGTGTTTGAGATTCGTCGCAGCAGATTCAAGCAGCTGTAGTTATGTACTTGTGTTTGTGCTAGAAAAATATACAATATATTTGTGAGAAAATATTCTACAAGTGTGCAACTCTCATTGGATGAATTCACATACTGTTTTGCGGATGAGGAAAATTTCTCCGTGACTTCACATTTTTTGATGCGGGTGTTTAAATGCATTTTGCACCATATTCACTGCAGCAACTGTAGCAAAAATGTGAGCGCACAAGTTTATTAATATGTGATTTGTAGAATAGGATTTGTGCACCTGCAATCAAGAATTTGAGAAGGTGTAACTGTTGTGTTGTGTTTGTGGGAGAGAAAAAAAGTCTACAAGTTTGCAACTCTTAAAACATTTCTCTCTGTGACTTCAAATTTACTTATACACATGTGTGGCTATTCTCTACAACTACAAATTTCACTGTCACAGGCGTTCAGTTGTTTTGCACCAAAAATACCTTCATACTACAGCCACTCCAATTCATGCACACTCCGGAGATCGGCGGAGGAACCGTGAGGAACCATTTTGCAGATCCCGCTTCTTTTTTTCTCCCCCCAACCCACAAATGCTGCTGCCTACTAGATCTACGGAACCGTGGTCCACATCAAGCCGGCGGTGTAAGTGCGAAGGTATGTTGATTTTGTGTATATCCTATGCCACAATTTATATGATGATAATACCCAACAAACAGACAAAAGTAGATATTGCCTTTTTTTAACCAAGGGGGCGTTTAGGTGGCGCATGCATGTTTTTCTGCGCGAGATCAAGTCTACACAGAAGCATCGCCTCGGTAGCAACCAAGCGGCAACCTCCCCGTCTCTCTCTTGAAACCAACAAGGAAGCGAGTTAAACTGCAATTCATTGACTGGCCGCTTGAGGCTGGCTGCACAAGTGAGTCAAATCTGTATCTCCCCCATGTTAAAATTACCAACTTTACAGCAGAAAAAAACATGTTTACAGCCTGGTTCTCTATGTGGCTTTGGTCTATACAGCTAATTCTGCCTTTCATAACAACTGTGAGGGGGGTGAATTTTTTTATAACTCATCCGTTTAGTTGATTAATATTTAAAGTTCTGCATAATTAAGGGTGTGTCCACTTTTGAGTGACAGGTGGATTCCCCCTGCGGTCGTTATAGTCATCATTAGCCGTGTGTCTGCTGTCTGTTAGCCGTCACGTTACCTCAGCTAATTTATCGTATTCGGGATTATTTCATTCAATTTAATACACGCATTATACCTTTGGTCACGCCGTTGGATTCCGTCGTTGTCGAGTATGGAGAGAACAACCAGAGCTGTATTTCCAGTTGTTTTCCTCGCATGCACTAATGGATGTCTGACAATTTCGTTGCTTTTTGGAGTATACAGGCTACACTCGTTATGCGGTACCATTGCTCTTACGGAACAGATATGCTTATTTAACTTTTAAATGTTAAATAAAAAGTACCGTGAGATGAAATCCTGCAGGTGTCAGTGCTTTCTCTCCGTCCATACAATAGATGCACACCCTTGAATGAGCGCGGATTTCTAGTGCATTTACTTGAACTTCTGAGGTAATATTTTTGGTTTAACCCATTTGAGAAATTGAGAGGCGGCCAAAATCAGATTTTAAAAGCGACTGAACTGAATAAAGCTCTTTACGAACTCGACGTGCGATGCCGCGCTGACTGACATGTATGCGCATGAATCACTGTCAAACGCACAAGCTCAGAGCAATATTGTAAGTTACTGCATGATAATACATTTTTAACTAGCAGAATAAGAATGCATCACGATAGACATAGTCTCACTTTTAGTTACGTATTTTAATTATTATAGTATTTCGAAGGGCAAAAACATGAACTTTAACTATTGGCTTTACTTCTACATTCAGCTGTCACTTTAGCGTGACTGTGAGGCCAGTAGCATAGCATTAGCACCTCAGCTCCACCCACTTCCCGCCTCTTTGCCCATTTTCTTTTATCCGGGAGTGACGAGAGATGACACGCTGCCAAGATGGCGACGGTTGGCCCCGCCCACTTTAGGCTTCAAAAACGCTCTTCAGAAACCTACGGGTGACGTCACGGACACTACGTCCATATTTTTTTACAGTCTATGGTAGCAACGGACTCTCTTGTGATCAGTATGTTTATCAATTTCAAACACACAATTTTCAGGCCAGTATGTGATTATTTTGTTTTGTGTAACTTGTTACTTATTTTTTTATTGAAAAATATTATTTTGTTAGAAAAACGTCGAGTTTTCTGAGAAATGTTTTCGATAAACGGATGACAGAATTTGGCCCCGGAGGATTAACGTTGCGTGTTTTTAGACTTGGTTAGTTGTTATTAACTGGCTGACTTTAGTTACTGACTGTTAATATGTTCGCGTATTAAATATTTTCAGTGAGTTATTTTAGACGTGAGGGGAAGTCGTTTTTCTCTTTCAGTCAGAGGAGAGGTAAGTTAACGTTAAACAGCCAGGTTAAACTAATAAACGGTCATACAATTGATGGACTGTCTTTTTTCCACACTAAAGTGACATCTGTCCTTTTATAATATTAACCCCTTACACTCTGAAGGCATTTTTAATGATTTTGTCTAAGTGACATGCTTAAAATTAAAGGCAGCTCTTTTGTTGTGCGTCTCTATGGTAACGTTAATAGTAGACCTGTCAATCAAAGAGCTCAGTTTAGTACAAGCGCGCAGCCACTGTCAGACAAAGAAGTGGTTATGAAGTAGTAAAGTGATTGTAAGTGAAGTAAGTGTTTTTTTGGACACACGCCTATTCATAAAATATAGCCTTTATTAACCTTTGTAATTTACACAAAATAGAATAATTGTCTTTTCTGTTTTTCAGTGGTCGATTTTCATCTGATTTTTGTAAGTGATCAATCTAGAAGTCATCCTACAGTTCTGATTTTCCATGTTCTTAACATACTGGTTTAGTCAATAAAGATAAATTAAAACAGAGTGCATATTAATTAAAGGCATTTGCAATATATTTTACTCCTTTTCATGTTTCTTCTTTTTCCCAACAGGAGCTACATACACCCCAAAGGCTCTTTTCAGAGCCATTTTACACAGCATCTTTGCCTTTGTAGAGTAAGTAAGTGTTTTAATTAACTTCAAAGACAACTAAAGACTTCTTAAAGACTTCTTTTAATGATGTAAATTCCCAGTTGTCGACTTTTGTGCACTATACCGGACATTTTTTAATCGTTATTGATAAAGTTGTATCATTGATATGCAAGGAAAGCAGAAACCGAACTGTGTGTAACCAGCATTAATGTGTTTTTCCATTTAAGTGATTACATCAGTTTCCGTTAAATATGTGATGCATTGGGTCTTTAAACTTGTGGCTGTAAGCGCACTTGAAAAGTTTGAGAGCAAAAAGCCTACTTCCTGTTTGGCAGTTTCACCATCTAATTTTATCATTTCATAGTGACAACCGTTAATTGGCAGCAGGAAGCCGAACATGAAGGGCTGTGATCTCCTGAACGTAAGCTATTTAGCATGCAGATGGAGAACACACTGAGAACACACACACACACACACACACACACACACACACACACACACACACACACACACACACACACACACACACACACACACACACACACACACACACACACACACACACACACACACACACACACACACACAAATAAAATACAAAGCAGACCTATACAAAATGGAGAATGACAAAAATGACAGAAAAAGTTTGAGAACCACTGCTGTGGGGTCACTGGTTTAGCTCTGTTAATTGGGTGATGCTGTTCTTTGTGTAACGGGCCTTTTTCTGTATTTCCTAGTGCCACAAGATGATTGGCAGCAAGACACACCCAGTGATGAAGGGATGTGCTCTCCTGAATGTAAGTTAATTAACACGCAGACACAGAATAATGTTACTCTGCTGCTGTTTAAATGAAACGGTTATAACGGTCAACTAGCTGCTCAGACAGTCCGTTTTTTGGTAATCTCCGAGGTAATCACGTTATATACTTAAAAACTGCATGATTTCATTACCTGTAAGTGTTTTACATACCTTTTGGTGTTATTATAATTTGGTTTCTTATTGTTTTACCGTTTATGAACTAGGACCGAGCTTAGACACATGGCCGGGCTTAAATCAGTCATGTCTTTGTTTTAAATATCTAAATAGCGATGTAAACGAGGATTTATGTAGCGTAAATACAACACATAAGCTACACACTCTTATTACATCTCGTTAAATATGATTTTGACCGTTTATAATTGATAGACACCGATAAACACTGCACACTGACAGGCAGCTAATCATATAAGTTAAGCTATTTACATATAACGTCTTAACTATCATGTTAACGTGACCTAAAAATAACAGATTTTACAATTCTAACTTTAATTGATAACTGAAATGAAATCAACCATCTGTAATATTTAATTAACTTAATTATGAAAAGATATAATGGAAGTAAAACATTTAGGCCATGAAATAATATTCATTAATTTAATAACATTAAATATGAATGTACTAATTTCTTTTGAATGTATACATTTCATCAGTGCGTTTATCCATAGAGATTCTGTAAATATTAATTTTTGTTTCTTTTTCTCCCTTTTCCTTGTGTGTAATCAGATAATTGGTAGTGCTCTGTGTAAGTTTTCTGTTGGAATCACTGTCTTACACATTCTCAGACATTTACATATATAACTGTATTTTCATAAACATTTTGCTTATGTTTTCTGTTAATATTTTGGGTATCAAATTTTTTAAATGAGATGTTCCTCACCCACTGAACAAATACTGTATTTGTCAGTACAGAGGTGTCATATGTAGCATACATTCTTAGATGTTATTGTACATATTCATGAATAAAAGTTTTAAACTAGGTTTATAACATTAAAATGTTGTTTTTCCTCTCTCTTTTCAGTATTCATTGCCATCTAATCCTGATTGCAGAATTGAGCTTAACCCCAGTTAAGCAGACCTGAACCAGTTGACCGAGGTCTTCAGGATCAGCAGAAACTACTGACAGGCTGGAGCTAAACTCCTCCATGACCAGGACTGGACACCAGTGCTGTAAGTGATCCATCTAGTCATGTTCAGAACATATTGAAGGGGATCTCAGCTCTGGCCCTTGAGGACCACTGTCCTGCAGACTTTAGCACCAACCCCTGGTCCAGCACACCTGAACAAGCTAATCGAGCTCTTTTGGTTAAAAGAGCAAGTGAGATTGATCAGGTCTGGACATACAGTAAACTGCAAGACAGTGCACTTCAAGGACCAGAGTTAAGAACTCCTGACATATTAATTAGTCAATAATCACTGATGAAAAAAGAATAATTTTTATTTGTATAGATTTATGTAATATGTAATATTACTAATATTCAGATGTCTTCTCTCTTTTTTCCTTAATTGTGATGTGTGTCAAACAGAAACCCAACAGAGAGACACTCAGGCACAGGTCACTCTTTTTCTGTGTAAGTACATTTTTGACTGTCAGACACTTCCTCATGCTGCAAGTTAAAGCCATCAATGATTTCTTGATAAAGACATTAAAAGGATTGTTCTTCATGTTGTTCCAAACATTTTTTTTTTTTTCATGTGGAATGCAAAAGAAGATATTTTGAAGAATGTTTAATCTGTTTTGTCCATACAATGAAAATCCCATTGACTTTTTATTGAGTAATTTTTCAAAATATCATCTTCCACAAAGAAAGAAATACTGCAGGTTTGGATTGGAATGACATGAGTGTGAGTACAAGTTGACAAAATTATTCTTTACATTGTGTTGATAATTTTTGTAAATTGTTCTCATGATCTCATTTCATCATGCCCTCAATTGGTTCACGCTCGGTATGTTTCTCTCTCAACAACACCGCCTACATTTGTTTTTAATATTAATAAACAACACCTGTAACTAGGGCTGGGACAACGCGTCGACGTTGACGCAAAATATGACCCAGACCCAAACAAAGATGGCGGCGCCGGAGAGTAGTAGCAACATGAGTGGCTCCTCAGACTATCAGAAGTGCAAGGCAGCACGCACTCGTTCCTCTAAAGTACACACACACACACACACAACACACAGAAAAATGTGCGTCAGTATCGAGTTCTCTTTCTGGCTTGAACGAACCATAACACACACAAATTATGCCAAACTGTCCGTTTTGTCGAGTGTCCTCATAAGAGCAGTCTTAAATGAGTAAAATAAAGTATTTTAATTTAAAGAGTAGATTACTCACTCAGACCCAGTGCCAGGATGATTATTATACCGGCAGCCCACTATTCATGAATGCACTCCGCTATCTTTTAACACATCTCCGGCGAACGGCTTCTTCTCGTTTACACAAGCTTTAAGCGCGTTTGAGACTGCTGCAAGTATGCGCTTATAGCTATTAATGTCGTGAAAAATACATAAAGGACACTGACAACGCGCTGACAGACAGGACCAACAAGGTAACATTTGTAGCGATTCTTAGCTCAAATAAAGGGAATATAAGATCATGGATATGATCAGTGAATCGACTACAGTTTATAATATTACCCTTAACGGGAATATTTCGCCAACGTATCTGTGTGGGCAATTCAATACAACAAATTACAGTATAATCAATTATCCATACAGGGAGGCAAAATTAGATCAATCTTTATATCAATTCTCAATCACAATGTGTTATGATTAAATATTAATATTTCAATTGTCTAAAATAGATCGATTCTCAGGAGAACTCTTAATGGAATTAATTTGTTATCGACTTAATCCGTTTGTCCAGCAAACTGACAGGACGATATTTTATCAAATCTCAAAAAGAGTTATCCTATTTATTAGGGCTGGACCCGGATATTCAAATATACGTTCGGTGTGTTGGTATTCGATTTGAAAATGTGACATTCGAATAATCTTTTTTTTTTTTTTTTTTTGCACACCTGGCATCCCGCACGAAACGGTTCTCATTCGCGCTTGAATATGTTTTACACTATAAAATCTGGTGAAATATAATACTTAACATATAACTTCATTATATCTACTTAATAAATATATTTGCTTCTTCTTGGACTACTAAATGCGTTCCTGCAACGGGAGTATTCTCTGACTAGAGCGCAGAACAGCGGAGTTTGTATGGACAGAAGTGCATGAGCTTGTATTTTGGGTTAAGCTGCGTTGCTTTGACATTGTGGAACATAGAATAATAGAAACAAAATGTATTATCCTTTTTACCCTTATCAATCTAAATTAATCTACAGCTAAATATAGGAGACTTTGAGATTTTACTGGGACGTCACTTTTATTTTTCGTTTTTCTTTATTTAAATTTAGTTTTTCTTTATTTAAATTTCGTTTTTCTATATTTAAATTTCGTTTTTATTTATTTAAATTTCGTTTTTATTTATTTAAATTTTGTTTTTATTTATTTAAATCGACCCTATTTTGTCAGTGAGAAAAATATTATAAGACTCCCTTATTAAAAATATTGCTTAAGTTAAAAGACCTGTGTGTGTGTGTGTGTGTGTGTGTGTGTGTGTGTGTGTGTGTGTGTGTATGTGTGTGTGTGTTTGTGTGTTATATCACTAGCGCAGTGTCCGTTCTCGGAGCATAGGCTTTATGCCCTGCATGCGTGAGGCGTGCCGCTTCTTTATTTAAATCTACCCTACTTTGTCAGTAATTTGTTAGTGAGAAAAATTTTAGACTACCTTATTAAAAATATTGCTTAAGTTAACAGACTTGTGTGTGTTTTATATCACTAGTGCAGTGTCCATTCTCGGAGCATATAAGCTCTGCTCGCGTGAGGCGCGCGCGCATCCGGCTCGCGCTGTTCTGTAGTTTATTAAAAGTTTATTAATTCTGAACGTGTCGCGTCTCGCCTGTCTATCTATATTGCACAAAATATGACACTGCACTCCCTTGTGAAGTCGTTTGGATGAACGGTTCTTGAAATAATCAAAATGCAACGAACAGACAGACATAGGCTATAGAGATTCCGAAGCTTCGAATATTCGATGTTCATTACTACCGAAGCTTCGAAGCTCAAAAAATGGTATTCGGACCAGCCCTACTATTTATAGACTTTCAGGAAAGACTGTTCCTTCTGGCCATGAAAAACAGCTTTCTCGTTCTATAAAAGAAAATACTACTTACAGTATCAGCATTTGTAAAGCTTGTAGCTTTGATCGGACATTAAAGGGACTTTATAATATGAGCACAAACACAGAGTCAATAAATGAGTATATATGGATTTAATAAAGGAAATACTACGTAAATCGGTGACTAAGGTTACATGGAATGAAATGTATATACACAAAATACAACAACAAACAATGAAAGAGGATGAGAATCAGAGAGAGAAGATAAAGGGAGAGGAGATGACAGATCACGAAGGGTCACAGAATGGCAAATTACCTGGACAGTTAACCTCTGAGAGCCAACAAGAATCAAATCTCCCTATAAAAAGGGGTTAAACAAATCTTAATGTTTTGAGAACTCAATAAACGAAATACTTGCAAATATAGCTCTCTGGTGTTGTCGAGGAAGCGTGTGTGTCCTTGGAGGCTGTGCGCGTTCTCTGTCCTTCGGAGCTGCGCGCGCTCATGTGAAAGGTGGATGTCCGTTGCAGGTAAAGTTTGCCAGATAATTCTGGCTAAGATCATTTCACTCGTCGGTGGAAATGAACAAAAGAGAATCCGAAAATGGAAAACAAAACTTAAAGAAAGAAACAAACAAAGGAACACGAAGATGAAGAGAAGGCTTGAAGAGGAGTTAAAGAGCTTGAAGAGGTAGCTGAAGAGAAGAGAGAAACTGCTGATCAATGGCTTTAATGAGGGTCCCCGTTCACACCCACTGGAGTGAACTGACCAATGAACTTGGAGTTCTGTGAGCGGGAAAATTTGTTCCTTTGTCTTGTCAGACGCTCATTTGCATAGTTTATGACAGTGACAGAAACGTCTTACTCCAGAGATGATAAAACATAGTAAAATACATTTTATCACAATCTACTATATGGATTCAGCTGAGGCAAACCGAGAGGTTTACATCAATACTAAGAACGATGTGTTTGGCACATCCAACAACAGAGTTACAGTCATATGCATGATTCTAGGCATTTAGAGTTTATCTAACACATCTAGAGAAGTCATAACTATACTACAACGAAAACAGAACACATTGGTATACATGAATGTATTTTACCCTTGTCAGAACTACTTATTTCTGACTTCAAATGTGCAGAATGTCTGTATTTGTGTGCGTTGGTGCGTTTTCACCCCGGAATTCTCTCCTGTCGGGAAGAGTGGTATTGGGGGCGATAGGAATTCGTTTGAAGCTCACGCGTTCGAGTTTATGGCTGTTGGTTTTTCCTCTCGCATATGCCACAAAAGTGTCAGTGGGACAGTTAGGACCCAGACTCTGTGGTGCCAGGCCCGAGTTACGGATCAGAGTCAGAGAGGTTAGAAGCATTTTCACATGTATAATTGAATGAGTCATACTGACACAGTCCAGATACGCTACACATTTAATAAAGTTTTAACTTTTCAAATGTTTTACTTTTTTTCCAGTAAGCTAGGCCTATGTGTTTTCAAGGCTTCAAGGTTTTATTGAATGCTACCTCTGACTAAGAATGCATTACTTTGCACCTGTATAGTTTTTTATTTTGTAATTTTAAGAGCAATAAACATATATTGCAATGTTAAGGAATTCATGTTTTTTTCATTCAGATATGTAAATCAACATGTATAAATTGCTATTAGTCAATTAATGGGGAGATAATGGAATCGAAATCGAATTGGACTGGGAAAATAAATCGTTAGATTAATCGATGCATCGAAAAAATAATCGCTAGATTAATCGTTTAAAAAATAATCGTTTATCCCAGCCCTACCTTTAACTATTTTTCCGGAACTCAAATTATTCTCAGTTTTCTCCAGTCAAAGTGCATTTAGAGGTTCTCAGAAGATTCTTTGTTCCGTGAGGTGGAAATGTCCTAACCCTTAGAAAAACACAAGTGTATAAATTACACTTGGAACAACTTGGAATTTTTTTTATGTTAACATTTCAATTGTTTTTTTTTTGTTTTTTCTCATTTTAGATGCTGACACAGCTGCCGCAGCATCCGAAGATCCTGTTAAATCCCGATCCTGTTAAATCATAATGCAAGAGACTGGGATGGTGGAAGAAGCAGAAGAACCAGAAGACTGGAGATCTGGCAAAGATCTAGTGGTATCCGAGGGGGTTGATTTATTTTATTAGAGGATTCATAATCCACCTTAATGTGTTGTGATGTGGTTTTATATGATTTTTTTGTTTTGACTTTTTTTATACTCAAAATCTATTTCAAATAAATGCTGCTCTTTTGACAGTTCTGTTCAAACATTCCTGAATTTTTTTTCACGATTTACATGCTGACGACTGGATGCTGGCTACTGAAAATTCAGTTTTAAGATCCCAGGAATAATTACTTGGTATAATAGATTAAAACAGAAAACAGTTATTTTAAGTTGCAACAATATTTCAGAATATTACTCTTTTTAATGTATTTATGAAATAAATGCAGCTTTGATGAGCTGAAGGGATTTCTTTCAAAAGTATTTTAAAAAATCTTACTGACCCCAAAGTTTTGAACGGTAATGTATTGTATTGTGTGTATATATATATATATATATATATATATATATATATATATATATATATATATATATATATTAACATGACTGAATAAATGAAATTATTTGAAACATATGACTTTTTAATGTACTACTTGGACTTTCAACAAGTGCAATTATTTAGCATGTATTGTGGCAAATGCAAAGTAGAACCAAACTAATTTTGTTGTTTGTTAAGGCCACAGGTATATTACAACACATCTTTGCATTGTCCGCAGTATGCCCACACTTTTCCCAGTGCACCCACTGTATGCCCACACTTTTCCCAGTGCACCCACTTTAGGCCCACACTTTTCCCAGTGCACCCACTTTATGCCCACACTTTTCCAGTGCACCCACTTTATGCCCACACTTTTCCCAGTGCACCCACTGTATGCCCACACTTTTCCCAGTGCACCCACAGTATGCCCACACTTTGCCCACAGCGTGGGCTTGCTGTGGGCCCACTCGGTCCCATAGTGTGGGGCCCATATGTGCCCCCCATTTCACGCCAGTATCTGGGCCCCAAAGGAGCATGTTTGCTGGGAAGTGATCAAGGGCTTAGGCCGTTCCAGTTCAGCCCATTGCGGTTTCCGCCAGTAGTGGGCACTCGTGCAACGTAAGCAAACGTAAGCAACGCACATCGGAGTGAACAAGACGGAGGGAAGTTAGCGAGTGAAGGGCATGCCAATTTTGGACTGGAACGCAGCCCGGATAGTGAATGTTTAATTCAGGGTCAGGGACACCTCATGTTCGTTTCTGAAGGCGGAGCATAGATTAATGTTTACCAGACATGCCCGTATTTTCCGAGCTGTAGCCTATACAATACATGTTGTGAATCAACTGGATAATATAGTATTACGTCTACTTAGTGCTGCAATAATATAGAGAGCCTAAGTCCCTCCCCTCCGCTTCCAGCTCATGGGACCTTATTTCGGAAAAAATATGTAGTCAATGACGAGAGACAATTTATATTTTTATTCCATCTGAACTGTGCCCTGAATTACACATATGATGTTTGTCGATTTAAAAGATAATTATGAAAGTCAAGAAAGTCACAGTTGGTCATAAAACAGAAGAGTAACATTTAGTTTTATGTGAAAATCACTCAATGAACTACATCTCTCGTCTCGCACTATGTACGTCACCAAGCTCTCGTGTGTGTTTAGTCTGGTACAAAACACACAGGCATGACGGCGTAATGTTACGATTATAACGTTAGACTATAGAAACAATGACAGACGTTAGCTTCAGTAAAAGTAGCTTCATTCATTGAGAGAAAAGGTATGACGTCACATGTGCGCCTTTTGGGTTTGTAGTCTTTGTAATAACGTATTTTCACAGTCTTATACTGCAACAGTTTTACATCAAACTGCGACTTTCTTGACTTTAAAATGTATCTTTTAAATTGACAAACATCATATGTGTAATTCAGGGCACAATTGAAACGGGATCCAAATGTGTGTTGTCTCTCGCCATTGACTACCATACATATTTTTTCTGAAATAAGGTCCCATGAGCCGGAAGCGAAGGGTTAGGCTTAGGCTCTCTATTGCACTGCACCAAGATAACCGACCTTCTCATCTGAGCTGTCATTGTACTTTCACCGCTCGTCAATGTCAATGTATTTGAGATGACCAATCAAATCAAAGTAGGTGGGCTTTATGTTGATAGAAGCTGAGCGCGCGACACTTCAGTTTAACGGTCATAAAGTGGAGATAAGATTAGGGTTGCCAACTTCAGCAAAGGAAAATAAGGGACGATCTTTGTTCTTTATAGGAAAATAAGGGACAGTATTAGAGACATTCAAATATTTGTAATTTACCACGTTTATGTCTTTGTGTGTCAGAAGTTAAGTATGTGTATAAAAAGTCTCTTTTTTTTAACTGAGCTAAAAAAAATGTGCTTTAGCTATTTATGTACAATTTAATTCTAAAAATAATTAAAATGTCATATTACAATGTCACGCCTGTTCCACACAAACCACTGCCTGAGCAGTAGCCTACCACTACAGAACTGTGACAACAACAACTATAAGGAGCAGATTGTTCCTTTAAGTGCATGTTTATTTTTAAGTGTTATTTTTTTTAACAATAGAGTTTGTTAAAAAAAAGTTAATGTGCATGTAATAGGCTTTGATAAGCCTTTATGTAGAAAAGTTACAGTAAATGTAGAAAAATAATATTTTTATGGTTTACAATTTTTTGAACAGTGCAAACAAATGTGCAATAATTCAACAGATTAAAGTGCAAAAAAGATAAGATTTTGACCTTTTCTTTCTTTTGTTATCTAAACCTACTCATTTTTTTCCATGAGTACTTCTTATTTCTCACAGCAGGAAGGATTTTGTCATGTAGGCAGAGGAAGACGAGGAGTCCAAAGATACAATTGCGAAGCGATTACTTATAACACACAAAGCGGGCAGAAGGTACACACACGTAAATACAAAGTAGAACGGACAAAAACTAACTGAACAGAAAGGAACTAAATACAGACACCAATGAAAATAGATGAGTTGAACACAGGTGATAATGGTGATGATGATGACAGGTGCGGGTAATGGTGGAGTGAGTGCAGGTGTGGAGACATGAGGGATGCTGGGAAGTGTAGTGCAGACGCTGAACCTAGTAACTGTGACAGATTTGTTTGTCATGAAATATAGTTGTAAAATTCTTAACATGGTGTTGAAGTTCATGGTGATAAGCAGCTCGCTTTTCATGAGTTCGACAGAGCATCTGTTCCTTGAGTCACTCTACTTGTTTTTCATCATGGAGAATATCCTCTCCACGTAGCCTGTGGATGATGGATGTTATGACCCAAGATAATTAAATTTTTGTCTAAGGACATTAAGGTAGTAACATTTATTTTGTCACTAAATATCCTTAGAAATAACCATGCAAACAGTGGTAATAATAAAGCAGAGGAGCACAAAATGGGAACATAGATTTGTTCGTATACCCAGCCCATAAACACAATAGAAAAAATAAACTTTAAATGATTCCAAAAATAAGTCGTCAAACAAAAATCAAGAACAATACAATGAAATTCACCATATAAAATGAAGAGCTCGAGTGTTGCCCAAATCAAAGAACTAAATAAAACAAAACATCTCTAACTATAACCATGAAATCTAACCTAATGTAACCCAGGTTAAAATCTTTTAATCCATTCAATGTATATTATACATGGTATATAATAGTAATAATGAATTGCTGTATATATATATATATTTATATATAGTTGCATATTGATTGATGTATTTGCGCGGAGTACGTGTGTGCCCCGCGACCTAACGTAACCCCAGTCATGTGACAATGCTTGGCCAATCGCCTTTGGGAGCACGAGTGTTTAATCAGGCCGCGGCGTCTTCCTCATTCAGAAGTGTGGGAAAGTCTATCGACGGCTGTGGACAGGTTTGTGTTTTACAAACTTTTCATTCTTGTGATCGATTCATGCTTTTAAGTTAAGCATATTATTGTAACTCTTTAGAACAACTTACTGGCTGTAGGGAATCCGTCGCCGCCATCGGGTTATGTTTAAAGAGGAACTGGTGAGTAATCTGAATGAATGAGTTATATGTTGGATGCCAATCAGTGGCTCTGAACATTGATATTAGCATTGCCTGCTTTAAACAAATGTTTTGATTCATTGTATGTTGTTGTGAAGTCTGTTATTTTTATTTTTTGTTTATGTATTAAGTGTGTTTATATGCACTTTGGAAATTAGGTTACAGTAATGTTGGTTTATGTGGTTGAAGTTTGTGCCGGTAATGCAACTTCAATATTGTTTTTGATTGTATATTGCATTTAATGTTAATTATTTGTAGGTTGTACATTTATTGATTATTTTGTAAGGACCTAGAGTTGGGTACATATGAAAATGATTTTTGAGTGTGGATTTAGCTAAAGATTTAATGCAAACCTAGTTCCAACTCAGCTCTATTATTTACTGGTCCTGTTGTGTACTATAGGCCAGGTTCTTTCTCTCTGGTTGGAGATAAATGATGGCGAGCTGAATTACTACGGTTGGGAGCTGATCATCTGCGCAGCATCCACTAAACAGCCGCCCTATTGGTCTGGTAGGAAGGTTGTCCGCAGCTTGTTCCCCACACACTTCTCCATAGACTAGCGCTTCAGTCCCTCATGTACATCTTTTCCTTTGACGAACAATAACCTATGGATTAAGCAACACAAACTTTCATAAAAACCCTTGTGGGTTGTTGCGTGTGTCTTGAAGAAAGTCAACATAGTTGGGATAGTTTTTTTTTCTTTTTTTGATCTTTCTTGTTTTGTATGTGGCATTTGTTGTAATCTTTATCATTGTATCTGACTTGAACAATAACCACAAAAGTGCACTTAATTATAACTGATATAACTGCAGTCTGTCAATATTTTGAGTTTTTCCTATTTCTTTCATTATCTTTGGTTGTAATTATGTTTGTTTAATTATTTTTCAATATATGATACCAGTACCAAATTTAACTTCCTGTTTCTGTGTTGTTACTGACCACCAGCTACTGTAGTTGAATTTTAGACTTCTATGATTTAATTGATCTATTTAATTTAGTCTAGCTAATATTGATGACAGATTAATATCGGCTAGCAAGGCCCAAACACACGTTACATATTGGCGAGCCAGCCAGGAGCTGGTTTGTACAGTAATTAACATTTTTTATAACAACAGAAGCAGTGCATTCAGACTCACCAGTTCGTTTTGGTTTTTGTGATGGAAATTTTTGGAAAACTTGGGATAAAAATTCCTAATGCCGTCTTGGTGGATGGGCCGGTTAAAGAGAGTTTCGCGGAAGTTATACATTTTCTTGATCAATACGGCGACATTAATCGGGATGACATTATTGATGATAGCAAATCCAAATTTCATCATATGCTCGTTGTAGAATTTGTGTCGGAGCATCAGTAGCAAAACTGTCGTCACGACTGCCGTATATATTTATTTCTGAGGCAAATAACGAATTCCATATTGGGAATTTATCCCAAATTTATACTTCAAAGTTAGGTGGTTCAAAGACTGACTTATTTATCTGACCTGAAAGAAATTGCTAAACTGTCTGGAAAAGATTATTCGATGGTTCTTGGTGAAATGATGTCCCAGATACAACAAGCTATTGTCACAGTGTCTAGTTGTGTTCCCTTGTTTATCACTAGAGGTCCTCGTTCTCACGGTGTCCTTCACATTTGACTTCAATTCCCAGCATTCTGTCTGTCACTGTCACTCATCAGTTCATTGCACTCAGCTGTTCCCCGTAATCATTGTTGCCACCTGTTCTGTGTTAGTCTTGTTAGATATGTGTATATATTCCCTGTCTGTATTAGTATGTGTACGGAGTCGTTGTTTTGTGTTACCACACTTCTTGTCTGTTTAGACCCGTTCTTGTTTTGGATTGCTTCTCTGGATATTTGACCTCTGCATGGATTACAACGATTTTGGATTGCCCTCTTAATAAATTACTGCTCTTGGATTTTCCCTCGTCCTGTGTGTGTTCGTGACAGAACGACTCCGTCCTCAGAAATCCAGCGGTAATTTTCAGTTTTCTTTTTTTTTTTTTTGGAAGATCTCGTCACCATGTGGATTCCACGTAGCGAGCTTGCTCCCGCAGAGAGAGAGAATGGCATCTCGTTACTAGAATATTTTTCTAGATGCGCACAAAGGCATGAGGAGATTAGGGCAGTTGAGGCTTCACCACTTGTCTCATCGAGCGCTGGGACTTCGTCGATGGTTTCGTCCAGTTCAAAGGCGGCAGAAATCCGTCTGAAGGGACGGAGGAGGAGGAGAAGGAGACCTCTGTCTGCCCAGTCAGAGATTGTTCACTTCCTGTCTGCCCAGTCAGAGCCTGTTCACGTCCCGTCTCCCCAGTCAGAGCCTGTTCACGTCCCGTCTCCCCAGTCAGAGCCTGTTCACGTTCCGTCTGCCCAGTCAGAGACTGTTCACGTCCCGTCTGCCCAGTCAGAGACTGTTCACGTCCCGTCTGCCCAGTCAGAGACTGTTCACGTCCCGTCTGCCCAGTCAGAGACTGTTCACGTTCCGTCTGCCCAGTCAGAGACTGTTCACGTTCCGTCTGCCCAGTCAGAGACTGTTCACGTTCCGTCTGCCCAGTCAGAGACTGTTCACGTTCCGTCTGCCTTCCTGGACCTGGACTATCTGGAGCGTCTGGCTCGGATCCTGCTGCTGTCTGCTGTTCCAGAGCCGGAACCAGTGTCTCCTGTTCCAGAGCCGGAACCAGTGTCTCCTGTTCCAGAGCCGGAACCAGTGTCTCCTGTTCCAGAGCCGGAACTAGTGTCTCCTGTACCAGAGCCGGAACCAGTGTCTCCTGTTCCAGAGCCGGAACCAGTGTCTCCTGTTCCAGAGCCGGAACCAGTGTCTCCTGTTCCAGAGCCGGAACCAGTGTCTCCTGTTCCAGAGCCGGAACCAGTGTCTCCTGTTCCAGAGCCGGAACCAGTGTCTCCTGTTCCAGAGCCGGAACAGAGTGTCTGAGCCAGTGTCTGTGGCAGAGCCAGTGTCTGTTCCAGAGCCGGAACCAGTGTCTGCTGTTCCAGAGCCGGAACCAGTGTCTGCTGTTCCAGAGCCGGAACCTGTGTCTGCTGTTCCAGAGCCGGAGGCAGAGCCAGTGCCTGTTCCAGAGCCGGAGGCAGAGCCAGTGTCTGTTCCAGAGCTGGAGGCAGAGCCAGTGTCTGTTCCAGAGCCGGAACCAGTGTCTGCTGTTCCAGAGCCGGAACCAGTGTCTGCTGTTCCAGAGCCGGAACCAGTGTCTGCTGTTCCAGAGTCGGAACCAGTGTCTGCTGTTCCAGAGCCGGAGGCAGAGCCAGTGTCTGCTGTTCCAGAGCCGGAGGCAGAGCCAGTGTCTGCTGTTCCAGAGCCGGAGGCAGAGCCAGTGTCTGCTGTTCCAGAGCCGGAGGCAGAGCCAGTGTCTGCTGTTCCAGAGCCGGAGGCAGAGCCAGTGTCTGCTGTTCCAGAGCCGGAGGCAGAGCCAGTGCCTTTTCCAGAGCCGGAACCAGTGTCTCCTGTTCCAGAGCCGGAACCAGTGTCTCCTGTTCCAGAGCCGGAACCAGTGTCTCCTGTTCCAGAGCCGGAACCAGTGTCTCCTGTTCCAGAGCCGGAACCAGTGTCTCCTGTTCCAGAGCCGGAACCAGTGTCTCCTGTTCCAGAGCCGGAACCTGTGTCTGCTCTTCCAGAGCCGGAGGCAGAGCCAGTGCCTGTTCCAGAGCCGGAGGCAGAGCCAGTGTCTGTTCCAGAGCCGGAACCAGTGTCTGCTGTTCCAGAGCCGGAACCAGTGTCTGCTGTTCCAGAGCCAGAACCTGTGTCTGCTGTTCCAGAGCCGGAGGCAGAGCCAGTGCCTGTTCCAGAGCCGGAGGCAGAGCCAGTGTCTGTTCCAGAGCCGGAACCAGTGTCTGCTGTTCCAGAGCCGGAACCAGTGTCTGCTGTTCCAGAGCCGGAACCAGTGTCCGCTGTTCCAGAGCCGGAACCAGTGTCTGCTGTTCCAGAGTCGGAACCAGTGTCTGCTGTTCCAGAGCCGGAGGCAGAGCCAGTGTCTGCTGTTCCAGAGCCGGAGGCAGAGCCAGTGTCTGCTGTTCCAGAGCCGGAGGCAGAGCCGGTGCCTGTTCCAGAGCCGGAGGCAGAGCCGGTGCCTGTTCCAGAGCCGGAGGCAGAGCCGGTGCCTGTTCCAGAGCCGGAGGCAGAGCCGGTGCCTGTTCCAGAGCCGGAGGCAGAGCCGGTGCCTGTTCCAGAGCCGGAGGCAGAGCCGGTGCCTGTTCCAGAGCCGGAGGCAGAGCCGGTGCCTGTTCCAGAGCCGGAGGCAGAGCCGGTGCCTGTTCCAGAGCCGGAGGCAGAGCCAATGCCTGTTCCAGAGCCGGAGGCAGAGCCAGTGCGTGTTCCAGAGCCGGAGGCACAGCCAGTGCCTGTTCCAGAGCCGGAGGCAGAGCCAGTGCCTGTTCCAGAGCCGGAGGCACAGCCAGTGCCTGTTCCAGAGCCGGAGGCAGAGCCAGTGCCTGTTCCAGAGCCGGAGGCAGAGCCAGTGCCTGTTCCAGAGCCGGAGGCAGAGCCAGTGCCTGTTCCAGAGCCGGAGGCAGAGCCAGTGCCTGTTCCAGAGCCGGAGGCAGAGCCAGTGCCTGTTCCAGAGCCGGAGGCAGAGCCAGTGCCTGTTCCAGAGCCGGAGGCAGAGCCAGTGCCTGTTCCAGAGCCGGAGGCAGAGCCAGTGCCTGTTCCAGAGCCGGCGTCCGCTGTTCCTGAGCCGGCGTCCGCTGTTCCTGAGCCGGCGTCCGCTGTTCCTGAGCCGGCGTCCGCTGTTCCTGAGCCGGCGTCCGCTGTTAACCGCCCTGGCCGCCCCAGGGTTCTTCACCGCCCTGGCCGCCCCAGGGTTCTTCACCGCCCTGGCCGCCCCAGGGGTCTTCACCGCCCTGGCCGCCCCAGGGGTCTTCACCGCCCTGGCCGCCCGAGGGACTCTCTGTTTTGCCCTTATCCCCAGTTAAGCCCTCACCCCTTGTTCCTGTCTCCCTTCACGGACCTGGCCCACCATCCCTCCCCTGATCCTCCACCGTTCCACCTCCCTCCTGAACTCTTTAGTCGTGTTTTAGTGTTGTCGTGGAGCGTCTGGTAGCCGCTCCGTAGAGGGGGGGTTATGTCACGGTGTCTGGTTGTGTTCCCTTGTTTATCACTAGAGGTCCTCGTTCTCACGGTGTCCTTCACATTTGACTTCAATTTCCAGCTTTCTGTCTGTCACTGTCACTCATCAGTTCATTGCACTCAGCTGTTCCCCGTAATCATTGTTCCCAGCTGTTCTGTGTTAGTCTTGTTAGATATGTGTATATATTCCCTGTCTGTGTTAGTATGTGTACGGAGTCGTTGTTTTGTGTTACCACACTTCTTCTCTGTTTAGGCACGTTCTTGTTTTGGATTGCTTCTCTGGATATTTGACCTCTGCATGGATTACAACGATTTTGGATTGCCCTCTTAATAAATTACTTCACTTGGATTTTCCCTCGTCCTGTGTGTGTTCGTGACAGCTAGTGATACGTCCATGCATGCCAGCCACCGGCTGAGACCGTTCTCTGGTAAAGTGCCCAGGTCAACCCATGAAATGGACTATGACACCTGGCGGTCTGGCGTCGAATTAGTGCTGCGTGATCCAAGCATCTATGATCTTCAACGCACTAGACTAATTCGTGACAGCCTCCTGCCTCCTTCCTGTGATACGGTGAAACATCTAAGCCCTGACGCGTTGCCTGACGTGTATTTGCGGCAGCTGGAGTCGGCATATGGCACTGTCCAGGATGGTGAGGAACTTTACGCCACGGTCATGAACACTTACCAAAATCATGGAGAGAAGCCATCTGAGTACCTACAGAGACTTCAGGTAGCACTGCAACATGCTGTGAGGAGAGGAGGAGTATCTGAGAGAGATGTGGATAAACGCGTATTGGCTCAATTCTGCAGAGGGTGTTGGGACAATGGACTTATTTCAGAACTCCAACTTAAACAAAGGAAATTAAGTCCACCATGCTTTTCTGAACTTTTATTACTCCTGCGAACAGAGGAGGACAGAGAAGCAGCAAAGGAGCAAAGAATGAAACCCCACCTTGGAGGAACCAAACAAAAGGTAATCACTCATGCTCAACTTGTAAATTGGCAGGATGAAGAATCAGGTCTGTGTACTGCGATAACGAATTCCGCCAAGGAGCTTTCACAAAAGATGACAGCCATTCAACAACAGCTTGCCGCTCTCAATGCCGGTCAGACCAACAGGTATCAGCCAGCAGCTATGTATTCTGCCTCAAAGCAGTCTGAAACTGGCAAGACAGGGAGAAATGCTAAACTAGCTGTTTTCAATCCCAAACCTGGGTTTTGTTTTCGCTGTGGGGAGGATGGGCACATTAAGCCCCAGTGTAATTCTGATCCAAACTCAGCACTGGTTAGTGCCAAGCGAAAGCAGTTTCAAGACAGGCAGCAGCAGTGGCAGAGACAAAATCCATCTGCAAAGAAACATTTAAACTAGCTCTAGCTCCTGGTGTGGGACACCCAGGGGCTAAGCAGGACCAAAAGCGACAATCCTTCCTTCCAGCCAAATGCACCCAGTTACCGAGCTGTACTACAGACTCTCCAAATGACCTATCAACAAAGCTGCAGTGGTCATCTTGGGGTTGTAACTCTGCTCGGTAAAGCCTCTGTGCGAATTCCCGTTGGCCGCACCGTTATTGCTGAAAGGCTCCGCTAAAATCTCTGCTCCAGCTAGTCAGTATGCTGTCGTCCAACATCCGGATTCAGGCCTGCCAGGTGGTTTGTGCGTTAGCAGCTGTCTTGTTGACATGCCCACACGTTTCCCTCACCAAGTACCTGTCATGGTGAGAAACGAATCGGAGCAAGATATTTACATACCACCTTCGACCATCATAGCAGAGCTGGGAGCGTATGAATGCCTCGTCTTAGAACAGCATATGACCAGTTCTTCAGCACCTGGGACCAACGTCTCTCCATTAGTTTTTAACTTTGGGGAATCACCATTACCCCTGGAATGGAAGGAATGAATTACCATCAAGTTGAATGCAATGGCCAACGTCTTTTCCCAGCATGATATGGACGTTGGTTGCGCTAGTCATGTGAAACATCACATTAATCTCCATGACAACACTCCCTTCAAGCACCGAGCAAGACCTATTCCTCCTCAGGATATAGAAGCAGTTCGCAAACATCTGAGAGAGCTTGTAGATGCCGGTGTTATTAGAGAATCTGAGTCACCATTCTCGTCACCTATAGTTGTTGTCAAGAAGAAAAATGGAGATATTCGATTATGTATTGACTACCGCAAGCTCAATTTGCAGACTGTAAAAGATGCATATGCATTGCCAAACTTGGAGGAATCGTTTTCTGCACTCACTGGATCCAAGTTGTTTTCGGTGCTAGACCTCAAGTCGGGTTATTACCAAATTGCAATGAATGAAGCGGATAAACAAAAAACAGCCTTTGTCAAGCCTCTAGGATTCTGGGAATTTAATAGGATGCCTCAGGGGGTAACTCATGCACTTTCAACCTTTCAAAGGTTAATGGAGAAGTGTATGGGTGATCTCCATTTGGAAGAGGTCCTTGTGTTTTTGGATGATCTGATCATTTTTTCCAACACGATTGAAGAGCACGAGAGCCGTTTGCTTAGAGTGCTGAGTCGTTTACCGGAGTATGGATTGAAACTGTCACCTGAAAAGTGTAATTTCTTTCAGACATCAGTCAAATATCTTGGACACTTTGTTTCTGAAAATGGGGTTGAGACCGATCCAGAGAAGGTATCTGCACTAAAATCCTGGCCAGTTCCCACTAATCTCAAGACCTTAAGATCCTTCCTTGGATTCGCAGGCTATTACCGCCGTTTCATTAAGGGGTATTCAGCCATTGCAAAGCCTCTCAACGACCTGACCCGTGGATATTCTTCCACAAGAAAGAACTTAAAAGCCTCTGACTTAAAGGTCCCCCAGTTTGATTCAAAGCCATCGTTCGGTTCTCGGTGGAGTCCTCCATGTCAACTTGCTTTTACTATCTTGATTGGGAAACTTACCAGTGCACCCGTCCTGGGGTTCGCTGATCCTAAGCTCCCTTACATTCTGCATACGGATGCGAGCGCCATTGGGCTGGGTGCAGCGCTTTATCAAGAACAAGACTCCAAGCTTAGGGCTATTGCTTTTGCAAGCCGAGGACTCTCATCAAGTGAAAGTCGTTATCCAACTCATAAACTTTTTTTTTTAAAAGTTTAACCACGTTTTCTTTCAAGCTGCAATATAGAGCTGGATGACGGATGCACTTTCCCGCCGACCACAGGAATACTCACCCAGCGGCGAATCCGATCAAGAACTCCTCAGTCAGTTTACCAGACAGCATCTTCTTGATTCTGGTGACCCCTCAATTCCATTTGAGGTTGTTAACTCTCTGGGGTCGAGAAACGCGCCGGCGCGTTTTGCTGTTTTTTTTCCACATAGCAGCAACATAGACTTAAAATACTCCGTCATTTTTGGTCATATAAATAAAATCAATACATGATTATAAACTATAGAGGGTCTTCTTCTTTTTGTGTACACTCACATTAACATCAAAACCGTGTTTTTGTAAAACGCTTTTGTAAAATGAAGAAAATAAACAGGGTGTGCTTTCTGCCTCTCTGTCTCTATTTTTTTCTGGTGCACATCTCTAAACTTAAACAAAGCTCAGCGAATACTATTCACACAAGCATGAGCAAAATATCTTTATAATCATTTAAGTTTGTACTTTTAAAATATCTAATTCAAAACTAAAATAAATATTCTCTGTTTATGTAATCTATTAAAAAAGAGAGAGGTGTCAGCCGATCTCATTATCGTTCTCTCAGCTCATTATTCTGCTAATGTGACACTTCCACGGAGAGCGCACGCTATTCAAACGCAAATGATCTGAAGCAACACATGCAAAGTGTCAACGCCCCTCATAAACGCAACATAAACACAACAAATGTAATCATCAGATTAATGTAGCCTACTATTTCTTCTTGCGAGGCTGTGTGAGGAGTAATCCTGGGACATTTACCTCAGAACATGTGCTGTTTTTTTTCATTACGAGGAGCAACGGATCCATCTGATAAGTAAGTTCTTTATTATTATTGTTCTAATCGCGATATCATAGTGTATGTAAACCGCAAAAAGACTGTTTAAATATGAATCGCGTCTGTGTGTGAATGAATGAACTGAACAGTTTTTACCAAACCCTATTACTATACTGAGATGAGTGAAAATCGACTGAAATATGTAGAAATAACGTTATAATGTCTTTGTATTAGCAACGTATTAAACTGCAAATTAATATTTATGCCCCAATATAGGCTCATAAAAACAACAAACGATATGCCTATGTTACAGACGAAATATGAAAGACAACATTTTGTTGACTAGTTTTGGATAGATTATTAACTGTTTAATGTAAAATATGCTACTGCCACATCGAATAAGCTTTTGTTCACCAATTTCTGCTCAAATGTTATATATTAGGCTATGTTTGTTTTGTCAAAAATAGAGTCATCAAGTAGGATGCTATTATAGTGTTTGTTCCAATGTAGGCTTTATTCAAACTAATGAATCCTTAACTTTGAAATATGTATGATAAAATGTATACTTTAGTTTTTACAAAGAAATATGAAATATCCATCTGAGAAGTAAGTTTTTTTATTAGTGTTCTAATCGCGATATCATAGTGTATGTAAACCGCAAAAAGACTGTTTAAATATGAATCGCGTCTGTGTGTGAATGAATGAACTGAACAGTTTTTACCAAACCCTATTGCTATACTGAGATGAGTGAAAATCGACTGAAATATGTTGAAATAACGTTAAAATGTCTTTGTATTAGCAACGTATTAAACTGCATATTAATATTTATATGCCCTAATATAGGCTATCATAAAAACAACAAAAGATATGCCTATGTTACAGAAGAAATATGAAAGACAACATTTCGTTGACTAGTTTTTGGATAGATTATTAACTGTTTACTGTAGCCTAAACTATAGACTACTGCCACATTGAATAAGCTTTTGTTCACCAATTTCTGCTCAAATGTTAAATATATTAGGCTATGTTTGTTTTGTCAAAAATAAAGTCATCAACTAGGATGCTATTATAGTGTTTGTTCCAATGTAGGCTTTATTCAAACTAATGAATCCTTAACTTTGAAATATGTATGATAAAATGTATACTTTAGTTTTTACAAAGAAATGTTACACTTGAAATATTGTTATTTTAATTGTTGCTGTAATTGTAACCTTTTTAATAAAATAGCAAATAATATATTTACAAGGTAGATGTAAACAAAATCTTAAAAGGTCAATATAAGCCTTCTCTTCAAATTATTTGTATTGTGTTTTATTAGTGACAAATTTGGGGAGAGGATACATATCCAAAACTTTCTGAAAATACAGTATGAGAATTAACTACACAATTACTAGAAATGTTCACCTTGGATATTATACAATTTGCAAGCAAAAATACAAGTGGAAAAATACTATTTTTTTATAGATGTTTCCAACTGTGATCCAATTTTGTAGTATATATACACATTTCTTTTCTTGTGTCCTTGTATTCTTTCTTGTGGCTCAGTGACACACCTGTGAAAAGCTCATTATGCAGGCTCATTAAGCAGGTCTTTTGTCTTCACAGGTGTGAATCAGACCATTATACATGAGTCACGCCCATTTCGCATATTGCCTTTCCAAACAAAAAGTGTTTTACTAAATTTAAATCAATGTATTGTTTTATGTGAATGATTTGGAAGGATGATTTTCAGATCATTTTGAAGCAAAAATCCTAGGCGAGAACATCCATTAGTCAAAGGTCTTGTGGACACATATTTAGTATGTGTTTTGTGGCCTTATTTCAGAGACTTTAAGTTTTAGTTTTTTCAATAACCATGCATAAACAATATTCTCTCAAAAATACAAACATGTACATACATCTTGCTAACATATTATGGTAGCCCTGTTTGGGCTATATAGAGTGAATTTACACCTTTGCCATTAACATGTTTATAAATAACTGAAAAAAGCACAAATGTTAGAGCATGTCAGAATGCTCCAGGACCCCAAAAACACATAGGACCCCAGAGGGTTAATGCCATTTCTCAGAGCTGCCTCATCCGAGTGGAAGCAGCAATGCCATGGATCGAGTCTCTGTCCATCATGGCAGATGTCCTTCCTGAGAGTTATGTAGAAGATCCTGGCTTGCCTGTGGTTCCGACTCTGTCCCATCTTGAGCTCCGGGACAAACAGCGGGTTGACCCAAACCTTCAGGAGGTCATACACCAGATGGAGACAGGTGAGAAAGTTTCTCCTACTGTAAGGAGAGGTTGCCTGAGATTCCCTTGCTGTTGAGGGAACTCAACAAGCTTAAACTGTTTGAAGGCATTCTTTACAGAACACGACAGGACAATGAACAGATTTCATATCAACTCATTCTGCCTGAAGAACTTCGTTCTACTGTTTTGCAAAGTCTACATGATGATATGGGGATAGAGCGTACGTTAGATCTCGCTCAGACTAGCTTCTATTGGCCCAAGATGTCTGCTGATGTAGAGCACAAGATAAAGACTTGTGGACGGTGCGTCTGTCGCAAAGCTCTTCCTGAGAGAGCCGCTCCTCTCATCAGTATTCACACTTCCAGACCTCTTGAACTCATCTGCATGGATTTTCTCAGCCTTGAGCCAGACACCAGCAACACCAAAGACATCTTCGTGTTAACAGACCACTTCACTAAATTCGCTTTAGCCTTTCCAACCCCAAATCAGAAGGCCAGGACAGTGGCCAAATGTCTGTGGGACAATTTTATAGTTTATTATGGGATACCAGAACGACTACATACAGACCAAGGGTGGGAGTTTGAGTCCAGCCTGATTAAGGAATTATGTGAAGTGGCTGGAATTAACTCTGACTCTGAGATCTCTGAAGAGGAAGACTCTTCACCTGAACCAACAGTTCTTGGTTTTGACTCAAATCCAATGAAGTTCACTGTGGAGAAGTTTTCCAAAAGAGCTTCATCCCCAAGTGTTGCCAATGACTATCTTTCTCCATCTATGACATCTGGGAGTGAACCAGATGTTGTTGATGCAGGGTCAGAGAGTAAGCACTTACCTGAAGAAGAGACGCTACTTTTAATCCCTGACCACTCACCTGAAGCTGAAGAATTTGTAGTACCTGTTGAAACTGACTTATCTGAACATCTACCTGAGGAAGGAGAGTTTGTCGATCCTGAGACGTCAGTCTCTAGTGTCTCTGAGCCCTAAAACTTTGATTTAACTTTTGATTCGGTAGAACCAGAACCCAGTTTAAGACGTTCTGTACGTCAACGATTGCCGCGTAAAAGGTTGCAGTACAGTTTGCTTGGTAATCCCCTGATATCTGTGGTTCAAACTCTTTTACACAGTATATCGGACGCTTTAAATCCTACGCCTACCACCAGTTAAGTTATTCATGTGGTTTAACATGCAACGGGACGTGCATGGGTTTAAGGGGGGAGGGTGTAACCCAGGTTAAAATCTGTTAATCCATTCAATGTATATTATATATGGTATGTATATATATATATATATATATATATATATATATATATAGTTGTATATTGATTGATGTATTTGCGTGGAGTACGTGTGTACCCCGCGACCTAACGTAACCCCGGTCATGTGACTATGCTTGGCCAATCGCGTCTGGGAGCACGAGTGTTTAATCAGGCGTCTTCCTCATTCAGAGGTGTGGGGAAGTCGATCGACGGCTGTGGACAGGTTTGTGTTTTACAAACTTTTCATTCTTGTGATCGATTCATGCTTTTAAGTTAAGCATATTATTGTAACTCTTTAGAACAACTTAATGGCTGTAGGGAATCCGTCGCCGCCATCGGGTTATGTTTAAAGAGGAACTGGTGAGTAATCTGAATGAATGAGCTATACAATCCTTCTCAAAAACTTAGCATATTGTGATAAAGTTCATTATTTTCCATAATGTAATGATAAAAATTAAACTTTCATATATTTTAGATTCATTGCACACCAACTGAAATATTTCAGGTCTTTTATTGTTTTAATACTGATGATTTTGGCATACAGCTCATGAAAACCCAAAATTCATATCTCAAAAAATTTGCATATTTCATCCAACCAATAAAAGAAGTGTTTTTAATACAAAAAAAGTCAACCTTCAAATAATTATGTTCAGTTATGCAATCAATACTTGGTCGGGAATCATTTTTCAGAAATTACTGCTTCAATGCGGCGTGGCATGGAGGCAATCATTCTGTGGCACTGCTGAGGTGTTATGGAGGCCCAGGATGCTTCGATAGCGACCTTAAGCTCATCCAGATTGTTGGGTCTTGCGTCTCTCAACTTTCTCTTCACAATATCAGGTCAGGTTCAGGTCAGGAGAGTTGGCAGGCCAATTGAGCACAGTAATACCATGGTCAGTTAACCATTTACCAGTGGTTTTGGCACTGTGAGCAGGTCCCAGGTCGTGCTGAAAAATGAAATCTTCATCTCCATAAAGCTTTTCAGCAGATGGAAGCATGAAGTGCTCCAAAACCTCCTGATTGCTAGCTGCATTGACCCTGCCCTTGATAAAACACAGTGGACCAACACCAGCAGCTGACATGGCACCCCAGATCATCACTGACTGTGGGTACTTGACACTGGACTTCAGGCATTTCCTTCTCCCCAGTCTTCCTCCAGACTCTGGCACCTTGATTTCCGAATGACATGCAAAATTTGCTTTCATCCGAAAAAAGTACTTTGGATCACTGAGCAACAGTCCAGTGTTGCTTCTCTGTAGCCCAGGTCAGGCGCTTCTGCCGCTGTTTCTGGTTCAAAAGTGGCTTGACCTGGGGAATGCGGCACCTGTAGCCCATTTCCTGCACACGCCTGTGCACGGTGGCTCTGGATGTTTCTACTCCAGACTCAGTCCACTGCTTCCGCAGGTCCCCCAAGGTCTGGAATCGGTCCTTCTCCACAATCTTCCTCAGGGTCCGGTCACCTCTTCTCGTTGTGCAGCGTTTTTTGCCACACTTTTTCCTTCCCACAGACTCCCCACTGAGGTGCCTTGATACAGCACTCTGGGAACAGCCTATTTGTTCAGAAATTTCTTTCTGTGTCTTACCCTCTTGCTTGAGAGTGTCAATGATGGCCTTCTGGACAGCAGTCAGGTCAGCAGTCTTACCCATGATTGCGGTTTTGAGTAATGAAACAGGCTGGGAGTTTTTAAAAGCCTCAGGAATCGTTTGCAGGTGTTTAGAGTTAATTAGTTGATTCAGATGATTAGGTTAATAGCACGTTTAGAGACCCTGTTCATGATATGCTAATTTTTTGAGATAGTCATTTTGGGTTTTCATGAGCTGTATGCCAAAATCATCAGTGTTAAAACAATAAAAGACCTGAAATATTTCAGTTGGTGTGCAATGAATCTAAAATATATGAAAGGTTGGGAGCTGATCATCTGCGCAGCATCCACTAAACAGCCACCCTATTGGTCTGGTAGGAAGGTTGTCCGCAGTTTGTTCCCCACACACTTCTCCATAGACTAGCGCTTCAGTCCCTCATGTACATCTTTTCCTTTGACAAACAATAACCTATGGATTAAGCAACACAAACTTTCATAAAAACCCTTGTGGGTTGTTGCGTGTGTCTTGAAGAAAGTCAACATCGTTGGGATAGTTTTTTTTCTTTTTTTTATCTTTCTTGTTTTGTATGTGGCATTTGTTGTAATCTTTATCATTGTATCTGACTTGAACAATAACCACAAAAGTGCACTTAATTATAACTGATTCAACTGCAGTCTGTCAATATTTTGAGTTTTTCCTATTTCTTTCATTATCTTTGATTGTAATTATGTTTAATTATTTTTCAATATATGGTACCAGTACCAAATTTAACTTCCTGTTTCTGTGTTGTTACTGACCACCAGCTCCTGTAGTCGAATTTTAGACTTCTATGATTTAATTGATCTATTTAATTTAGTCTAGCCAATATTGATGACAGATTAATATCGGCTAGCAAGGCCCAAACACACGTTACCCTAACTAAATAAAAAAAAAGAAACATCTTCTGCTTTTACCAATCAAATTGAACTCCGTATCAACAAAAATATTTGTATCCACTGCAGAGAAAACAGAATCTGTATCAGAGGTGGCATTTAGATTTACATTGTTCAACCATTTTGCACTTTTAAAGGGATAGTTCACCCAAAAATGAAAATTCTGTCAGTAAATTCTCATCCTCATGTTGTTCAACCCCGTAAGACTTTCGTTCATCTTTGGAACACAAATTAAGATATTTTTGATTAAATCTGAGAGCTTTCTCTGTCCTCCATGGGCTTCTATGTTATTGAAACTTGCCGACCCAGAAAGTTAGTAAAGACAATGTTTAAAATAGTCCAAGTGACTACAGTGGCTCAACCATAAGTTAAAAAAACAACAAAAACATAACGACTTTATTCAACTATTCATTTTCTTCTGTGTGGGCCTCTTCACGTAGTGTAACAGCACAGCGCTTCTGGGTTGTGCGTCAGAACGTAGGCTCACTATTGTCTGACTCTGTCACGGGCTAGGGCGAATGACAGGAAGCAATTGCAAGTAAACAGTTTATTAGAGAATCACAGAATCGGCAGTGCAAACAGATGGTAACGGTGACGCAGGGACAAGATGGTCAGGATCCGTGAGGTGGTGCGATGAAGAGACGATGGTGAGACAAACGTAGAAACTCGAATCCAGACGAAGAAACAGGAACACAAGGCAGGAACTGGACACCGGAACACCAACACGAACCACATGAAACAACGATCTGACAAGGATGAGAGAACAACGGTGAGTATAAATAGTGTGGTGTTGATCAACTGCAGCTGGTGATGTGATGATGAGCAGCTGGAGCGGATCAAGTGATGTCATACAGACACACCCCTCACACACGTGCATTCATACAACAACATAAACACGAGACTAGAAGGAAACAGAGAAAGGTCTACCGTGACAGTACCCCTCCTCTTAAGAACGCCTCCTGGCGTTCTCAGACTCCCTTACCTGTCGATTGTAATCATCGATAAGAGAGTTATCCATAATGTCTCTAGCAGGAACCCAACTTCTCTCCTCCGGACCGTAACCTTCCCAATCCACCAAGTACTGAAATCCGTGTCCCCTCCGTCTAGAATCCAGAATACGATTGACCGAATAGGATGGTTCCCCATCTACGAGTCGCGGCGGTGGGGGAACCGGGACTAGCGGATTAATGCGAGCATAAAACACGGGCTTGACTTTGGATACATGGAACACGGGATGAATTCTCCTGTACGCAGGAGGAAGTTTGAGGCGGATTGCCACCGGACTAACGATCTTGGTGACAGCAAACGGGCCAATAAATTTGGGAGCAAGTTTATTCGAGACGGATTGGAGGGGAATGTTCTTGGTAGAAAGCCACACTTTAGAACCGATGACGTATACGGGAGGTCTCCGCCGGTGGCGATCGGCCTTGACCTTGGTGCGTGCTCCCACTTGGAGTAGAGTCTCGCGGGCTCTAGTCCAAGTGCGATGACACCTCTGGATGAAGGCGTGGGCAGAGGGGACCGCGACTTCGGACTCCAGACTAGGAAAAATTGGTGGCTGGTAACCTACACTACACTCAAACGGAGATAGGCCCGTAGATGACACTGGTAACGTATTGTGGGCGTACTCCACCATTGACAGTTGCTGACTCCATGAGGAAGGATTCTTGGAAACCAAACATCGCAACGTTCTTTCCAAATCCTGGTTGGCTCTCTCAGTTTGACAATTGCTCTGGGGATGAAACCCAGAGGACAGACTAACAGTCACCCCCAGTAATCTACAAAATTCTCGCCAAAATTTGGACACAAATTGGGGACCCCTGTCGGAAACCACGTCTATCGGGAGGCCATGTAACCAAAAGACGTGATCTACGATCGTTGCCGCTGTCTCCTTAGCTGAAGGCAATTTGGGTAGGGGAATGAAATGTGCTGCCTTCGAGAATCGGTCCACCACAGTTAAAACCACTGTGTTACCCTGAGAGGGTGGGAGGGCGGTAATGAAATCTAGAGCGATATGGGACCAGGGTCTCGAAGGCACCGGCAGCGGCTGAAGTAACCCATCTGGAGGTTGATTGGAAGACTTACCAATGGCACAAACTGAGCAAGCCAAAACAAAATCGTGAATGTCGCGAGCCATACGTGGCCACCAAAATCGTTGCTTGACTGAAAACCCAGTGCGATTAACTCCTGGATGACAAGCTACGTTGGAACTGTTTCGGGTAAAATACACTCGGGAGTAGACGGGCGTTCGGAAAAATCCAATATGCGAGATAATGAGTCGGGTTTGATGTTCTTGGAACCCGGACGGTAAGAGAGAGTAAAATCAAAATGAACGAAAAAAAGTGCCCACCGAGCCTGCCTGGAGTTCAATCTTTTAGCAGTTCTGATGTATTCGAGATTCTTATGATCAGTCCAGACGATAAAAGGTACCCCCGACCCTTCTAACCAGTGACGCCACTCCTCCAACGCCAACTTGACTGCCAACAACTCTCTGTTACCAATGTCATAATTACGTTCGGCTGGGGATAATCGATGTGAAAAAAACGCGCAAGGGTGCACCTTTTCGTCCACAGGTGAATGCTGGGATAACACTGCTCCTACTCCCACCTCTGATGCGTCGACCTCCATCACAAACTGACGTGATGAATCAGGGGCTACGAGAATAGGAGTTGAAACAAAGCGGCTTTTCAGTTTAGAGAACACAGCCTCGGCTGAGTCAGGCCACCTGAACGCAGTTCGGGGGGAGGTCAAGGCAGTCAGAGGCGCGACTAGCTGGCTGAAATTGCGAATGAAACGCCGGTAAAAATTGGCGAACCCCAGAAACATCAACAGGGCCTTGCGTGAATCTGGACTTGGCCAATCAACCACAGCCTTGATCTTCTCAGGGTCCATCCGCATTCCCTCGGACGACACGATGTACCCTAGAAAAGGAACAGACTGTGCATGAAAATCGCATTTCTCCGCCTTGACAAAAAGCCCATTCTCTAGCAACCTCTGAAGCACTCGTCGGACGTGTTGCACATGTTCCTGGAGAGACGAAGAAAAAATCAATATGTCATCCAGGTAGACATATATGAACTGATCGATAATATCTCGCAACACGTCATTGATCAGTGCCTGGAAAACTGCTGGGGAGTTGGACAGCCCGAACGGCATAACCAAATATTCAAAGTGCCCCCTAGGGGTGTTAAAAGCAGTTTTCCATTCATCTCCCCTCCCTAATGCGAACCAAATGATAAGCGTTACGTAAGTCCAATTTTGTTAAGATAGATGCTCCCTGCAACCTCTCGAAGGCTGAAGACATCAACGGCAAAGGATAAGTATTCTTTACCGTGATGTTATTAAACCCTCGGTAATCAATGCAAGGTCACAACGATCCATCTTTCTTCCCCACAAAAAAGAACCCTGCCCCCGCTGGAGAAGAAGAAGGGCGAATGAACTTGGTTGCCAGAGAATCAGAAATATATTTCTCCATAGCCTCTCTTTCATTACCTCTTTCAGAGGTAATAAGTGTGATGTCTTCAGTAGTGTGGGAAATGATGGGAAGCTCTTGACCATTTAATGTGTGAACTGAAATCCGGTGAGTGAGGGGTCGGAGGGGAATCTGGAATGTAAGTGCGAAATTACAGTCCATAAAATTACCTTCCGCCCCGGAGTCCAACAGTGCAAGACAATCGTGCTGGTGGACTGACCATCTTAGTCTAACCGGGAGGAGCATGGAGGTAGATGTAGTCGATGAGGTCTTCCTGGCGGAGATCCCACCCGATAGTAGCCTCAAGTTTACTATCGGGCTTGGCCTTTTACCGGGCAGTTGTAAGCATAATGTCCCGCTCCATCACAATACAGGCACAGGCCCTGGGACCTCCGCCTCTCCCTCTCCTCCCGGGAAAGCCGAGCTCGACCCACCTGCATGGGCTCGGGATCGAAGACGGGGCTGACCACGTCCCTGCCGCTGGATCTGGGAACGTCGACTCCTCCGAAGGTACGGATGGACGGAACTCGTTGCTCGATCCTAGATAGCCGAGCGTCCACCCGCAGAGCAAGATCAATCAACCCGTTCAGTGTGGTAGGAAGATCCAGGGCGTAGATCTCTCTCTGGACGTGGTCAGCCAGCACATGCAGGAACATATCCCACTGCGCCTCCTCGTTCCAGCCGCACTCTGCCGCCAAGGTCCGGAACTCTATAGAAAAGTCTGAGACCGATCTTTCTCCTTGACGTAGTTCCGTCAATGTTCTGGCTGCTTCCCTTCCCGAGACAGCCCGGTCAAAAACTTTCTTCATCTCGGCGGCGAGGGTCTGGAACGAGACGCAGCATGGATTCTGATTCTCCCACACCGCCGTTCCCCAGAGCGCTGCCTTTCCTGTAAGCAAAGTTAGTACAAAAGCCACTTTAGCCTGTTCAGTCTCGAACGTGCGTGGTTGCAGAGCGAAATGCATCGTGCAACGGGTCAGGAATGCTCTACAAAAGGCTGGTTCCCCGGAATAATGCTCAGGTACCGGCAGGCGGGGCTCCGACATCGCGGGTCTCTCTGGAAGTGGTGGGGGAACGGTCGGTGTGAGCGGCGCAGTGGGAATCTGAAGCCGTTGGATATGCTGGGTGAGCTCGGACACCTGCGTCACCAAGGCTTGCACTGCGCGACCTGTATCGCTGATCTCTCTCTGCTGGTCATCCATTCTCCTGGTGCTATGATGAATAAACTCGTCCACGGGGCTCTGCGGTGAACTCGCTGCTTCCATCTTTAGGTCAGATCGTTCTGTCACGGGCTAGGACGAATGATAGGAAGCAATTGCAAGTAAACAGTTTATTAGAGAATCACAGAATCGGCAGTGCAAACAGATGGTAACGATGACGCAGGGACAAGATGGTCAGGATCCGTGAAGTGGTGCGATGAAGAGACGATGGTGAGACAAACGTAGAAACTCGAATCCAGACGAAGAAACAGGAACACAAGGCAGGAACTGGACACCGGAACACCAACACGAACCACATGACACAACGATCTGACAAGGATGAGAGAACAACGTTGAGTATAAATAGTGTGGTGATGATCAACTTCAGCTGGTGATGTGATGATGAGCAGCTGGAGCGGATCAAGTGATGTCATACAGACACACCCCTCACACACGTGCATTCATACAACAACATAAACACGAGACTAGAAGGAAACAGAGAAACGTCTACCGTGACCGACGCTGGACATGTGTGTGTGATGCGTGTGATGCTGGCCAATAGTGAGCCCATGTTCTGAGATGTACAACCCAGAAGCGCTGCACTGTTACACTACATGAGAGGCCCACACAGAAGAAAATGAATAAAGAGTTTTTGAACACAAAATGTATTCTTGTCGCTTTATAAACTTATGGGTGAGCCACTGTAAATTGTTAGAATTATAAATGATAATGGTTAGATTCAAAAAACATTATTGAATCAGGCTATTTCATGATGATTATAAAGCCATCAATAGGTAACCACCATCACCTGATCTCGTTTCACTTTAGCTTTCTTTGCTGCTGCAAATGTGTTTAAAGGACCCCTATTATGGATTTTTGAAAATGACCTTTCATGTAGTGTGTAACATAGCTCTAAGTGAATGAAAACATCCTGCAAAGTTTTAAATCTGAAAGTGCACCTTATATTAAGTTATTGTCTTTCAAAAGTAAGTCGACTCTGAGTCAATGAAATGAATCGTTTTTCAAACGAGTCATAAGCCGTTTCGTTGTGATGTCAAGACGAAACATTAGTAGATTGCCCGTCCACGCATTGCACGCGCAGACACCAGGAAAACTTGAACCTCAAACCAGCAGCTGATTCCATACATGCACTGTTATTGATACTGTTTCCACCTATTCACCGCAATATACAGGTCCTTCTCAAAAAATTAGCATATTGTGATAAAGTTGATTATTTTCCATAATGTAATGATAAAAATTTAACTTTCATATATTTTAGATTCATTGCACACCAACTGAAATATTTCAGGTCTTTTATTGTTTTAATACTGATGATTTTGGCATACAGCTCATGAAAACCCAAAATTCCTATCTCAAAAAATTTGCATATCATGAAAAGGGTCTCTAAACGAGCTATTAACCTAATCATATGAATCAACTAATTAACTCTAAACACCTCCAAAAGATTCCTGAGGCTTTTAAAAACTCCCAACCTGTTTCATTACTCAAAACCGCAATCATGGGTAAGACTGCCGACCTGACTGCTGTCCAGAAGGCCATCATTGACACCCTCAAGCAAGAGAGTAAGACACAGAAAGAAATTTCTGAACAAATAGGCTGTTCCCAGAGTGCTGTATCAAGGCACCTCAGTGGGAAGTCTGTGGGAAGGAAAAAGTGTGGCAAAAAACGCTGCACAACGAGAAGAGGTGACCGGACCCTGAGGAAGATTGTGGAGAAGGACCGATTCCAGACCTTGGGGGACCTGCGGAAGCAGTGGACTGAGTCTGGAGTAGAAACATCCAGAGCCACCGTTCACAGGCGTGTGCAGGAAATGGGCTACAGGTGCCACATTCCCCAGGTCAAGCCACTTTTGAACCAGAAACAGCGGCAGAAGCGCCTGACCTGGGCTACAGAGAAGCAGCACTGGACTGTTGCTCAGTGGTCCAAAGTACTTTTTTCGGATTAAAGCAAATTTTGCATGTCATTCGGAAATCAAGGTGCCAGAGTCTGGAGGAAGACTGGGGAGAAGGAAATGCCTGAAGTCCAGTGTCAAGTACCCACAGTCAGTGATGGTCTGGGGTGCCATGTCAGCTGCTGGTGTTGGTCCACTGTGTTTTATCAAGGGCAGGGTCAATGCAGCTAGCTATCAGGAGATTTTGGAGCACTTCATGCTTCCATCTGCTGAAAAGCTTTATGGAGATGAAGATTTCATTATTCAGCACGACCTGGCACCTGCTCACAGTGCCAAAACCACTGGTAAATGGTTAACTGACCATGGTATTACTGTGCTCAATTGGCCTGCCAACTCTCCTGACCTGAACCCCATAGAGAATCTCTGGGATATTGTGAAGAGAAAGTTGAGAGACGCAAGACCCAACAGTCTGGATGAGCTTAAGGCCGCTATCGAAGCATCCTGGGCCTCCATAACACTCAGCAGTGCCACAGGCTGATTGCCTCCATGGCACGCCGCATTGAAGCAGTCATTTCTGCAAAAGGATTCCCGACCAAGTCTTGAGTGCATAACTGAACATAATTATTTGAAGGTTGATTTTTTTTGTATTAAAAACACTTCTTTTATTGGTCGGATGAAATATGCTAATTTTTTGAGATAGGAATTTTGGGTTTTCATGAGCTGTATGCCAAAATCATCAGTATTAAAACAAAAGACCTGAAATATTTCAGTTGGTGTGCAATGAATCTAAAATATATGAAGGTTTAATTTTTATCATTACATTATGGAAAATAATGAACTTTATCACAATATGCTAATTTTTTGAGAAGGACCTGTGTTAGAAAAATACTCTTTAAATACATTAGTACAAGTAAAATAATCGTCTTGTTGATGGACACGGCTTGCCTAAAAGGACTTTGGTTTAGTTTACAGTGTAGGAAGCCTCAGGACATGCAGAGCTGACGTTGTTATGGCAATGGGCGTTTTTGTTTTCGACGCGCTGTACACGGTAGGCCAATCACAACAGACTGAGCTGTCTGGCCAATCAGAACAGAGCAGCTTGTGGAAAGGAGGGATTTAGAGAGATTGATTCATCTAACGAGTCGTTTGAGAATCATTGAAAATGTGATGATGTGTATATTATGAGGAAATTAAAGTTTGTTTCACCTTTGATGCATGTAATCATGTTGTTTACACTTTACCAGAAGCATCAAAACCAAGATGAACCTGAATGGGGTCAAAATAACGGAAATTGTTCTTAAAATATGTCTTGCGGGTTGTATCTTATCTGAACATGCCCTCAATATACATCTTTAATAAGTTTTCTTTTAACAGTCCATCTATGATATTAAAAATCCTTTCATCGGGAATGTCAAGGTTTGACAGTTCTTCATGAAGTCGAACAAACAACTGTGACATTGCATTTGTGCATAGTTCTTGAAACTCTTCTATCAGAGTGGATATTGTGGAAGCAGGTAAAAGCATCTTTGCTTGCATTCTCAAGTAAAAAAGGGCCAAATTGTTAAGAAAAACATTCCTGTCTCTCTCAACATCACCTGAACAATTACCAATCTCAGGAAATTCTACAGTCTCAGTCATGCCATCATTTCCCATATCAACAGCATCATCACGAATAGCTGAATCATCATTGTTCACACCTCCATCTCTACATGCTACCAAATCCTTTGCATGTTTCCTGCTTAAATGTAAGGTGGGGGGAGGAATCACGATCCTTTGAAAAATGTGTTTTTAAAGTTTTGTGGCTGCGTTTTTTCTGCGTGTCTGATTCCTCACGGCAACGTTAGCAAGCAAGAGGAAAAAAACGAGTGGGATTATTCAAACGGCTATCGCACCAACAATGCAACAATTCAACAATGCTAACGTTACTCTTTAAAGCGGGTTTACCGCCATACCGCGGGAAATTCTTGATTTTCAACCACGTTTAGAAAAAATCCATACCGCCCCAGCCCTACCTGTAGCTGCGTTTTCTTTCGACTTTCTTTCTTTCGACAGCCTCACGCGCATGCGGTGACAGTTAACGTTAGCTGGCAAGAGACAAATCCAAGTGATCATATTTCTGGCTAGCGCACCAACAAATCCATCACATACACAATTCCAATTTAATTTTTATTCAACAATGCTATACTCCTCCAAACTGATGATTGCAAATCAGATGTTGCCAGATAAGAAAATCTATCGAAATCATTCGTAAATATTTTTTTTTTATTTGTAATAAAATGCACACACACACAAGCCTAATAGGAAGAGTGCTGCTCGCTACTTCTCTCTCTCAGTGTAAGGATTGTGTTACTGTTGGGCTCTTTGTTTTCATGTGTCATGGGATCCCCACGTTTCCCTTGTGTTCATGCCATGTGCTTTTGTCTACATTTGTGTTACTTACTCAATGGTTAATTGGTCTCATTACATTCAGGTGTTGCTCATTAGTAGTTGGTGTATTTATAGCCCTGATTTTGCCATGTGTGTTAATCTAGCTTTGTCATCTTTTGATGCTGTCATCCACTGCTGTGAGTTTCATATTCATGCCATGCTTTACCTACTCAAATTTATATTTAAGTTATGTTGATTTCCAAGTTATTGCTTTGTCGATACACTATTATGGATAGTGATGGTGAAATGAAGCTTTGTGAAGCACTGAGGCTTTCCCCTCAAGTGTATCCTAAATTGGTTCATTACTCGAAGCTTTTCAACATGGTGCACACTAACGACATCTTGTGGTCAAAAGGTGGTAAAGCTACCTTTTCCAATTTATTTTATTTTATTGTTTTATGTAATAAATCACTTTGTGCTATGAAAACCACAAAGCAATAAAAATCATTAGTGTTAGTGTTGATGTTTGTGTGTATGAACAAATGAGTCTATGAATTAATTTATGAAAGAATTAATACATAGGACAAATTAACTCTGCTTTGTTCAACAAATGCAGCCTTAAAACCTATGAGTTCATAGGCAAGGCTCATATAGGTATATATAATCACAATGAAAGAAAACTATTGTGGTATGGTGAAGTGCTGTGAAAGTGCTTGTGAACTGGGCAGTTGGGTAATTGAAGAAATTAAAGATTTTTATTAAGGAACAGGACTTGTTCAACAGTGTGGGGGCTGTCTATTTCTTTTTTTATTTTCTACTTCCCCTGCCTTTGAGAATATTCTCTCGCGGGACTGAGGGACTGAGGAGGCAGGAGTGGATAAACATCCCAGGGCAAGATGATGAAGATGCGGATAGACACACTTTTGAGTAGCCTCATCAATCATTTGTTTTCTGATCCCTGCAATACAGTAAAGTATTAAAAATATAACTGAATACATATTATAACTATGCACTATTTAAGATATCTCATTATAAATACAGAAATTGACAAGCAAGTAAATTAATGACTGATCAGAAGTCTTATCAGAAGTCTTATAGTTGTTGGTCCACTTCCAGAAGATGTGTTTTCATGTTTAGCTCTAAAATGTCTCAACATTGACGATGTGTTATTATAAGAAAGCTGTTAAGAACATATTAGGCACTCAACCTACAGATGGAGGTCACATTAACTTCAGTAGTTTTTTTTCATATACATAATGTAGGCCTATTATTTAACATAATATACTGTTTATTATACACTGAATATGCATAAAATTACATGTAAATATACATTTACATAATTAATTATTATATTTATTTTATATAAATTCATAAATCATAATTCATTTTAAAATCATAATCTTATGACAAAATGATAATAATAATAATAATTAGCTTACTATATTTGTGGATACGACCTGAAAACGCTTGGCTGGTTCCATGCTGAAAAGTGCTCACTCTCTGTTTCAGTCTCAGTCGGCCTCAGTTCACTACCGAAGCGCATGACACTTGAAACCAGCGCAAGGTTTGTGCTATTTATGAATCAGAATATGAAGCAGTCACATGGCTGTGTGTCAAAACGAAGCTTCGGACGTCACTGGTCACATGGTTATGTCAAAACGAATCAAGCTCCGGTACAGTGGTTCATGTGAGATGTTTCGTTTTTTTGATACAAGCTTCGAAGCCTCTGTGCCGAACGTCACATCACTAATTATGGAATAAACTGCATTTGTGTTCAGACAACTGACTCTGCTTCAGTGGAATTGTTACAGAAACCTAGATTCAAAGATGAAACCAGCAGTTTCGCTCCTATGTCTCCGCCAGGGCAATCTTAGTGTGGAGGATTATGTGGAGGATTTTTGCAAGATCTGTCATCAGGTCGATTTTAAAGAGGCGGCGCTTAAAGACATTTTCTGTGTGGGGTTGAATGAACCTGTCCTATCCAAGTTACCAGATGGGAAGATTCATTTTTCTCAGATTCAATAAATCGATCAAGCTTTGTTACTGATTGGATCCTTGTATACTGTGGGGATTATTGATGAAATGTCCCAGAGTACCAAAGTGTCCATCCCACAATGATTCCAAATCCCATACGACTGCAGGCAAGCCATTGTCCTTAGGGTATATAATTCTCATATTCCCGTTGATTTGCCGCCTTTAGCCTCATCGATAAAAGGAAAAATAGAAGATATTCAAAGAGTCCTAGCATTGCTAGAAACTAGCATTAGCATGCCGGTTTCAAACCGCACAACAGCAAAAAAAAAGAAAAAAAAAAAAAGAACTAAATACAGTTTACACAAAAATAACCTTAATTGACATAACAAATCAAACAAAGATAAACACTTACTTGATTGAGCTTGAAACAATAGTTTCTAAATCTGGACTCTGAGCAAATTATGTGAACCAAGAGAGAAGAACCATGCTTCCCTTTGCACACCATAACCTAATTTCTTCTCCTACATGGCTATACACAAATGAGCATGACACCTAGCGCCCCCTACTGCATAGTAGCAAAAACAAAGAAAATCAGTAACCAAACTCCGGGTGTTTAGTCTCTTCACGTAAATCCTGCCGAACCTGAGCTTCACGTATTGCCTGCCGAGCCAGAGACTGTGCCTGTGTCCTCGGACTAGATGGCTGCCGCACATGAGTCAGCTCTGGATGAGACAGCACTTATCATAGTTACCACGGCTATTTTGTGTGTGTGTCGGCAGCACACACATCGGCTCCAGCCCGTGAGTCCTCACTCAAGATGGCCGCCGCCACGCCAGAGCCTCCGCCCGTCACGGCCCTGACGCCAGGACTTTGTCATTATATATCCTCCATCCCTGAGTCCCCTCATTTGGGGTCAAGCCAAGTTTCCCCTGAGGATTATTTGGGGAGGGACTATAAGGTCCAAGCTCTAGTGGTTACAGAGCTTGGCCCAACATTAAATTCATCAAACATGTCTCTGTTCTCGGGTCCATTGGCATCAAGTTGAAGTCCAGCTGTTCAAAGTCTGCAAGTTTCAAGTCTGAGTTTTGGGTGTTTCAGAGATCATGCCACTGTTCACAGTACTTCCAGTGGTGACCACTGCCTTGCTGTGTGTGTGGGCCATATACACATTTTCAGAAGGGACAGCATCTTCTACATCTGTTCCTGAGGCAGAGGCATTGGTTAAAACACCTCCAAGGTCTGCAGCCGCTGTTACAGACCATGCTGAACCTTCTAAGAACCATGCCATGATCAAGGAGATCATCCATAAAAGGTTTATGGATTATCGTACAACCACTGAGCAATCCCATGCTCCTTTTTTGGTCCAGGTTACAAACATTTAGATCATTCATGCACCATGCTTTCTTTAAAACAAATCCACAGAGGCTTTTAATGAACTTCCATAAAAACGAATAGCATACGAATGAAAAAATCAAATAAAGATCAAGAAATCCAGAAAAAATGTTTGACAAAATTACGAAACTAAGGATAAATTATATTTTATAGGTAGCGCATCTCAAAGTCTCACACACAGACTCATGTTGCCGTTAGAGCAACAACAGGCAAATACAATATTAAGCTAATTAAAATTACAAAAGCTCAGTGAGTGGTTTTCTTTTTCTTTTGTTCTTTGATCAACATTAATGGTGGCAGCGAGTATAGGCTGTCAATGCATTGATTTAATAGACATAGGCCTACTGTTTTTCTCAAATGTTTAAGACAAAACCAATTGTGTTTACGGGATATTTTGAACTTGAAAAAAGGTGTGAATTAACGTTTTTCCGTGGAAATTTTGTTGTTTTCCGTGAAACAAAAATTCTTCTGATGTTTATTCATGTTTATGTGATGCTATAAATTAACTAGAAGGATAATTGTGAGATATAATTGTGTGTGTGTATTTGCACTATATGAGAGGCGTCTCTTTGCGCGCTGTGGATGTGTGCGCAGCACAAAAAACAGAAAATGCAGAAGTGTTCTCTTGCGTATTGCAATGCGTATTATCGTCATATTGCCCACCCCTACTGTACATATATTTAAAGTTCCTTTCAAATTACTTTTGGTGCAATAAACAATTCTAAGTGGTTTCTTTGTTTTGCAAGAGACATTCACGCAATCCTAGACCTTCCTTTTTAATGTTCCAAATGTTGTTGTATTTTGGTTTGTCAAATAAAAATGCTACAAAAATTAGGTTGAACAAAAATTTAGTACATCACATTTACTGAAAGGATTACCTGAATTGTTCCACTGAGCAAATAGTTTTACCTGCTTGATATTTCCTCTTCTTCAATGTTGAAATGTGGACATGTAATTTTTTTAAATATTTTTGACAATGGACACCACGACAAAGCAACATAAACATCCTCATATTTTAACCATACTTATGAGCTACAGTTTGTGAACTAGTGTTGAAAATTTTATCTCACCTCCACTCTGGCAGTTTCTCACTAAAATCAAAGAAAAATTGAATGACATTGTAGACATGAATAAAGTCATATTAATATTTGTAGCATTTATTATTATTTTTTATTGTTTGTTAGCTTAACATTCATTATTAGCCTAGTTCTTAATTTTCATCTTCATGTATCCCTCTGCACTATCATGATATTAATCTCAGTGCCTCATTGTCATGTCCAGGTCATGCTGAGCATCTGATTGTCTTCACCGACACAAAGATACCAGTGCTGAGCTGTTTTCAGTGGCAGTTTATCTGCAGTAATGTCAGAGGAACGAGGAAAGGACTCTCTCTCTAAGATGAGTCTCTCAGAGAAACAGAGGTAAGACTGCGACTGTTTTCACAGAATCATTTTAAACACTACTGGAGTTTCAGGTTTGTCCTGTAAAGAACAAAGTCTGATCAACAAGGACTGTTTTCTCTCACCATTGCCATGTCAAATGCTGTGCAAAACAATTGAGAACTTCCGATAATTTTTTTAAAATTGTCACAGGTTAAAAATGGCTTGAAATTGGTTTCATATTTAATTTACAGGAACTTTTAGCACAGTTGAATAGGTTTAATGTACCATACATGTAAAGTTCTGGACAAGATTAAAGTGCATTGAAATACGGTTTGAAGGTGCACATTTAATGGATAGTAAATGTAAATAATGTGGAAACTTTAGTTAGAACATGTCAAACATATTTCACAGTTAATAACTAACTTACATACATAACTTCTTCCATGATTGTAGATGTTTTGGGACTTTGAACAAATCATTTTAACATCACACTTGATGGCCACTAGGAATTAGTTCAAATTAACATTCAAAAGTGAATAGCTAGAAGAGATGAACAATAAACGTCTAAAATCGTCACTCTTTACAATCTAAATGAGTGGATATTTTTAAAAGAAATGTAAAAGGTTTTCCTCTATTTCTCAGCTTCTTATTTACTGCACACCATTTAATTATATGCAGAATTACAGATACTAGATGAGATTTTAGTTTTAATATTTTACGTATGGCAGTCATCTGATTACTACGGAGCCCCTAAAGGGACGTGGTGGAGGAAAAAATTTGGGATGGGAGAAAACAACTAATTTTCAAATTTTTTGCATTCCCTTGCAAAGATATTTGCGTTCCCACACAAAAACTGTTGTGAGATCAGACAGACACTCGATGTTTAATGTACCATTGTCAGTGCTTCTGAGATCCGTACGTTAACAATGGAGCGTTTCATAGTGTTTGAACTTGGACTCAAATATAAAGAAATGTGGTCAGTGAGTGCTTCAAGGAGTTCAGTAAAGTTGGCAATATATTCACAGATTCGAACTTCCCGGATCTATAACTCATGAGCTAAACGTTGTTATAACACAAATGACACCTAATAATCATAGCAACGTAGACAACAAGCTACAACCCAATTTTCCTCAAAACAGGAGGAATATAAATTGATCTCTATGAGCAGGCGGCTGGAAGACAACTCTGAAGAGACCGTCTGCAAATTGCAAAAACTGTACTACAAAAATATTCAATATCTTCAATATTACAAACTGTAGCGTCACCAAATTCAGTGGCGGCTCGGAGGCACAGCCTAACCAACATTTTATGTCTCAGAATGTGTATTTCTTGTTTGTAATTTCACCTCTGTAAGTGTAACCATCACGCGCTTCTTACAAGAATGTGCCGAATCTGTGAAACATGAGTCAGTGGGGATAGAGGAAGGGAGGGGGAGGCAAATCCATAGCCGGAGACTTGTGCCTCTGTAGGTAAAAAATGTTTTGCCAATCACCATCGAGTATTTCACTTTCATCGATTAGGAGTGTTGAGAAAAGTAACATGGCAGAGGAGGCTTACTTCCATTGGTATATCAACCAATCATTGACATTACATGATATTAGTTTAAACTGCTACCGCTGATAAGGAGAGTAGAGATATTGAATATTTCATCTTAAACACATTTATTAAATTACCATTCAAACAACAGCTACAAATTAAAATTAAAATAAGACCCCATGCCAAAGTTGGATATAGGCTACAGCAATCAGCTTCACTAAACAGCCGAACGAGCTCTTTTAAAACTGACATTTAAAAGGACAGAAGGATGGATTTTTTGTTTCAAGTGATAGGCTAGGACTAGGTGAGTGAACTTATATTTATATTGTCTTAATGTCTATGTCGTTTTCTATAAATATTTAGGTATATACGTGACCAAAAAAGTGACTGCTAAAATTTTGTGTGCCTCCTCTATTTTTAAACACACCAGCCGCCACTGACCAAATTCAGTTCAGCTTTTGCACATTTCATATAATAAAAAATATTCAATAACTTACTGTATCACATCAAATTCAGTTCACATCACTGCTCTCCTGCTGGTTATACAACGCTTAGTTTGGCAAGTAATAGCACATTAAAAATAGGCCTATTCTTTACTCAAATGATGTTGGTATGCAGTTAACATACTAGTTACAACCATACCTTTTGCATGATAATTGCTTACTGAATTTAATGGCATTACACTGTGTAACAGTGTGAAGTTTATGAATATTTTTACTAATAACGGTGAAGTTATTGATTTTGTTATATAATAAATAATCATAAAAATTATTTATTTTTTATCAAACTGTGTTCTAGTATAACCAGCAGGAGAGCAGTGATGTGTGACCTGAATTTGGTCACGGTACAGTGTGTCACAGTTAAGTTATTGAATATTTTTCATAATCTAAAATGTGCAAAAGGATTTGGGGTTTTGCACATTGCAAATGGTCCCTTATTCGGACTTGTCTCTCAACTCCCTGCTTGGAGACAAAGTTATATCATAAAGCTAGTTTTGAAGAAAATTGTAGCTCGTTGTCTACGTTACTTTTATGAATAGAATTTAATTATGTTTTAACAACATTTAGCTCACAAATATTGATCCGGGAAGTTCGAATCGGTGAATATATTGCCAACTTCACTGAACTCCTTGAAGCACTCACTGTCTGCATTTCCTTATATTTGAGTCCAAGTTCAAACACTATGAAACGCTCCATTGTTAACGTATGGAGGTCTGAAACACTGCCAGCGTGACATTAAACAGGAAGTGTCTGTTCAAAAGTTTTGCTTGGCAACACAAATATCTTTGTGAGGCAACGCAAATGTTTTGTGAGGGAACGCAAAGTTTCGAAAAATAATTTTTTCTTTCATCCCAATTTTTTTCCACTACCACATCCCTTTAGGGGCTCCAGAGGTTACTGCGGTCAACAGTGATTGTTTACTTAACAGATTTAATTTAAAAAAAATTTGTGTTAAACATGGCTTAACTAAACATGAATCCTGAAGTGTTTTATTGTTCTGCTCTTTGTGTCATTAGTGTAAGATCAGGCTCACAGGTGTCCAGCTCTGTGTCTGTGAAGAGTGACTGTTCAAAAGAAGAGGGACCAAAATTCAGTGAGAGAACACCATCAACTAACAAAAGGTATTTAATTTGTTTCTTATTTTTTTATTTCTACACATTGACTATTACAAAATATTTTAGCAAATATTTAGCATGAAACTTTATCTTTCAAACATAGTTCCAAATTACAATCAACATAAAGATCGAAATTATTTTATTTGAATTATATTTTTTGTGATACCTATTAGGGCTCTGCGAAAAAAACACACAAAAAAACACATAAACTTAAAAAAACTAAAAACAGAAGTACTAAATGTTCACAGGAAAGAGGAATACACATTCACTCATCTGAGCTTAGTAATTATATTAGCCTAGATTTGATTACCCCATTTTAATTCTGCTATCATTAAAATCCACTTACTTGTAGGTTTAAAATTCTACATATGGCACATTTAATGTAAAAAAAATTTATATTTTAGCAAAATGTAGCAATATTTTTAGTTGTGCTCCTATTCTATTGAACTCCATCTGTTTGGTGCGCGGCGGTGCTTGTTCATTGAAGTCTGAAGTTTAGCAGAGACTCACATTTACAGATGGAGAATACAGTCCATCAGGCGGCCACGGCGGAGAAGACAGTCCATCGGGCGGCCAGGGCGGAGAAGACCCCTCGGGCAGCCAGGGCGGAGACGACTCCTCGGGCGGCCAGGGCGGAGACGACCCCTCGGGCGGCCAGGGCGGCGGCGACCCCTCGGGCGGCCAGGGCGGAGACGACCTCTGGGGCGGCCAGGGCGGAGACGACCCCTCGGGCGGCCAGGGCGGCGAAGACCCTTCGGGCGGCCAGGGCGGCGAAGACCCTTCGGGCGGCCAGGGCGGCGAAGACCCCTCGGGCGGCCAGGGCGGCGAAGACACCGGCTCGGGAACAGCAGACACAGCAGACACCGGCTCGGGAACAGCAGACACCGGCTCGGGAACAGCAGACACCGGCTCGGGAACAGCAGACACCGGCTCGGGGACAGCAGACACCAGCTCGGGAACAGCAGACACCGGCTCGGGAACAGACAACACACACACTGGCTCGGGAACAGACAACACACACACTGGCTCGGGAACAGACAACACACACACTGGCTCGGGAACAGACAACACACACACTGGCTCGGGAACAGACAACACACACACTGGCTCGGGAACAGACAACACACACACTGGCTCGGGAACAGACAACACACACACTGGCTCGGGAACAGACAACACACACACTGGCTCGGGAACAGACAACACGGACTCTGGCTCGGGAACAGACAACACGGACTCTGGCTCGGGAACAGACAACACGGACTCTGGCTCGGGAACAGACAACACACTCACTGGTTGGGGAACAGACAACACACACACTGGTTGGGGAACAGACAACACACACACTGGCTCGGGAACAGACAACACACACACTGGCTCGGGAACAGGCAACACACACACTGGCTCCGGCTCAGGAACAGACACTGGCTCCGGCTCAGGAACAGACACTGGCTCCGGCTCAGGAACAGACACTGGCTCCGGCTCAGGAACAGACACTGGCTCCGGCTCAGGAACAGACACTGGCTCCGGCTCAGGAACAGACACCAGAACAGAAACAGCTACAAGGACAAACATAAACACAGAAACAAACATAGAGCAATCAGGTTCAGGCGTGACTTGAACAGTCTCTGGATCGGCAGACGTGACTTGAACAGTCTCTGGATCGGCAGACGTGACTTGAACAGTCTCTGGATCGGCAGATGTGACTTGAACAGTCTCTGGATCGGCAGACGTGACTTGAACAGTCTCTGGATCGGCACACATGACTTGAACAGTCTCTGGATCGGCAGACATGACTTGAACAGTCTCTGGATCGGCAGACGTGACTTGAACAGTCTCTGGATCGGCAGACGTGACTTGAACAGTCTCTGGATCGGCAGACGTGACTTGAACAGTCTCTGGATCGGCAGACGTGACTTGAACAGTCTCTGGATCGGCAGACGTGACTTGAACCGTCTCTGGATCGGCAGACGTGACTTGAACAGTCTCTGGATCGGCAGATGTGACTTGAACCGTCTCTTGATCGGCAGACGTGACTTGAACCGTCTCTGGATCGGACGGGACCAGCGGCGAGGACTCTGGGCTGACAGGAAGTACAGGGAGGACTTCCAGGCATTGCGGGACGCGGGAAGTCCTCTTGCTCCTCCGTCTCCGAGAGCGAGAGGGCGCTGGGCTGGACGGAACCAGCGGTGAGGGCGCTGTGCTGGACGGGACCAGCGGTGAGGGCGCTGTGCTGGACGGGACCAGCGGTGAGGGCGCTGTGCTGGACGGGACCAGCGGTGAGGGCGCTGTGCTGGACGGGACCAGCGGTGAAGGCTCTGTGCTGGACGGGACCAGCGGTGAAGGCTCTGTGCTGGACGGGACCAGCGGTGAAGGCTCAGCCTGGACGTGGCTGACGTGAGGCTCTGGCTGGACGTGGGTGACGTGAGGCTCTGGCTGGACGTGGCTGACGTGAAGCTCTGGCTGGACGTGGCTGACGTGAAGCTCTGGCTGGACGTGGCTGACGTGAAGCTCTGGCTCTGGCTAGTAAGAAACACCTGGGGAGACTAATAAACATAGATGAGGAACACCTGTGGACACTGAGCAACAACAAACAAAAGACAAGACATGGCAGGATCACATGACAAACAAGGGATAACGTGATATACAAGACACAACAAAAACCCACACGTAACAATTTCCAAATTACAAACAGCAGTGCTATAAAAACCTAAAAGGAGCATCAGCAAAAAGATTGTCATTTTTATTTGAATAATAAATCTATTTTTTGTAATATGCATTTATTTGAGTCTGCTTACATAACTGCTGCACAACATATCAAAATACCTATTGTCAATGCAGAATTCACTATATGTTTATACTTAAATAGATCCTATACTTTAACTGCGGAAACATAAATTGCTAATGTTTTCTTGTTCTCTGGTAAAAATGCAGTATTTTATTTTATTGGCTAACAGGCTTCAATGTGAGACATTAAACTCAGACGTTCAGACTCACAGGAACAACGAGAATTTAAAAGACAATCTCCTAGGGATCTTCCAGGTAGGAGAACACGTTTTCATACATGTTTATATTTATAACAAACAAATAGTTTACTGAACTTTTTTGCAAAAATAATAGAATAGACATTTCAAGAACCCATAAAATAATAATCAAAATGTAAAAAGACAAGTGTTGTTTTTGTACATTTTGTGTTAAATGGCAGCTGATTGACGTGTTTGGTTTTCAACTGGTTTCTTTTACTAATATTTGTAATTACTGCATGAATAGTTTTGACCAAATATGGATTTGGATCTGGTTAAATTGTGTTGTTCTGTCTCTTATTTTATTTGCTTTGTTTTTAGGATATTGAGAGAAAAATAATCATATTTCTGAAGCATGAACTGGAAAAGTTTAAGAAAATATTACAAAATGAGAACACACAACACTTTGTGAAGGACTTTAATGAGAATAGATGCAGTATCAAAGCAGCAGCTCTTGATCTCACACTACATTACCTGAGAGAGATGAAGCAAGATGAAGCTGCTGATGCTCTAGAAGGTAAGAGACTCATGATCATCTGTCTGATTGTTTCTTATAAATGTAGGAGAGACAATTAAGACTAAAACTATCTATTTCTGTTCCTGTGTTTAGATGAGCTGTTCTTCATTCGTCAGCTGAAATGTGGCCTAAAGAAGAAGTATAAATGTGTGTTTGAAGGAATTGCAAAGCAAGGTGACTCCACACTTCTGAATAACATCAACACAGATCTCTATATCACTCAGGGTGGCAGTGAACAGGTCAATACTGAACATGAGGTGAGACAGATTGAAATTGCTTCCAGGCGTCATGAAGCACAAGAGATGCAGGTTGAATGCACACATTTGTTTGAAGCACCTGAACAAGACGAGGAGATCCGATGTGTACTGACAAATGGAGTCGCTGGCATCGGAAAATCAGTCTCTGTGCAAAAGTTTGTTCTGGACTGGGCTGAAGGAAAAGAAAATCAAGATATCAGCTTAATTTTTCCTCTTCCATTCAGAGAAATGAACTTGAAGGAGAAAGAAAAACTGAGTTTAATGGACCTTATAACTACATTTTTCCCAGAGACAAAAGGACTGAACCTTACAATAAGGAATCCATTCAAAGTCCTGTTCATCCTGGATGGACTGGACGAATGTCGCCTTCCTCTGAAGTTTGATTGTAATGAGACATGGCGTGATGTATCGTCACCAGCCTCTCTGGATGTTCTCCTAACGAACCTCATGAAGGGAAATCTGCTTCCTTCTGCTCTCGTCTGGATCACCACCAGACCAGCAGCTGCCAGTAAGATTCCTCCTGACTGCATCGACCGGCTGACAGAGATACGAGGATTCAGCGATGCACAGAAGGAAGAGTACCTCAAAAAAAGATTTACCAATGAGAATCAGGCCAACATAATCATAGATCATGTTAAAAAATCAAAGAGTCTCTTTATCATGTACCACATCCCAGTCTTCTGCTGGATTTCAGCCACTGTTCTCCAGAACATTCTGGAGGAGAATAGAAATAATGATGTGAAAAACAGTGAGGCTGATGATATCTCTAAAACACAGCAGGAATCAAACACTGAAGACACTCCCAAGACTTTGACACAAATGTACACATACTTTCTCCGCTTTCAGATTCAGCAGAGCCGCCAAAAGTATGATGGAGAATACACACCTGATGTTTCCTGGGATAAAGACGCCATCCTTTCACTGGGGAAACTGGCATTTCATCAGCTGGAAAGAAACAACCTGATCTTCTATGACACAGACCTGGAAGCCTGTGGTATTGACGTCTATAAGGCATCAGTGTACTCCGGCATGTGTACCCAGATCTTTAAGAAGGAAACAGGGATCATTCTTGGTACCATGTACTGCTTTGTTCACTTGAGCATTCAAGAGTTTATTGCAGCCCTTTATGCACATCTGTTTCTGGACATCAACAAGACAAGTGTGTTTGATCGTGAGTCTACAGAACAGGAAAACAGAAATGAAACCATGATTGATTTTCTCAAGACTGCAGTGGACAAGGCACTCGAGAGTGACAATGGACATCTGGACCTTTTCCTTCGCTTCCTCCTCGGTCTGTCTCTCCAGTCCAATCGACGACTCTTACGAGGTCTGTTAACACAGCGAGACAGCAATGACCAGAGCAACAAGAAGATAGTTCAGTACATCAAGCAGAAATTAGAAGATAATCTTCCTGCAGAGAGATCCATCAATCTGTTCTACTGTCTGAATGAATTGAACGACCAAACTCTGGTGGATGAGATTCAGACCCAGCTTAGCAAAGGAAGTCTCTCATCTGGTGACCTTTCACCTGCCCAGTGGTCTGCTTTGGTCTTTGTGTTGTTGACATCAGAGAAAGAGCTGGAGGAGTTTGAGCTTCAGAAATTTAAGAAATCAGACGAGTGTGTCATTAGATTATTGGCAGTCATCAAAGCCTCCAGAAGAGCTCTGTAAGTCACTTAATACATTATGTCATGTTTTGGTCTAATCCAGGGTATAACAGACTATTTAAAATACATATATTATCGGTTGTTACTTTATTTCTCCCAAAAAAAAAATATTCTAAATGTTAAATGTCGTCTCGGTTACGTATATAACCCTAGTTCCCTGATAGGGAACGAGACGCTGCGTCAAACGCTGTGGGAACGCCCCTGCGTTGTGCGTCATGAAGCACGTATGGAATCAGCCCAATGGAGAGATGGAACGTCATAGGCGGGTGACGTCATCGACCAGGAAACTATAAAGCACCCCATAAACACAAGCGCAACAGCTTCTGATAGGCCTGAAGGAAGCGCTAGCGGGAATGCCGGGAGTATGGTGGAATGACGCAGCGTCTCGTTCCCTATCAGGGAACTAGGGTTACATACGTAACCGAGACGTTCCCTTTCAAGGGAACTCGAGCTGCGTCAAACGCTGTGGGAACGCTAATACCCACGTCGCCATAGGACTAAGTGACCGCCATGTGAGAACTAGCGCACAGAGGACGAGAGCACCTGTGCCCCAGGGGTAGAACTTAAGTCTAGGTCGTAGAACTTAATGAAAGTATGCGTTGAAGACCATCCAGCCGCATCACAAACGTCACTGAGGGAACTCCTGACAGTAAGGCTTTAGAAGCCGCCATACTCCTGGTAGAGTGGGCTCGTACAGCCAAAGGTGAAGGCTGACCAGCCGACTCATAGGCAAGTGAGATAGCCTCGACCACCCACTTGCTCATTCTCTGTTTAGACGCGGGACACCCCTTCTTGGGTGGCCCAAAGCACACAAATAGTTGTTCTGACTTCCTCCACAGGGCAGTTCTGTGGACATAGGCGTCTAACGCCCTAACAGGGCAGAGTAAATTAAGTTTCTCCTGGTCAGACGACAGAAATGGAGGAGGATAAAAGGCCTGCAGAACTGTAGGTCTAACAACATTAGTAGGGACCTTGGGAACGTAACCTGGTCTAGGATGCAGAAAAGCCTTAACCATGCCAGGCGAAAATTCCAGGCACGAGGGTGAAACCGACAGAGGCTGCAAATCTCCGATTCTCTTTAGTGAGGAGATAGCAAGAAGAAAGATAGTCTTAAACGTGAGAAACTTCTCAGGAACTTCTTCGATAGGTCAAAGAGGAGCTAGGGAAAGACCTTCTAATACGATGGCCAGATCACAGGCCGGCAACCTCGTACGAACTGCTGGCCTCAGCCTCAGTGTGCCACGAAGGAAACGAGTTATAAGCGGGTGTCTCCCAAGAGAAACTCCACTGAAAGGGACGTGGTAAGCAGCCAGTGCCGCCACATACACCTTTAGTGTGGAGGGGGATAGCCCTGTGGAGAAGCGCTCCTGCAGGAATTCCAGCACTGCACCCACTGGGCAGTTAACTGGGTCCTGCAGGTGCTCTCCACACCAAGAAGTGAAGAGTTTCCACTTCAAGGCATAAAGCTTCCTCGTGGATGGAGCTCTGGAGTGAAGAATGGTCTCAACAACCTCGGTTGAGAGACCAGAGTTCATGAGCTGGGCCCCCTCAGAGGCCAAGCCCACAATACTGGGCGGGGGTGAAATATCATGCTGCCCGCCTGAGAGAGTATATCCCTCCTGACCGGGAGCTCCAAGGGAGAGCCGTCCAGGAGAGAAATCAGGTCCGCAAACCATACTCGGGCCGGCCAGAACGGGGCTACTAATAGTAGGCTGACCCCGTCCCGGCGAACCCTCTCCAGAACTCCAGGTAGCAGAACAATCGGGGGAAAGGCGAACAGACGTGACCTCGGCCACGGCTGCACCATAGCGTCCAACCCAAGAGGTCTGCTACCACATTCAAATACCCAGGAAGATACATTGCTCTCAGAAATAGTAACCTCCCTTGGGACCACAGGAGGATCTGACGGGCCAACTTGTAAAGCCGGCGAAACCGCAGGCCCCCCTGATGATTTATATAAGAGACCACCGACGTGTTGTCTGACTGAACTAACACATGATGACCTCTCAGGTCTGCTAGGAAGTGTTTCAGAGCCTGGAACACCGCCAACATCTCTAGACAATTTATATGCCTTGATAGATGATGGTCCTGCCACAGACCTTGGGCTGGACGACCACTCATGACCGCCCCCCATCCTGTGAGGGAAGCATCCGTCGTTAGCGTTACGCGACGACAAAGAGCACCCAACACAGGCCCTTTGGATAGGAACCAGGTTTCTTTCCACATGACCAGAGCACCAAGGCAGCGCCGCGTGACTTTGATCGTGCGGAGGGGATTTCCCCTCGGGGAGAATCCCTTGGTCCGGAGCCACCACTGCAGTGGTCTCATGTACAACAGGCCGCAAGGTATAACGTTGGACGCTGCTGCCATCAGACCCAACAGTCTCTGAAACTGTTTTACAGTGCGTAGCTGGCCTAGCTTTACTTGTTTCATAGCTGAAAGAATCGAAGCGATGCGGGTCGGAGAAAGTCGCGCCCGCATCGAGACCGAATCCCAAACGACGCCCAGAAAAGTGGTCTTCTGAGAAGGAGATAATACACTTTTCTTTGCGTTCAGCCTCAACCCCAACTTCCTGATAAGAACGAGAACGACATCTCAATGTCGAACCGCCATCTGCTCTGTCTGAGCTAAAATCAACCAATCGTTGATGTAATTGAGGACACGAACACCCTGAAGCCTCAGGGGCACTAGTGCTGCGTCCATGCATTTCGTGAAAGTGCGGGGAGATAAAGCTAGGCCAAACGGAAGAACCCTGTGCTGGTACACCTCGCCCCCGAAGGCGACTCTCAGGAACTTCCTGTGTTGTGAAAGGATGGAAATGTGGAAGTACGCGTCCCTTAGATTTATCGTGACAGACCAGTCCTCGGATCTGATTTGTGACACGATCTGCTTGATAAAGAGCATCTTGAATTTTGGCTTCCCTACCGAGCGATTCAATAGGCGCAGGTCTAAAATTGGACGCAACCCCCCATCCTATTTTGGAAGGATGAAATATCGGCTGTAATAGCCTGACTCCACACTGGGAGGAGGAACCCGTTCTATAGCCTCCTTTTGAAGGAGTGCTTTCACCTCTTGTTCCATAACCAGAGCCTGCTCGGGGCCCACCACTGTAGGCAGAACCCCTCTGAATCTTGGTGGACGACACCTGAATTGGATAGCATAATCCCTTTCTATTGTCTGCAGGACCCAATGAGATATTTTTGGAAGGCTTTTCCACTCTGCCAGAAATTCTACTAAGGGTACCAGTCTCTCGAGACTGGCCTCTGGTGTAACTTGAGCAGCAAACGCAGCGCCCTGTAACGGCACACCGGCAGGGAACAACTGGTCTAACCGCTCTGAAACCCTCCTCAGAGGGAGCGAGCGTCCCTCGGGAAATCGCTCGCTGGGACCGTCTGCGCCCCGGCATGAAGGCGGGGTTGGCAGAACGGGCCCCTGAGGGCACCAAGGAAGAATGGGCACTGTAGAAAGAGGTGAGCACCTTTCCGCCTCGGTGGGGACTACCCTCAGTGTCCTGCGCGCCGTGGAGCCAGGACTTCTTCTTAGCCGAAGCCTTCTTCGCTAATATAACTGTCCTCAGATCAGTTCTATTACTGGGAGATTTCGGCTGAGAGTGCCGCGGCTGAGCCCACTGTCCAGCAGGGGGAGCACGAGACGCGACACTCTGCTTTAGCGCCCTATATGATGAGCTCGCAGACGGCCGGGGCTGCTCCCGCTCAGCAGCCCCAGGGACATGAATTTTTAAAGGGAGAAATTTCTTAAAAGCTGTTGTTTGCTTTTCCTTCTCCTGGAATTTATCGATGACAGAATTTGCAGCATCGCCAAATAAAAAAAAAAATGGGGGGAGAGAGGAGTGTCTAAAAGGAAAGCTTTTTCTTTTTCTTTAATATTTGTCTGATTTAACCACATATGTCTTTCTGCGGCCACCAGAGATGCCATAGATCGACCCACTAGCTTGGCCGACTCTCTGGTTGCGCGCAGGGATAAATCAGCAGCCTGACGCAGTTCGCGAACCACGTGAGCACTGACCTCCTCACTCTCACTCACGTCCCTCAGCAGGTCAGCCTGGTATGCCTGCATAATAGACATAGTATGCAGACATGACGCAGCCTGACCCGCCGCCGAATTCGCTTTACCCACAAAAACCGAAATATTTCTAAGAGGCTTGGTGGGTAATGCCGGTGCCTTAACAGATGACGCAGCCTCGAGGGAGAGAAAACTCGCAAGCGTCTCTTCCACGCGAGGCATAGCCGAACAACCATATGATTTTGCCCCCACAATATTAGAATATGTTGAAGTCTGGGGACTAAACACTCTATATGACACCGTTTTTTTCCACGATTTCGACACCTCAGTGTGGAGATCGGGAAAAAACGGCAAGCACCGGCGTGGAGGTTGCACTCGTGACGGCAAAAATCTCTCATCTAATTTTGATTTAGAAACAGACTCCTGTCTAGTAACTGGCCATACAATGCTGAGTTTTTCTACAGCTCTTCTTAATACCTCCACTAGCTCATCACTTTCGGGAGTGTAAGGTGGCGAATCCTCCACATCTCCCTCATTTATAACTGGTGCCTCAGCCCGAGCGGAAGAAACCGCAGCGCGTGCTTCCGAACACGGGACCGAGGCACTGGATCTCACAGGTGAAGGGAGAGATAAGGCAGAGCCCGTCTCTAACCCCGCTGAGAGATCCATCTGCGATCCCCACGATACGCGTCGTCGCTCTGCCTCGGCAAGAGCGGGACCCGAACCGCGGGGAGCGCGCACCGAACCGCTCTCCTCGAAGAGCGCCCGGCGGGAGCGGAGCGTCCTTAATGGCAGACGCTCGCAATGCTCACAATCAGCTCCCTCGAGAGCTGACTGGGCATGCTGCACTCCCAAACAAACAACACAAAGAACGTGTGTATCCCCACTCGTAAAATAACGCGAGCAGGGAGGGACACACTTCCTAAACTGCTGTTCGTTCGCCATATCTCTCTTAATATATATATATATGTATATATATATATATATATATATATATATATTATATATATATAAATTGTTTGTGTGGTGCAGAGAATGTAAAGACAGACAATATTCACACAGGGACAGATTCACATATAGCGCGACTGAAGGCACAGAAAGCTGTTGCGCTTGTGTTTATGGGGTGCTTTATAGTTTCCTGGTCGATGACGTCACCCGCCTATGACGTTCCATCTCTCCATTGGGCTGATTCCATACGTGCGTCATAACGCACAACGCAGGGGCGTTCCCACAGCGTTTGACGCAGCTCGAGTTCTCTTGAAAGGGAACATAAGTTTTAGTTCTGTAGTTTTAATTGTGGTGGACAAAACATATTGCAATGCAATATATAGATGATTGAGAGATACAAATAAATGTTTATCAAAAGCCTGTTGAATCATATCTGATGTATACATTTGAACATGTTTTTTCAACAACAACAAAAAAGTTGCTTTAATCTAATTGTAATCTTGAAATATGAATAACTATAAAGAAAATCTTAGGTTTCTTCTTTTGGGTTTACTTTAATCAGTAAAGATTTCACAGCAAAAAAAAAAGAAAAGAAAAAAGAAAAAATAACCACTGATTTAGAATTAAACTGAAAGGCCGTTTACTTGCTAAAAATTATGAACTACCAATCAGATGACAGAAGGCATGTAGTAGATTTTCAGCAGATTTTTTTTCAGCCAAGTTTTGATCAAATTGATAATTTGGAGGTCTTAGACATTCATGTATCAAATATGATACATTAGGCTTTATATGGTTGAGCTAGCAGAGGATGAAGCACAACAGTATTGTTATCATACAACACACTGGTTTATAGTTATTTTCACTAACGTTCACTATGTAGTTCTCTTCAACTTCTGCTATAAAGCACAAATGCTCTTACATAACTTCATAAATCTTAACAAAAATATTTTTTTTAAGCATGTCTCATTTAATTGAGCAAATTATTGACTTTATCAAAATTGATATATAGAAAAGGATAGTTTTGTCCGTGTGTAGCTCATATATATATATATATATATATATATATATACACACAGTCGAGCCCGGAATTATAAATACCCCTGGCAAATTCTAACTTAAAGTTACTTTTATTCAACCAGCAAGTTTTTTTCTTGATTATAAATGACACAGGCGTGTCCCAGAAGATAATAAGACCATGTACAAGAGGCATCATTGTGGAAAATATTATTACTCATCTTTTATTTACATTTGAACAAAAAGTGGCATGTCCAAAATTATTCATACCCTTTGCAAACTGTCACAGTCTATGGAAAAATCCAAAGATCTATACCATTCCAAATAGTCCAAGCTGTTCTCTAAGCATCCTAATTTCCCTGATTCATTAGGAACAACTTTTTAATCAACTCAACAGGTGAAAAACAGAAGCTCTCTGCTGTTGGTTTGTGGACAGTCAAGGATAAGACAAAGGAGCTCAATGAGGACCTGCAGCTGCTCACAAGTCAGGAAAGGGCTATAAGACCATATCTAAATGTCTTGAAGTTCCAGTGGCTACAGTGCAAATTATTATTAAAAAATACAAGACGTTCCACACTATGAAAAATCTCAGAGGACGTGGTCGGAAGCCAAAAGTGACACCAGTGCTGGCCATGAGGATAGTGAGAGAGGTAAAAAAGAATCCAAGGATCACCACCAAGGCCATCCTGATGAATCTGGGCTCTGGTGGTGGCAACATCTCAAGGCAGACAGTCCAACGAACATTGCACATTGTGGGTTCAACGGACGCAGACCAAGGAGGACACCACTTCTCCAGATAAGGCACACAAAAGCCCGCTTGGCCTTTGCAAATGCTCATCTGGACAAAGAAGAAGACTTCTGGTGTTCTGTTTTGTGGTCAGATGAAACAAAAATTTAATTGTTTGGCCACAATGATGTAGTCTTCATTTGGCGTAAAAAAGGAGAAGCCTTCAACCCTAAGAACACCATCCCCACTGTCAAACATGGTGGTGGGAACCTAATGTTTTGGGGTTGTTTTTCAGCCGGTGGACCAGGGAAACTAATCACAGTAAACGGCACCATGAAAAAGGAGCAATACATCAAAATTCTCAACAACAACATCAGGCAGTCTGCAGAGAAATTTGGCCTTGGGGACCAGTGGACCATTTCAGCACAACAACCCAAAACACACAGCAAAAGTGGTCAAGAAATGGTTAGCAGATAAAAACATTAACGTTTTGCAGTGGCCCAGCCAGAGTCCTGACTTAAATCCCATTGAGAATCTGTGGAGGGAGCTAAAGATCAGGGTGATAGCAAGGAGACCCTCAAACCTGAAAGAGTTGGAGCTCATCGCTAAAGATGAATGGGCAAAAATACCAGTGGAGACATGCAAAAAGCTGGTCAGCAATTATAGCAAGCGTTTGATTGCTGTAATAGCCAATAAAGGCTTTTCTATTGATTATTAAGACGGGTATGAATAATTTTGGACATGCCACTTTTTGTTCAAATATAAATAAAAGATGAGTAATAATTCTTTTCACAATGATGCCTCTTGTACATCGTCTTATTATCTTCTGGGAGACGCCTGTGTCATTTATAATCAAGAAAAAACTTTCTGGTTGAATAAAAGTAATTTTAAGTCAGAATTTTTCTGGGGTATGAATAATTTCGGGCTCGACTGTATATATATATATATATATATATATATATATATATATATATATATATATAAAATGGAAATATATATCTTATATTTGTATATAGAAATGTTCAACCTAACCTCGTGATGTAATTTATTTCTCTTGCAGGCTAAATGATTGTGGCTTAACAGACAAAAGCTGTTCAGCTCTGGCTACTATTCTTGGATCAGATACCAATCTAAAAGAGCTGAACATGAACAATAATTATCTGCTGGATTCAGGAGGGAAGCTGCTCTGTACTGGACTGAAGAATATAAAGTGTAAATTGGAGATACTGAGGTAAGTTGTGTTACAACTAGGGCTGTCAATCGATTAAACGTAATCTAATTAATTACATACTCTGTGATTAATTCATCTAAATTATTTGCATACATAATTTTTCCTGTTAAAGTATTTTAAATATTTCAATTCAAATGAATCAATGAATAATCAGCATTAGTGACATTAAAGTTCAAAAACTCTTTTATTATTATATGCCGTAACACCAAGGTAATCGTGATTATTAACTGAAGTCCAGTGATCCCCTGTAAACGCGATATATTCCACTCTCACCAATACATCTCCTTTTGTTTTATTTTCAGTGTCGTACAGCTGCTGGATTTTTAACATAATGGTGTTTCGCGATGGCAGGTTATATGTTATGTCTGAAGAGGCAATTTGCAAAACCTCTGCTAACCCTCTGTCTTCTATCACTGAAACTGGTCTGCTGGACATTAAGATCCAGTGTTTGCTCCAGTGTGGTTTGATGAGGACATTGACTGCTAGAGTTGGTATCACGTGACGTGCTAGGTCGTACCTCCGGATTAACGTTAACTCCTGGATGCTTTGCATTGATGTGGTATTTTAGAGTTGACTAACTCCGGTGATATGCAAATTCCTTGCTGCAGACAATGCAGACGACTTTATTTTATCAACACTTCCATCAGGCCGTTTTTTATAAGTAAATGTTCCAGTCAATGATCAAGGCAGCGCATTCTCGTCTCCCTCCTTCATTTTACAGTCAAATGGTGGCTAGAACGGCTCCCGGTCAAAAGTCAATACGGAATGGATTAATCTGCGTATGGAAGTAAAATAATGCCACATGTTTTTGAAACAAAAAGCCTGTTGAATTGCACAACTTGAAAAAAAAATTAGACATTGTTGAATATTTAAGCTGTGAATATTTCAATTTCAAAACATTTCAAACACATTTGCATTATTAAAAATTCAAAAATCCATATTCACCTTTCATATTTAATTTACAAAATAATAAAACTGTTTAAAAATACAACCTATAATATTCAACAGGCAATTTATGGTCCATTTTTTTTCGCTTTACAAATTCGCTTCCACAAATTCAGTGGCTCAAATTCGACAGTAAATTCAACATTGACATCCAGGAACTGCAGGAACTGCAGTAGATTACCGATCATAATCTCCATCTGCTGTTAGTTGACCTCACCAGCAGGGGGTGCAAGCGTGTGTTGACGAAGACCGAACAAAAGTTAGAGCAAGCCATTCATTCATAAAAACATATTTATAGAAATGTAAGTGTATTTGTGATTATTATGAGGGCTGTTTTTATGTTTAATTCAGTGTCTTCATGGTCCCTGTGTAGCCTACATGCATCTTTCTCTACCGTGAACGAGATTATAATGTTATTCCCCCGATGCTGATGTACAGATCAAATGGTAGGCCTACATTTGAGGTAGACATATATCTCTTGGTTGTTTAGTTGCCTTTATATCGCGGCGATGTGCTGCAGTACTAGGGTTTCCCTCAATACTTCAGGATTGCTGGACATATAAAACGCGTAACGTAGCTTAACTAATACAATGATATAAAAGACCAAACTCGCACCTTGTTGAGAAGGCTGTAGACTACTATATGGCTATAGTCAAGCAGATGGACTCAGAATATGAACTTAACGCACAAAGTTTCACACTACGCGTTTCCCAGTGATATACTGGCATGTGCTTGACATTGGACATTCGCAAATTTATGGAGCGTCTCTAAAGTTACATATACACTGGTACAAACGTTTCTAACTTCAATAGCATTGGGAGATAATGACTTACACAAAAGTGGTAGGTGTCAGTAGCTAAGTTTGCTATTGAAATTAGAAACGTGTGTAATGTCATATGTAACTTTAGAGACGGTCCCTACGCGCGAATGTCCAATGTCAAGCCAACTTTAACAACAGAGTATAAAATCTTGTCCAAATGTCTGTCTAATAGGCTTAAGGATTTTCGGCCTATTGTGGTTTCAAGGGGCATCAGACAAAGTTGCCCTCTATCAGGGCAATTGTATAGTATTGCTATTGACCCCTTACTTTTTAATATAAGAAAAACTCTAAATGGTTTATCAATACCCACAATGCCTCAACATTTAAGAACTATAATTACTGCTTATGCTGATGATGTTACAGCCTTTGTCAATGATAATAATGATATAAAAGCTTTGTCTAGAGCACTTGAGTTGTATGAAGGGGCATCATCAGCTAAAGTAAACTGGGATAAGACTGAAGCTTTCTGGTCAGGTCAAAGAAATGTAGAAAATCTCCCACAACTGCCAGGTACTTTAAACTGGAATAGAGAAGGGTTGAAATTACTTGGTGTGTTTTTGGGATCAGAAGAGTTTCAGAAGAAAAATTGGGAGGGAGTTTTGGAGAGAGTGTGCACCCGATTGTCTAGATGGAACTGTTTGCTACCCCAGTTATCCTATAGGGGGAGAGTTTTAGTTGCCAATAACTTGGTCGCTTCTGCACTGTGGCATAAATTTATTGTGTTACAGCCTCCCGTTGGACTAGTTCAAGATATTCAAAGGATGCTGGTGAATTTTTTTTGGTCAGGACAGCATTAGGTTCGATCAGCTGTCCTTTTTTTGCCAGTGCAAGAAGGGGGGCAAGGTCTTGTGGACATCAGATCAAGACTTATGGCCTTTCTACTGCAAGCTGCTCAGAGACTGCTGTATTATGGTGAAATTGCTTGGTCCAACACTGCAGTTGCACTCTTGAGGAAAGCAGGCAACATGGACTTGACAAACATCTCTTTTTACTGAATCTGAATGAAACAACTTTAACTGATTTGACTCCCTTCTACAGATCTGTGATGAAAGCCTGGAGAGTTTTCTCTGTCTCAAGACCTGCTGGAATACATGCAGGTTTTTGGCTGATGGAAGAGCCATTGTTCCAGAACCCCTTTTTACCTTCTAGACACTTGTGCTCTGTCAATTTGTCATCACGGCTGATAGCTGTTGGATGTGTAAAACTTGGACACATTCTAAGCATCAGTTCGGAGAGTGAGAGAACGGGGATAAAATCATTCGATTGTTGAAACAAATAATTGATGAAATGCTTGGAGAGCTGAATTACGATCAGACACTTTTTATCAACAACTCCAACCATATTAAAGAGTGGATGGCTGGACGTGACTATGATTTTCCAACCTTGATGATAGCTGCTGACGTGAGGGAATGGCATGAGGAGGAAAATCTTATATTGCTAAACTCACTATTTGGAAAACTAGGAAAAAATAAGATGCTTGGTAAAGATACATTAGATCCTTTGCTGATGTTCAAGGGTTTGGTAGCATCAAGACTGAGGATAGAGTATGCATACTACAAACTGGTTGGGTGCTTACAGTGTTTGTGAATATTTGGGCCATAAATGGAGTGTTATGCACAGTTAATGAAAATTATGATTTATTGTTGACTTTTTAAGTCACTCTGTTCTTGTTTTTTTTGTCTTTTTTTTCTTTCTTGTATTTCTCATAATTTAGACTTTGTAACGTAGATTGTAAGTGGTAACACAGACTGGTTTTACCTATATGTTGCAATTAAAGGTGATTTCAATCTCTCTCTCTCTCTCTCTCTCTCTCTCTCTCTCTCTCTCTGAGTGGATATTGGGAGTGAGTGGACAGAGTTAGTGCGCGTGAGTGGAAGAGAATGGTGTTGAATGAGTGAGTTTTTCTTCTATCTTTTGCGGTTTGTTTGTGTAAATCTTTTGTTTGGCAAGCATATTGTTGAGCAAGTAGAGATGCTGACCGAAAACGCTGTCGATCATTGAAAGCTAGTTGATATGGCAGCATCTCAAAGTTTGGATAACTGAATGCGGAGGCATGGCATTAAAGTCATCCCCCCGGAGCGTTGTTCTGTTGAGGATTAAACAATTGCAGTCGCTGAAGTAGTTGGATGTTGTCTGCCGCTAGAATGAATAGTGCCGTAGTGATTTTTCTTAATAGTGTAGAGAAAGGTAATGAGGTTGTAGTGAAAGGGATTGTCGTTAACGATGCGTTTACCCCCCGGGAATGCCTTTGGTCCAGCCGGCTAAAAGGATTACGCTTTCAAATGTACCGCCATTTATCAGAGATGATGTAATTGAAAGGGAATTAATCAAAAACACTTTAAACCTTTATCATATGAGGTTGAACACATTGTTGAAGGACAATTATTGAAAGTTTTAGTTTGTTTTAGTTTTTGTAAACATTTATGCTCCTGTACTTGGTCCTGAGAGGGTTTATTTTATAAATAAATTGAAGGATGCTCTTTCTAGTTTTAAACAAGAAAAGTATATGTTTATGGGGGGAGATTTTAATCGCACAGAAAATGACAAAGTAGATAGTAATCATAAAGAGCCTTATATTACATCTCAGCATGAAATATTGAAACTAATTGCTGAACTGATATTTGGAGAATTTTTCATTAAAATTAAAGGCAATATACATGGGCACAAGCAAGAGAGAATTTTATTACTTTGGCTAGACTGATTAGATTTTATTGTTTTAAACATTATTTTATTGTATAAAGTGTGTGTATAAAATGTGTGATTTTACCTGTAAGTTTTTCTGACCACTGTTTAGTTAACTAACATTTATATAGCGAATATAAAACCTAATAGTGCTTATTAGCACTTTAACCCTCTGGGGTCGAGAAACGCGCCGGCGCGTTTTGCTCGATTTTTTTCACATAGCAGGAAAATAGACTTCAAATTCTCTGTCATTTTTGGTCATTCAGACTTAAGAAATATATAAAATAAACTGTTGAATGTCTATTTTTTTATGTGTCCACTTATAATCGAAATAAAACATTGTGCTTTTGTAAAATAAAGAAAATAAACAGGGTGTGCTTTCTGTCTCTATATCTCCGTTGACCTTTTTTCTGGAGCACGTCTTTAAACTTAAACAAAACTCAGCGAATACTATTCACCCAAGCATGAGCAATATATCTTTATAATCATTTAAGTTTGAACTTTTAAAATATCTAATTCAAAACTAAAATAAATATTCTCTGTTTATGTAATCTATAAAAAAAGAGAGAGGTGTCAGCCGATCTCATTATCGTTCTCTCAGCTCATTATTCTGCTAATGTGACATGCCCACGGAGAGTGCGCGCTATTCAAACGCAAATGATCTAAGGCAAGCCATTCAAACATGCCAACACCCACCAGCTGGTTTATAAAACACATCATGTTTAATAAAAAATTGGACTTTACCTCGTCTTGCTACCTGTGAGGAATAATACTATCTAATAACCCTGGAACATTTACCAGAAGTGCTGGTAGTTTCATGTCGAGGAGCAACAGATCCAGCTGATGTAGTAAGTCATTTATTCTTAAGTGCTTTTGCTCTAATAGCGATATTGCATAGTGTCTGTAAACCGCAAAAATACTGTTTAAATACGAATTGCGTGTCTGTGTGTAGGCTAAATGATGAATGAACAGCACAGACGTTGTTTACTACAGTTATACAGCGCGTGTCTGTGAAAAACGTTATATTTTTACATGAACACATCCAAACCATATTGCTATAGCCTACTAAGATGAGTAAAAATAGACTGAAATATGTTTAAATAAAATTTCTGTATAAGCAACAAACTGCAAATTAACATGTATATGCTAATATATCATACACAATATGTGCACATTGGCATGCGATAATTGCTCCAGCTGCTTCTATCACGCAGCGCGGGAATATAATGAGCAGCGGGTGCAACGCATCTTTTCATTTCACTGGGGAGCCGAGCTCCTGGATGGTTCTGCTCTAGCGCTGCACAATTAATTGAATTTCTAATCACGATTACAATTACAGATGCCATGATTTTGTAATCGTTGAAAGCCGCGATTACAAAAAAAAGTCCACTTACATTATTCTGCGTGCTTAAGGAGTGTGTTTAGAGCATGTTATGTTGTGAGAGGAGAATCATGACCACTTCATAGAACCCAGCACAATAGGATCTACCAGTGCCACTTGGTAATATTCTAAGGAAACATGGAATTAGTTTCCATTGTTATGCTGATGACACTCAAATATATATTTCCTCACGGCCAGATGAATACGCTAAATTATCCAAATTGACAGATTGTGTTAAAGATATAAAAGATTGGATGACGCATAATTTTCTTTTATTAAATCCAGACAAGACAGAGGTAATACTTATCGGTTCTAAAAACCGTCCACAAAACCTTTCACAGCACGACTTTAACATAGTAGGATGCCCTGTTACTCTATCCGCTACAGTAAAAGACCTGGGTGTTACATTAGACTGCAACCTGTCTTTTGAAAAGCATATTTCATATGTTACAAAAACAGCCTTTTTCCACCTTAGAAACATTGCTAAGTTACGTAATATGCTATCAGTCTCTGATGCAGAAAAGTTAGTTCATGCATTCATGACCTCGAGACTAGATTACTGTAATGCTTTATTAGCTGGTTGTCCTGCATCTTCAATAAACAAGCTACAGTTAGTCCAAAATGCAGCCGCTAGAGTTCTTACTAGATTAAGAAAATATGATCATATAACACCGATTTTATCATCACTTCATTGGTTACCTATAAAGTTCCGTATTAATTACAAGGTATTGCTTTTGACTTATAAAGCTCTAAATGGTTTAGCTCCAGTCTATTTAACGGATCTTCTATCGCCTTACAATCCATCGCGCTCTTTAAGATCACTAGATTCGAGGTTTCTGGTCATTCCTAGGATATCCAGATCCACCAAAGGAGGCAGAGCATTTTCACATTTAGCTCCGAAGCTCTGGAATAGCCTTCCTGATATTGTTCGTTGCTCAGACTCGCTCTCCCAGTTTAAAACTAGACTGAAGACGCATCTATTTAGCCAGGCATTCATATAAATTTTTTATCTTACAGTTACTGTAAATTCGGCCTCTAGTTCATAAACGCCAGAGGAGAACTGGCCCCCGACTGAGCCTGGGTTCTCCCAAGGTTTTTTTTCTCCATTGGGTCACCTGATGGGGTGTTAGGACACCATTAGGTCACTGGATGGAGTTTTTCGGTTCCTTGCCACTGTTGCCTTTGGCTTGCTCAGTTGGGGATATTCAAATTAATTAACCAATCATACCATTGATCAGCTCTACCAAACTTGGATGTCTTTTTTCCAGTAATAAACAAACATTAAGTTGTTTTGATTGATACTGTGAAGCAGCTTTGATACAATCTGTATTGTGAAAAGCGCTATATAAATATATTTGACTTGACTTGACTTGACTTGACGTAAGTGTAAGCTGTAATAAAAAGTCTCTCACCTCAGAAAAACAGACTTTCCTGTCCTGCCAGCCGTTATACAGCGCTAGTAGCGAGCACTCTTCAATTTCACGCACAAATGCGGCGGCGCACGCTGTATATCACTTCACTATATAAATCACAAAAGAAACTACAAGCATGCAACATCGTTGTGTTTGTAAATTAGTAGCGTCAAAGATGCGTTGCACCCGCTGCTCATTATATACCCGCGCTGCGTGATCGATTCAGCTGGCGCAATTATCGCATGCCAATGTGCATTGGCTCTGCTGCTGTGCTGCGTTTCTCTCGAAGTAGATTGGTCTCTCAGCGAATATCTCATTTCAGTCGGTTCCCTCCGACGAACGTCTCCATTCCCTCCTTCAGTGAACGAGGGTTACCATACGTAACCGAGACGTTTTTTATTGAGACGTTTACATATTTTTGGAAGCAGTTTGGGCTGAAGAAGCATGAATATAGATTGTTACGACAGTGGTGGGATTATGGTAAAGTGGAGATTCCTCAACTGTGCCGTCAGTACACACTCAATGTTTCTGGGGAAATTCCCCGGTCAATGAGACACCTAGAGATTGAAATTGTAGAACTGCAAAATTCAGTAGCGTTCACAGGAAATGGAGATCATACTGAGCTCATCAAATCCAAAAGGAAGATTTTAGATGAACTGCTAGGTGTTAAAGCACAGGGCGCGTTGGTCCGCTCTTGATTTCAGAGTGTTGAGCAGAAAGATGGCCCGACTAAGGGAAGATCACAGGTGAGCAGATCCTCTTCAGGTTAGTTTCTGTCACACAATCTCAGTTCGGCAATACTTGTCTTTTCTCTTTTCAGATGCGACCACTAGTAAGTGAGACTCAGGAGGAATTCAGGATACTCAAAGGAATACTGGATCTCAGGATACTTGGATTCAGGCAAGGATTCTGGAGACATCAGAACAAGGATACAGAGGTTAGTATTTAACGGGTAATTATACGTTACTTTGCGGGTACTGGATGCATCAGAGACTTGAGAGTGACAAGGGTAATGGTCTGTTCCTGTTGGAGACTTGACAAAGACTGATCGTGAGATGAGTGTATTTATAGAGCTGACAGATGATTGTTAACAGGTGCAGGTGATTAGTATTCCGGTGAGAGTGAACGCTGAGTGGTGGATTGAGCTGAGCTTGATTGATTCCTGACATTAGCCCCCCCCCCCCCCCCCCCCCTACAGAATCAGCGCCAGCGGATCCAATACCCTAACGTCGTGGGGGTCTACCTTGAGGTCTTGGAGCAGGTCTGTCCGGATGTTGTGCATGGAACTCAGTGGTTAACATGGGATCGAGGATGTCCTTACGTGGAATCCAACACCTCTCCTCCGGTCCATAATCCTCTCAGTCTACCAAATATTCCAACTGACCACCTCGACGTCGGGAATCTAATATTTCCTTTACCGTATAGATGGTTTCAGCTTCAATGGGAGGTACTGGAGGATTGTTCTCTTGAACCAAATCTGTAGCGGGAACAGGTACAGGCGGATGATGTGGTTTCAAGAGAGAGACGTGAAATGAGGGATGAATGCGATACTGGGCTGGTAGATGGAGCTGATAGGTCACCGGATTTATCTGTCTGACTATGGGAAATGGGCCGATATATCTGGGGCTTAATTTGCGGCAGGGTATATGCGGCGCATATCCCTTGTCGATAGCCAAACCAGTTGTCCAGGCTGGTACTCTGGAGCGTCTTGTCGATGAACATTGGCAAAACGTTGATGACGGTGCAGAGCTTGTTGGAGATGGTGATGGGCTTGATTCCACACCCTCTCACTATTCTGGAACCAGGTGTTGACTGCAGGGACTTCAGAATTTTCACCGGACCATGGGAACAAGGGTGGCTGGTAGCCCAAAACACACTGGAACGGGGTTAAGTTTGTGGAAGTTTGTCGAAGAGAGTTTTGTGCATATTCTGCCCATACCAGGTATCGACTCAAAAGATGTTGATTGGAGTAGCAGAAGGTCCGCAGGAAACGACTGACATCTTGGATTTTCCGTTCTGCCTGGCCATTGGCTTGTGGGTGATATCCTGACGTTAAACTCACTGTGACGTTCATTAATGTGAAGTATGCTCGCCATACCTTTGTGATAAACTGGGGTCCTCTGTCTGACACTATATCCTTAGGTATCCCAAAGTTCCGAAAGACATGCTCCATCAAGAGTTCTGCAGTCATAAATGCTGTGGGTAAGGCTTTCAGGGGAATCAATTTGCAGGCCTTTGAAAAATGGTCAATGGCTACCAGGATACATGTATTCCCTTCTGACGGAGGAAGGTCAGTGACAAAGTCTACTCCTATGTGTGACCAGGGTCTCTGTGGAACAGGTAAAGGCATGAGTTTTCCGGTGGGTAGATGACGGGGATTCTTGTTCATGGCACACAGGATACATCTTTGGATGAATGTCCTTATATCTTGTACCATAGCAGGCCACCAATAGCAAGTTTGGAGCGAGGAATGAGTCTTGGTTACCCCTGGGTGTCCAGTGCCCACAGAGGAATGTGCAGAAGAGATCAGGGGAGTACGGTATTCTTCAGGAACATAGATCTTTCCAACTGGACACTCTGGTGGATTGGGTTGACGTTGGGACAGTTCAATAAGTTGTTCATTTAGATCCCACTGTATGGGATTGACAAACAGTTTCTCTGATAGAATATTATCAGGTTCCTCAGAGTTGACTTCTGGAGAATGGAGACGGGACAGGGCGTCTGCTCTGATGTTCTTTGATCCAGGACGGTAGGAGATCTGGAAATGGAAACGAGTAAAGAAGAGTGCCCATCTGGCCTGGCGAGGATTTAGTCTCTTGGCATCCTTCAAGTACTGGAGATTCTTATGACCGGTAAGAACCAAAAAGGGCTTTTTGACTCCTTCTAACCAATGCCTCCATTCCTCAAGAGCAAGTTTAACCGCCTAGAGTTCTCGATTGCCAATGTCATAGTTTACCTCCGCAGGGGATAGTTTTCGGGAGAAGAACGCACAAGGTAGTGGTTTTGGTGAGGAAGTCGAGACCTGGGATAGCACAGCTCCTACTCCTGTAGTGGAAGCATCTACTTCGACAATGAACTTCTCTTCAGGATTAGTTGTAATAGTGGAGCTGTAGTGAATGCCGTCTTCAACGTCTGAAAAGCCTCTTCTGCTTCCGCAGTCCAAAAGAGTGTCTTCGGTTTTCCCTTTAAGAGAGAGGTAAGCGGAGCGGTAATCAGGCTGTACCGGTGAATAAACCTCCGATAGAAATTGGCAAATCCTAGGAAACGCTGTAATTCCTTAATGGACTGTGGAATGGGCCAGGAAGTGATAGCTCTTGTCTTACGATCATCCATTGCTACTCCTTTCGCACTGAGGTGATAACCAAGGAATTCCACTGAAGCTTGATGGAACAAGCACTTTTCCGCTTTCAGGAACAGGGAGAATTCTCGTAATCGTTGGAGTACCTGGGAGACGTGTCGTTGGTGTTCTACTGCGTCCCTTGAGTAGATCAAGATGTCCTCGATGTAAATTATAACAAACTGATTCAGATAATCTCGGAAGATTTCATCCATGAAACTTTGGAATACAGAAGGAGCATTTACCAATCCATATGGCATAACCAGATATTCGTAGTGCCCTGCTGGTGTAATGAACGCGGTCTTCCACTCATTGCCCTCTCGGATTCTAATGAGGTTATACGCAGTCCTTAAATCCAGCTTGGTGAAGATCGTGGTCTCTCGAAGTTGTTCAAGTGACGGAGGAATCAATGGGAGCGGATAGCTGAACTTCACAGTAACTCTATTTAAGGCTCTGTAGTCAATGCATGGTCGTAAACCCCCATCCTTCTTTGGGACAAAGAAAAAACTGGCAGCGGCGGGTGAAGTGGAAGGTCGAATATATCCCTGTTCTAGAGCTTCTTCAATATATCGCTTCATGGCGTCTTGTTCAGGGATTGACAAAGAATAAATTCGACCCTTTGGGATGGATTCACCAGGAAGTAACTCGATGGCACAGTCCAAGGTTCGATGGCAGGGTAGCTTTTCTGCTTCGACAGGATTGAATACATCGGAGAATTGAGAATAGCATGATGGGATGGATACAGAGAGATTTTCAATGGGGCTCTCAATGGAAGTAGTTTACTGGGATGGTATCAGGTAGGTTGGCATTGGACGAGACTGGAACTTCTTCCTTTACGGATGAGCACATGCAACCCCAAGTCAAAATCTTCCCAGATTTCCAGTTGATATTCGGTTGATGTCGTATCAACCAAGGACGACCAAGGATAAGATAAGACTGACTATTCTCAAGGACAAATGGTTCAAACAGTTCATGATGACTGTCTTCAACACAGAGTAAGATAGGGTTGATCTTACAATTTACGTACCCCTGATTGATGACTTCTCCTGTTACTGCATGGATGGCGTAAGGTTTCGGAGTGGAACACTTTTGGAGTTGGAGTCTTTGACAGAGTTGGCCAGAGATGAAATCTCCTGCGGATCCTGAGTCCACAATGGCTGTAGCAGATACATGAAAGTTCGTTGATTTCAGAATTACTGGTATCGTTAACGGGGCTGACACATTGACGGATGTGATGACTGAGCTCACCAGCATTCTCGGAGGTCTGGTTGGACATGAATGAAGAAAATGTCCCTTCATACCACAGTACAGGCATAATTTCAACTTGTGTCGTCTATTACGCTCAGCTTGAGATATGTGATGGGTATCCACCTGCATCTTCTCTGCAGTTTCTTCAGAGGAATACCCAGCAGGATCTTTAGATGGTGACGTGGGTGGTGGAATTTCACGATAGCAACCCTGAGACCTTTGATGCACACGGATAGCTTGCTGTATGAATTTCTATACCCCCAGACTGTCATCATAAATTGCGAGCTGAAGACGGAGGGCAGGATTAAGACCACGTCGATAGACAGAAATGAGAGCAGTTTCGTTCCACCCACTGTTAGAAGCCAGAGTGCGAAGTTCCAGGAAGTACTCAGCAATTGATTTTTTCCCTTGACGCAATTGTAACAATTCATCACTGATGGATGAATCATCAACAGGACGTCCGAAAACTTGAAATGTTAAAATGTTTCACGAATTCTTGAACTGTAGTAGTCACCGTAGATTCCTGCATCCACAAAGCTTCAGCCCATCTCAAAGCCACTCCGGACAACTGCTGGATAATAAACGCAACTCTTGATCTCTCAGTGGGATATAGCTGGGCTTGTTGCTCCAAAGCAAGTGAACATTGCAAGAGAAACCCGTTGCAATCCTCCGCCCGACCGGAGAATGGCGCTGGACGGGACGCTGGGTTAGCGAAGCACACTAGAGAAGAAGCGGTGTTTGCGGAAGTGCTGGCGGTGGGTTGCACAGGATTCGCTGAGGTGGTTGCAGATTGTGTAGGATCCATACTCTTCCCCTTATTGTTTTTCTTTTAGGTCAAGTCTTCTGTCAGGATACAGGGACGGAGACAGAGGTAAGTGAATCCAAACAATGTTTTTATTTAAGTGATATAAGTGCAAAGGTCAGTAATCAGAGTTCAAAAGTAGATTACTGAATGCGGGGAAGATCACAGGTGAGCAGATCCTCTTCAGGTTAGTTTCTGTCACACAATCTCAGTTCGGAAATACTTGTCTTTTCTCTTTTCAGATGCGACCACTAGTAAGTAAGACTCAGGAGGAATTCAGGATACTCAAAGGAATACTGGATCTCAGGATACTTGGATTCAGGCAAGGATTCTGGAGACATCAGAACAAGGATACAGAGGTTAGTATTTAACGGGTAAGTATACGTTACTTTGCGGGTACTGGATGCATCAGAGACTTGAGAGTGACAAGGGTAATGGTCTGTTCCTGTTGGAGACTTGACAAAGACTGATCGTGAGATGAGTGTATTTATAGAGCTGACTGATGATTGTTAACAGGTGCAGGTGATTAGTATTCCGGTGAGAGTGAACGCTGAGTGGTGGATTGAGCTGAGCTTGATTGATTCCTGACAACTTCTAGATATATTTATGGAGATGAGAAACAAAAACCCGCCCTGTTCAGTATGATCAGCTGTTCGGCCGAGCTTTCCATGTTGTAACGGAAAGGCCGAAGCTGATCGGTTGGTTTTGTCACATGACCTGCTGTACGCTTGTGGCATTCTGGGAAGTTGAGATGTTTTCAACCGACCGCGTCGCTTCTATTAACATTTGAAATAAATTTGCACACGCATAAAACGCGATATCCTAAACCTCTGACTGGTTCGATGAGTAGACATATAAAATTGTTGTGCAATTCTTGTTTTACGTTAAATGTTTGATTATTTTGATGATTCATGGTAAATGTAAACATGTTAAATAAAATAGAACAATAAATGAATAAATAGTAGGCCTATATTTGAAATAAATAGACATATGAGACTGTTTAAAACATAGTTTAATAAAGCCAACATTTAAAAACATTTTGGCAGTCTTTTTTTCTTTATCCATTTGAAAATCTTGTTAACATATGCTATTATAAACTCGTATGGGCAACAAATGAACTTCCGACTCTCTCCTGTGCCACTCAAAGTAGAGATAAGATGGGCTGTCACTGGACAGTAAACACAACCGTAGGCTATACGCTCATTAAAGCGCTAATGTTTGCACTTAGGTTTATTACGCATTTAGGAGAGTATTGCAAGAAGCTGCTTACATTAACCTAAAATACATTGGTATCAGCTTGTTTTCATCAATAATTAATACAATTACAATTCATTTGGTTTGTCATGAATAATTTGTGTTCATAATCAGTAAAAAAAAAATCTAACAAGGTTAAACATATGAACAATTAAATTCGTGGTATAGGTACAAGATAGATAGATTTCACTCTCAACAACGAACTGTGTGTTGAGCATCCAAGGGCTTGTACAATTGTCGCCTGTGTTGTTCTAAAATAAAATAAATTAGTAGCAGTAGTAATATTAATATTAAAATGTATTATACCCTATTAGTAGTAAAGTTAATGATAAAATGTAGGATAGCAGATGCAATTGAAAGTAATGTTATTTGTTAGTAGTGCTATTTATTAGTGTTAATATTATATATGAATGTATTTATATATATTAGGTGTTAATATATTTGTTCTTATTAGCACAAATAAATACAAAACTTTTCAGATCTGTCATAAAATGTATTTATTCTTCAGTTGATGTGACTGTTATTTTCCCTTTACCTTTGTAGCTACAGAAGTTTGTTGTTAAGAAAGTTGTAAAGGTCTTGATTTTCCTTCTGCTTTTTGAGTTTTTCGATCTCTAACTGCAGTTTTGTGTTTTGTAGCTGTAGAAACTCTCTCTGCAGATCCAGCACTTCTTGTAGCGACTGGAGAGAGTATGTCACGGTGAGATGTGGAGATAAACCTAAACGCAGACAGTATAAAATAAGACACGGTTTAATGACAAAAAAAGGAAAACAAAACCCACGAGGGGGCAAAACAGATGGAACACAGAATACCAGACTGACTAGACTAAACTGGGAAACAAATGAACAAGAAAACAAACAAGACTTCAAGAGATGCTAACAATGACTAGATGTAGACAGCAAACACAAGGGGATTAAATAGGAAGACTAATCAAACATAAAAGGTGACACGGGTGAAACACTAATGACAGAATCAAGATAACAAGGGGGCGGGGTAACAAGACAAGACAACACAAGCACATGACCAAAACACAAGGCCATGTGCTTGCACACAGAACATGGGTCTGTCATGATCCTGCCAAAATACTAGAACTCACAGACCTGATGGCAGAATCATGACAGAGTATTTGTGTCTTTCTGCGATTCACAAGTGTTTTAGAGAATTTATGAAATAGTCTAAAAATAATATTGAGGCTGTTCTAAATCAAATTAACAATAGACTAAAATAATAGTTATCTAAGAAACAATAAAAGCTCACTTGGTTGCTTCTGGTTTGGCGTTCTGCTGGCGCTTTGTCGTGTTGAAGCTGCTTTGACTGCTGGAAAGGTCTAATGCGTGAAACAAATACCAATCATCATATTATCTTTGTTGTCATATATTCCGCCTATCATGATCTTTAATTCATTTATCCTCAACAGTGTAGGACTGTCGCGATAACCGCAATATTGTAGTACCGCGCTACTGACAGGCCAACAGCAGAGGAATGCAAGTAACCGCAGTAACCGCGATATTCGCATGTTTTCTTTTTTCATAAGGCTATACCCTTTTTGTTTTGAACTTCGTGCCATGTGTATTGAATGTTAAATAAGTTAATAATGAAAACAAGACTGTTTATCATGGTGATTTGTACAGAGGCTTCGTGGATTTGCACTTAAGCTTCCTAAACAGAATGAGTGATCGACTGAGCGCGTGCGATGACCTGCGTCTGTCTTTGAGGTCAAGTCATATATATTCATGAAAGGCTTCCCGTGTCCAAGGAAGGCAAAATATTTGTCGTATCACCCTTTTAACGTTTAAGGGCATTTACCATGAATGGCGTCAGCTTCAACAGCCCGAGGAAGCCTCGGGGAAAAAGTCACGCATTGAATCAATGCCATGGTCTCTATTAAATGAAGCATCAGGTTCAGACGATGCGCTGAGTGACAGACTTTCAATGCGCAGAGACACTGTTTAGTTTCGGTTACATTGGTTACTTAAAATGTCCTCTTTTTTGTGCATGCTGACCACATCGTAACACTTATTTATATAGCAACAAATAAATAAAATTAATAAATAAATAAATGGCGATAATACCGCATATCGTGCTATTGAGCCACTCAAAATTAGCCCGCAAGGGAAATTCCTTCACTGCAACAGCCCTACAACAGTGATAAGTTTTATTTGATTTTAAGACAATATTCTCTCACTCGGTGTTATACTGTTCCTCTGGTTCAGCTTCACTCTGTAAACCGCAGGGATGCCAGCCAGAACAGGAGAGTCCGCCACAAGGATGTCTTGACCATTTTAGTAGAGTCTGACAATTCAGTGGCGGTGGTCACTGAAACACTTGACGTTTCCCTTACCTAAGAGAACAGTTTATGGGATTATATGAAACACCAGTCATCCCTTAGGTAAAGGGAAATCACCACTTTAGTCTCTTACTTAAGAGAAAAACTAAAGGTGCTTTATGCAACCTGCACAGGACTCTTGTGCTGGAAAGTTTTGAGACTGTTTAAAAAAAGGCACTATATAATATTTGTGTGAAAGTGTCTCACTACAAGGTACTGAAAGATTGCAAATAGACACAGTGGTCAGATGTGTTCAGGCCAGACTCGTCCCCTAGAGGCTGCTGGAGGTCCTGTACAAACTTCCTATAGAGAAACACACTGCGCATCTCCAGTGGAGGCTTGTTCACGGGCCGATAGCTACAAACAGACATGTGGCACACATTTACCCACTGTAGGGAACGAATGTCCTGTTAGTGATACTGAAGAGTCAATAGATCATTTGATTTTAAATGGTTTAAGGTTAAGAGGATTGTTTCAGACAGGTAGATTAGAGATTTGGGGGAAGTTTTTCGTTTATGGGCCAAAATATGTTGTATCAGACAGGAAAAATATCTTGTTAGTTAATTTTGTGGAAGGAGGAACAAAGATGGTGATATGGTTAACACGGAGAGGAAACTGAAAGGAGAAGGGGAATAAGGTCCTGAGGGGGTTTTAAAGGCTCTTATAGTCATTACAATCAAGGCAGAATTCGCATATTTTATACTGATGAATAATCTGGACAGATTTATTGAAATTTGGCTTCTGAATGTTGTTTTGTGCACAGCGGATTATGAAAATGAGCTGGTATCAAAGGGGAAATGAAACGTTTACCGTAGGTGGACAACCAGAATGCCTTTTACCGCCGCGGCAGTTGCCATTTAAAAGTCGTTCGCGGAATGACCACCAGGTGGCGCAAAGGGACATTTAGCGAAAGTAAAACGTAATTATGTAGAAGTAGCCTATATTTTAACTAGAATATAGCAAACTTTTAGAGCAGAACATTTTATGAATCAAAAAACGTCACCTCCGGGGCGCTCCCTTGCGTGCGACCCACTACAGCAAGCACCGTCTTTTGGTTGTTTTTATGTGGTTTTTATGCTTTATGTTTATGTTTTAAGTGATTTGTTGAACGCCGTGTGCATGTGTGTTTAACGACGGAGTGCAGAGATGTGGAATCTGGGGTCGTCTTCGAATCTCTTTTTATTTGTTTTTATCGCCACGTTGGTTTGCTGCATTTGTCGAGGGGCGATAGCTGTCCAGCAGCATGGATATCGTCTCGTGTTTGCCAGAGAGCTTCTCTTGTCACTGCGTTCTTCAACGGAGGGTGAGATACCGACAACGATACCGGCAGAGATCTTCGTGCCTCTCCATATTGTCCGGAATCCCCCAAGGCGGCCATCGAGGAGGAAGAGAGGTAGGAGGGGAGGTATCATACGCAGAGTAAAAAAGCTCTGTCTGGATGACCGACGCCGGCTGCCTCCTCTGCCCTCGGTCTTTTTATCTAATGCGCAGTCCTTGAGGCGCAACATCGACGAGCTGGAGAGCTTGGTAAAAGTAAGACCAGAGATCAAAGAGTGCTGCCTGATAGGGATCACTGAGACTTGGCTAAATGAGAGCGACCTAGATTCCGAGTTGGCGCTCACTGGTTTTGGCTGTCCCATCAGACTGGACCGCTCCAGGGAGACGACAGGAAAGAGCCGGGGAGGAGGTGTCAGCTTCTATGTAAATCAGAGGTACTGTAAAATTATTCATGTGAGGGAAAAAATCTGTACTCCTGATATTGAGTTACTCACCATCTCCTTACGACCGTTTTATTTACCACATGAGTTCCCTCAGTTGTTTTTTACGCTAATATATTTTCATCCCCGTGCTAATGCTACTGCAGCCATACAAGTGATCATGGACTTATCTCAGCGGTTGTATTATTTGCAGTGACGCTCCCAAATTTTTCATGGGGGATATGAATCATGTTCGTTTGGATAAGGTCTTGCGGACATATGACCAATATGTGACTTGTGCAACCACGCAAAGAAATACCACACTTGACCTGTGTTTTGGTAATGTAAAGGAAGGCTATAAGTCTCTTCCCATGCCAGGGTTGGGGGCTTCATACCACAACAGCATCTTCCTGGTGCCAACGTATGAACCTTGTATCAGACGTCGGGAGGGGGAAATAAAAACTGTTAAACTCTGGACAGAGGACAGTATATCCTCCCTCCAGGCATGTTTTGAGTGTACGGACTGGGAATGTTTTTTTGATGGTTGTGGGGATAATATTGATGAACTTTCGGACACTGTTTCGTCCTATGTCTCCTTTTGTGTGGATACTGTTATTCCAGTCAAAACAGTTATCACCTTCTCTAATAATAAACCATGGGTCACCAAAGATTTAAAAACAGTGATTAATAGGAAAAAAAAATCTTTTTTACTGGTGATGCATTGGAGAGAAAGTTTGTATCTAGGGAGGTTAGGACTGAAATAGTAAAAGCCAAAAGTAAATACAGGGAAAATATAGAAAAACAATTTGTAAATGGTGACCTTAGGTCAGCATGGCGGGGGATTAAAACTATGGCTACAATTAACCAGGGTGGTAATGAACCCAAGCAGCATATTAGCCTTAACAATGTTCAGGATGACTGCTTGCCGGATGCTTTCAATAATTTTTGTTTACGATTTGAAACATCTGATTGTACGCATGATGTCTCTAGGCTGAAAAACTCCCTGACACCATGTAATGATATTAAAATATCTCAAGAACAAGTTGAGGTTCTTTTTAAAAAAACAAAAAAGAGGAAAGCCTCGGGCCCGGACCTTATTTGCGGTAATACATTACATCACTGTGCTGGACAACTCAGTGGTGTCTTTTCCCATCTTTTTCAAATGTGTGTCGATAACTGTAAGCTCCCAAATATCTGGAAATCTTCTATTGTCATTCCTATCCCCAAAATCAATAAAGCTAGGGAATTACAAGATTTCAGACCTGTAGCGCTTACTTCTCTTGTAGTAAAAAACCTAGAGAAAATTCTAAAAGAAGAGGTTCTTAAAGTGGTTGAGGGCAAACTTGATTCTTTCAATTTGCCTATAAAAAGAATAAAGGCGTGGATGATGCTAAGCTTTTTATTTTGGATACACTTTATAAGCATCTGGAGAAACCCCAAGCTCATGCCAGGCTCTTATTTGCTGACTTTTCATCAGCTTTTAATAAAATGCAGCCTCCCATTTTGATTGAGAGGCTTGCTTCTTATTTTAATTTGTCCGACCAGCTTTTAGCCTTAGTTTTAAATTTTTTGACTGATAGGACACAGAGGGTTCTAGTAAATGGGGTCACATCAAAAACGCAAGTCTCCAATACGGGTTCCCCACAGGGCTGTGTACTTTCCCCGCTACTGTTCATTTTATATACGGATAGTTGTAGGTCTTTTAAAGAGGATAGTTTTCTTGTCAAATTTTCGGATGATACTGCTCTGTTGTCACTTCTTCATGGCACAGAGTCAGATCATGGTCGTGCACTTCCTGATTTTGTTAAGTGGTGCGACGATAGCTTTTTAGACCTTAATGTTTCTAAAACTAAGGAACTCATCATTGATTTTAGGAAGAAAGGGACAAACACTTCAGTATGCACGATTCACGGTGAGGACGTAGAGATCTTAGGTCAGTATAAGTATTTGGGTACGATTTTTGATTCTCAACTGAAGTTTGAAAGGAACTCTGAATCAGTGGTCAAACGGGCCCAGCAGAGAGGACATTTATTGCGAAGGATAAATTCGTTCGGGTTTCTAAACCTATATTGTGCATTGTGTATTTGTCGTATATTGAGAGCCTTCTTACTTTTTCTTTCATTTGTTGGTTTGGTAACATTTCAGTGAAGGATCGAAACTGTTTAAATAACATTGTGAAAGTCTGCTCCAAAATTATTGGAATTCAAATGCGCGACCTTAACTCTCTTTGGGAGAAACGTGTTCTTCAAAAAGTAAAAAGCCTGATGAATCAACATCATATTCTGGGGGATGAATTTGTCCTTATGTCATCAGGTCGGCGTTACTTGCAGCCCCCTAGAAAAACCAACCGCTATGGTAGATCATTTATTCCCTCAGGAATCAGTCTGTTAAATATTGAGCTGAGGAAATAATTATGGACTGATCTGGTTTTTGGCACTATGCACTTTAGGAGTTACGGATTCGGAACTTGATGTTACTTTTATTTATTTATTTATTCATTTATATATATATATATATAATCTGTATTGGACCAAGACCATATCATGTTACTCTGGTTATGCATTACAGGCTATGGCTGTGGGAATGGTTGTATGTATAGACGGTGTACTGTAGGAACTGAATTGCCCCTTGGGGATTAATAAAGCTATCTGTATCTGTATCTGTATCTAAAAGTAATTTTATGCTCACAGATAATGTGCTTACACATCCAAAAACAGGCAGAATATATAAAGTAAAGGGCAGAATCACATGTTTATCCACCTTTATTGTGTATTTACTGACGTGTCCTTGTGGGCTGTTTTATGTGGGTAAAATGAAGCGACAATTAAAAACCAGAATTTTTGAGCATAAATGCGCTATCAGAAAGAATGATGACAAATCATCAGTCGCAAGGCATTTAAATTCTGCGGGACATAATGCCAATATGCTCAAATTTATGGGCCTAGATTGTGTCGATCAGTCTCCAAGAGGGGGAGACAGTGAGAACCGCCTCCTTCAAAGAGAGGCTTGGTACATTTTTAGTTTAAACACATGTATCCCCAATGGAATGAATGAAGATCTTTTACTAAGCGGTTTCTTGTAAATGTAATACTAGTATGTGTATTCTATGTTGATTCTAAATATGTATAAACATTCTTTGCCTTTCATTAATGGACTGATTGAAACATTGGTAACGTGCATCATTTTAAAATTATTGGTTGTTGTTAATATGGGTGTGTTAACGGGTGTGGGTATATAAGATTGGTTACATTGTGATCTTGCTGCACACTGAAGAAGGCACCCGCCGAAACGCGTTTGTGCAAATAAAACAATTTATGCATAGTGCGGCCTCTTTCCTGTTTATATATTCTAATCATCAGGCCAGCATTCTTAAAGTTTAAGTTTAATCATTGAGTGAAGCCTGCTCCTATTTCCATTCATGAATCAAAAGTTAAAATAAGCCTATCTCGCAGTCAGTGAAAATAAATTGGGTGCAATCAATGACGCTAAACTATTGAGGAATGAGAAGATTGAAGAGCGCTTTTCTCACGCGCGCGCACACTGACTGCTAAACAACCGAACTTCTAGGCATTTCTCAGTGAGAAAACTTGTGGTCGAGTGGTAGAACTTAGGTTTCAATCCTTTTGATGACACTGTTTCAAATCCCGAATAAACATGGTATTTATAAAATTACCATGCATTTCCATTTTACACTAAGGATCAAATCTCATCCAACAGATTGACTGAATCTTCAAAAGCAGTTCTATTAAAAAAATATAAAATAAAACTTCATGGGTTTCCATGCAGAAAGAAGGTTTAAAAACATAACCTAAGCTAAGCAAGGTGCGATTTGCCGGTGGCGGATTTCCCCCCTCCACAGTAATCAATGATATAATTAGCCTAAATAGACCATATCAAATATATATTTTTTTTAAATATGCAACAGGCACGTTTAAAGAACAAACAATAAAATCTGAACCAGCACTTCTGCTCCTGTATTGAAAGATAACATGCAGCGCGTTTCAGTTACGATCCTGGTTCCAGTGGCCTTAACACATTGATTCACGGCTTTTTAAAATGTCACAAAGTGTTTTGAGGTGGTTTTGAAAGAAATATTGAAGTTTATAATTAGGTATTTAGTTGAAATCGGGTTTTATTCTGGCATTGAATTAGAGTTCGAAAAACGCGGCGGCGCGTTCACTTTTTATTTATTTTTTATTTTTAAAATCATCTTTTAAAACTGTAAAAGGTCTACTTTTTTCATGTAAAGTAGGCCTACACTCACAATAGGCTAACGACAAAACGTTTTCTCACTCATGTGAGCGAACACACACTGTAGAAACAAACATTTGGGCATTTCTCAGTGAGTTAAGACATGGCTGAGTGGTAGAACTTACGGTTCGAACATTAAGATGGCACGGGTTCAAAGCCCGATCAAATATGGACTACTGTAGTTAAATTTTATATTTAGGCTATTAATGCAGAGATATTTGTCTAGTTCTAAAACTCTGTTACACCATTTAGCATTTTGCTTATATTTATAAAATAAAATTACCATGCCTTTCCATTTTATACTAAGGAACAAATAGTATCCAACAGAACAACTTTACATCTATATAATAATACCAATCGTAATTTCAAAAGCAGTTCTGTAAAAAAAAAAAAAAATATATATATATATATATATATCTATATATATATATATATATATATATATATATATATATATATATATATATATAGCCTTTGATTCCCTATAGCCTATAGAGTTTTTAAGGTTTTAAGTAAAGTGCGATTTGCCAGGGGGGGCGGGGACTTCCTTCTGGTCTAAACATCCCTGCTTCTGCTGAATTATTTTAATCCCCACACCCTTCCCTTCACAGTAATCAATGCTATAGGCTACTTCACCAATAGACCATAAATATATAAAATAAAGATACCCTATGCAACAGGCACGTTTAAACGACAAACAATAAAACCAAAACCAGCGTTTCAGTTGTTCATTAGTTCCTGTGGCCTTGCATGCACGGCTTTTCAAAATGTCACAAAGCGTTTTGAGATTATATTGAATGAAATATTGAAGTTTATAATTAAGTGTTTTGGCACACCACGCCGAGTGGCCTGGCATGTTGAGTTAGTGTTCGACAAACACGGCGTCGCGTTCATTTGGATTTATTTTTCTCATAACAGCTAAAATAACTTAATAGGCTACTCCGTGATTTTTTGGTCATAGATAAGAGTAGAGTAGCCTACATCGTTCAAAACTGTAAACGTTTATTCATATTAGGCTAACGGCAAAAGTTTATCTGTCGTCTCTGTCTCCGGGAACTGCGCGTCACAAAAATGAACCGAAAACCACTTGCCTCAGCTCAGTCACGATAAGAAATCGGCTATGTCTAAAGCCTTTAAATGTCTAAATATTTAGGCTAATAAATGTTATCTGATTATGTAATCCATATGAAAACGAGAGGTACTGTACCAGTTTAGCCATCATGTAAGCGCTTCATGAGAAAATGACAAAGGTGAAAATCTCGCTCTAATCTAATTCTCTAAATGTAGGCTAAATCGCCCTGAATTAAAATGTAAAACCAGATCAGATAATTTATTTGTCAAAATGTTGCGATATTGTTTCATTTAAGTTCATAATTATTCTATAAATGTTATTTAGTTTAGCAGCAGTACCACGAAACACAGAGGTTCGATATTTATTTGAATAATAATAATAATAATAATAATAATAATAAAACTTAATTCACAAATTGCATGTACCTAGAGTGAAGGATCCAACGATCCCTAGAATTTAATATTGAGTTGAACATTGTGTTCATGACAACAAATGAGAATTCATGAGAACATGCGTTTGAAGATTATATTTAGTTTTGCTTGGAAAAAAAGCAAAACTAAAAAAAAGCTGGCCCAAACCAGTGTTATTTCTTAAATTATCGAAATAATTAAATATTTAGTAATAAACTTTTATGACAGAAATATCACTACATGTAGCTTAAATCATTTAATACCTTCATTATCAACACTTTAATAGCCTAATGCTAATGTCTAGAATAACGATTTAAGCGTGAATTGCGCTTAAAACTTTGTTTTAAGTCAATCTTAAACTCAGATAGCCTATGGGGGGTTGGAGGGACAGTGTGTGCAGGACAATAGGTGTTAATATTCCTCTTTCATATGGAGAGTGTCAGATAGCCAGCCTGATGAGCAAAGGCTGTCATGATCCAGGTTCCTCCCTTCTCTGTCTCCCTCTTGTGGTCACATTACACCTCTTTCTCTACACTATCACTTTAGTCTCATCAGGTTCAGCTGTTCCCGTTTACCTTAAGTTCTCTTACACGCTCACTGCACTCTGCCCTGCCAATTCAGACGCTGAGTTCCTGACCAGACGTGGTATCCAGTCGACGGTACCCTCGCTCTCGGCCGGTCTATTCTCCCTCTGCAGTTCATCAGATTCGTCATGAGCTGCCCACCTCTGAGACCCGCGAGGTTTCCGAACCACGTATCAACAACCCTCTTGTCTATTCCGGTGAGCCTACTCAATGCCGCTCCTTCCTTACCCAGTGCGAGGTAGTTTTCTCGTTACAGCCTGCTACTTACGCGCGGGACCGAGCCACGGTCGCCTATGTAATCTCCCTCCTCGCGGGACGGGCTCGAGAGTGGGGAGCGGCCAACTGGGAGGCAGAGGGTGATTACGTCTTCGACTTTACGCTCTTTAAGCAAGAGATGATCCGAGTCTTTGACCGGTCAGCACACGGGGAGGAAGCTTCACGACTCCTTTCATCCCTCCGCCAGGGGAGACGTTCTGTTACTGATTTTTCCATTGAGTTCCGCACCCTTTCCACGTCCTGCGGGTGGAACGAGCCGGCTCTGGTTGCGCGCTTTCTGGAGGCGTTGAATCCTGACCTCAAGGACGAGATCTACATGCGCGAGGTGCCTGCTCGACTTGATGCCCTCATCGATCTGACGATTCGGATTGGGAAGCGGTTCGACTTGCGCCACAGAGCACGTCGGTCCGAAGCCGCTTCGTTCCCGACTTCTTCTACCCTCGCTTCTCCTCATGCTTCTGACATGGACCCTGAACCCATGCAGCTTGGTGGTCTCCGAATTTCTTCCAAGGAGCGTGAGCGACGCATTGCCAATCGCTTGTGTATGTATTGTGCCTCGGCTAGTCACTTTGTCTCTAACTGTCCGGTAAAAGCTAGAGCTCGTCAGTAGGCGGAGGGTTACTGGCGAGCGCGATGTCTAGGAACTCTCCATCCAAGTCCTGTACTACTCTTCCTGCACTTCTTCGGTGGCCCGTCTCATCTGTCTCCTTCGTGGCTCTGGTCGACTCGGGGGCGGAGGGGAATTTCCTCGACGAGTTGTGGGCACGGAAGCAAGGTATTCCCCTCATAGACTTAAAAGACTCCACCCCTCTCTATGCCCTAGATGGTAGCTTCCTTCCTAGGATTATGCAAAAGACTGTGCCTCTGATGCTTACCGTCTCGGGAAACCATAAAGAGACAATTTCTTTTCTTTTTTTTTCTTTTTCATCCGTGGCTAGTACAACACAACCCCCACATAAACTGGTCCGACGGATCCATTTTGTCATGGAAATTGTCCTGTCATGTTGAGTGTTTAACCTCTGCTGTTCCACCTGTTTCCTCTGTGTCTGTTTTTCAGGAGGAGCCTGGTGATTTGTCTGGAGTCCCGGAGGGTTACCATGATCTGCGGGAGGTCTTTTGTCGAGCCTGGGCCACTTCTCTTCCTCCCCATTGTCCGTACGATTGTAGTATCGATCTTTTCCCAGGGACCACGCCCCCGCGCGGTCGATTATATTCTCTATCGGCTCCCGAAAGGGAGGCGCTGGAGAATTATCTGTCCGATTCTCTCAATACCGGTACTATTGTGCCCTCCTCGTCACCCGCCGGAGCAGTGGTTTTTTTTTGTCAAAAAGAAGGACGGTTCGTTACGTCCCTGTATCGATTACCGAGGGCTGAACGAGATTACTGTCAAGAACCGTTATCCCTTACCTTTAATGTCGTCAGCCTTTGAGATCCTACAGGGAGCTAAGATCTTCACCAAACTTGATCTTCGTAACGCATATCATTTAGTTCGTATTAAGGAGGGTGACGAATGGAAGACCGCCTTTAACACGCCCCTCGGTCACTTTGAATATAGGGTCCTCCCCTTCGGTTTGGTCAACGCCCCCGCCGTGTTCCAAGCCCTTATCAATGATGTCTTACGAGATATGCTTAATATTTTTGTTTTTGTCTACCTCGATGATATTCTCATTTTCTCTCCCTCGCTGCAGGTTCATGTCCAACACGTTCGTCGAGTCCTCCAGCGTCTATTAGAGAATCGACTCTTTGTCAAGGCGGAGAAATGTTCGTTTCATGTCCCGTCGGTTACGTTTTTGGGTTCAGTCATTTCGGCAGAAGGAATTAGTATGGATCCGGCGAAGGTCCGAGCGGTCACCGAATGGCCCGTTCCTGACTCTTGGGTTGCGCTTCAATGCTTTCTTGGTTTTACCAATTTTTATCGTCGTTTCATACAGGGTTTCAGCCAAGTTGCCGCGCCCCTCACTGCGCTGACGTCTGTCAAGTCCCGCTTTAGATGGTCAGAGGCAGCTCAAGCGGCTTTTGTTCAGCTAAAGACTCTTTTTACTTCCGCTCCTATCTTACTCTCTGCTGACGTCTCGGAACAATTTATAGTCGAGGTCGATGCCTCAGAGGTCGGGGTCGGGGCCGTCCTCTCTCAACGCTCTTCTACGGACGGAAGGGTGCATCCCTGCGCTTTTTATTCTCACCGCCTCGGGCCCGCCGAACGAAATTACGATGTTGGTAACCGTGAACTGCTCGCCGTTCGTTTAGCGCTAGGCGAATGGAGACACTGGTTGGAGGGCTCCTCCGTTCCTTTTGTCGTTTGGACAGATCATGGAAATTTAGAACACATACGTTCGGCTAAGAGACTCAATGCCCGCCAGGCTCGCTGGGCTCTGTTTTTTACGCGTTTTGATTTTTCCATCTCTTATCGCCTGGGCTCCAAGAATGTCAAGCCTGATGCCCTCTCTCGCCTCTTTGACTCCCCCACCGCAGCTGTAACCCCTGAGGTTATTATTCCTCCCGGTCGTATCGTGGGTGCTACCATGTGGGGAGTCGAGAGGTTGGTCAGACGCGCACTATCTCAGGTTTCCGCGCCGCGTAACTGTCCTAGGGACCTCCCTTTTGTTCCCGCGTCCGTTCGCCGCGCTGTCCTCCAATGGGGACATTCGTCCAAATTGTCTGCCCATCCCGGTGTGCGGGGCTCTCTTGCTTTTATTCATCAGCGCTTTTGGTGGCCCACTATGGGGCGCGATACGCGTCGCTTTATCGCCTCTTGTGTAACCTGCGCACAAACCAAGACCGGTAATTCTCCCCCGGCTGGTTTGCTTCGACCACTACCTGTTCCAGCTCGACCCTGGTCTCATATTGCACTTGATTTTATTACCGGGCTTCCTCCATCGGCTGGCAATACGGTTATCCTAACAGTTGTCGATCGCTTTTCTAAATCAGCACGTTTCATCCCACTCTCTAAGCTTCCTTTTGCCAAAGAGACAGCCCAGATAATGGTGGATCATGTTTTTAAGATACATGGTCTACCCACTGATGTGGTTTCTGATAGAGGTCCGCAATTCTCCGCCTTTTTCTGGAAAGTATTTTGCCGTCTCATTGGGGCTACTGACAGCCTCTCGTCGGGTTTTCACCCCCAGACCAATGGGCAAGCCGAGCGCGCCAATCAGATTGTTGCCCGCATTCTTCGCAGCCTTGCTCATCGTTGTCCCACGTCGTGGTCGGAGCAACTAGCCTGGGCAGAGTACGCACACAATTCCCTCCCATCCTCTGCTACAGGTCTTTCGCCTTTCCACTGTTGCCTCGGCTACCAACCTCCTTTGTTTGCGTCTCAGGAGTCTGCGTCCAATTCTCCGTCGGTCCAAGCCTATATTGGCCGTTGTAAAAGCACTTGGAGGAGGGTAAGAACTGCACTTCGTCGATCTAACACTCTCATGAGCATCACTGCCAATAAGCGTCGGGTCAAGAGTCCGCGCTACGTTCGTGGGCAGAGTGTGTGGCTTTCCACCGCTAATTTACCCTTACATTCTGAGTCCCGTAAGTTGTCGCCCCGTTTTATCGGGCCATTTCGTATTATTAAGATCATTAATCCTGTCGCGGTACGGCTTCGCCTTCCATCCTATCTCCGTCGGGTCCATCCTGTTTTCCATGTTTCGCATATTAAGCCCGTCGTTCGCGCGCCCTCTCGTCCTGTTTGTCCACCTGTTCATATTGATGATTCTCCTGTCTACAGGGTTCGTCACATCCTTGACACGCGCCGCGGGGGTCGTGGTCACCAATACTTAGTCGATTGGGAGGGGTATGGGCCAGAGGAGAGAAGCTGGGTACCCTCCCGGGACATCTTGGACTCTTCGCTCATTGAAGATTTCCTCCGTTCTCGCCAGTCCTCCTCCTCGGGAGCGCCAGGAGGCGCTCGTTGAGGAGGGGGTACTGTCATGATCCAGGTTCCTCCCTTCTCTGTCTCCCTCTTGTGGTCACATTACACCTCTTTCTCTACACTATCACTTTAGTCTCATCAGGTTCAGCTGTTCCTGTTTACCTTAATCTCCGCTCACCTGTTCCTCCTTTCCCCTATTTCCTCTTACTATTTCTAACCCTCTCTTTGTCTGTCTCTTTGTCAGTTTATTGTAAGCTATTCATGCAGAGTACATTCCTCTTACCTCTCTGTTCGAGTCGTTTCTTGTCTTGTCCTGTCCTGTGAGATTCGTGTGGAAGCCTCTCCTCGAGCCGGTATATTTATCTGTTCTCTTACACGCTCACTGCACTCTGCCCTGCCAATTCAGACGCTGAGTTCCTGACCAGACATGGTATCCAGTCGACGGTACCCTCGCTCTCGGCGGGTCTATTCTCCCTCTGCAGTCTCCTCTGGGACCTCAACTTCGCCTAACGCGTTGCTGCGCATCCGGAGATCCTGTGACAATCTACTCGCAGTTTATGTTCTATTTTCTACCAGCCAAGTTTTCTGTTTTGACTGTTTTCTGAGAATCCTAAGAAGATTTACGTTCCTTTTTGATTCAGTGATTCTCTCCTCATTTTCATTAAAGACTGTATTATTGTGAATCTCGCCTTTTGGTCCTCCATCTCTCTGCTCATAACAAAGGCAAAATTATTTTAAGGATAAATCTCTCGATGTGTCCAAATGTAGGCCCTATATCTTATTAAATTATAAATATTGCAGTTTATTTATTGTAGCATATTTAAAGTTTTTTCACACAAAATTTAAATTGAAGTGTTCAATCCAGTTGTTTCAACTGGTTTTGTAGAGTTTTAGAATGTTTGAGCAGTGTGTATGATTGTCAACAATCTGGCATTATCTAAACATGAACTGTTGACGAAGCGTTCATGCCAAGAAAGAATGTGAGTGATCAGCAGATACAGAGCTCTTTAATTCGCGATCAACCTCGTTTTATTGTAAGGTGAATTCAACGCATGCTGTGTCTTTGAAGCAACAAAGGCTAAATAATTGGATACTGTATTTTGTTTGTTTTCTAAAGATGACACGCAGCGACATATACAGTATTATCAGCTGTTGATGTGTTTTTACCCTGAAATGTTTAATTTCGAGAGAGACCCGGCGCGCGCAGCAAGAGAGACTAAATAAACTTGCTAAAAAGAGATCCAGCGCGAGACAGAGAGGCAAAGAAAAACGCATGTTTTTAATTTATGTTGCTTTGGACTATTTTCTTTTTGTACTGTTTTAATTCTTTAAATTAGCTGCAATTTCTTTGGCAATCAAATTTAAAATGTCGCAAGAAGAAGATTCTGTTTCTTATTTTGCATCGCAAAGGAAACTAAACTCGATGCAGCTGTTTTACATTTTTTTAAAAACTGTCCCGACACTTTATTTAAACCTTGAAATGTTCGAAGGGGTTTCAAATTGAAGTAATTTTAGTGTTTTTTTACACAATAATTTAGCAGACTAAAGACAAGCTTCTTCATTTTTATTTTCATTTTCTGACGCGATCGGCTGAAAATCTTCCTTTATCAGTTTTGTTGTCTGTGCAGCGGCTCTACAGAAATGTAGCAAATTTATGTTGTAATTTGCCATTGCTAATTAAACAAAACGCTTGACTTTAAATAAATAAACAGTCAATAAACTCGCTAATAAACAGTTAAGCATCAAGAACGGTAAAACATTAACGCTGTCGGCCAACAGCAAGTATGCTACAATAAGATTCGATCTCGTGTCGCTTTAAGTTCCGAGAGGTACATGTTCAGTCATCGTCTTATGCTCTTGCAAAGCCTCATTGATGTAGTCTATGTTTCTATTGCAATGTTTTTAAGTATGAATAATGATATTTAAGTTTCATTATTTATTCAATTTAATTTCAGTATTGTGAATATGAATTATTTTAACTACGTTTCACTTGAATTCATCTGCTACCAGCTTTCAATCGCTCTGAATGTGCCGCGGCGCGGCGGCAGATTACGCAATAGAGAGGATAAACGGACACTATTCAAAGTCTGTGATTGTAGCGCCTCTCAGCGGTAAAAGGCAGCAAATACACAAAAGTATTATTCTGGTTGTCCACCTACTGTATGTTTTGGCACTTGTAGTAGCTACATATGTTAGAAAAATCACCTTGCCAAAAAAAATATTTTAAAAAGTTGTTAAAACCACAGATATGACAATTATTTTCGTAATTTCTTTCTATCTATCTATCTATCTATCTATCTATCTATCTATCTATCTATCTATCTATCTATCTATCTATCTATCTATCTATCTATCTATCTATCTATCTATCTATCTATTGTTGTGGCTAATTGATGGTCTCTGGTTCTGGTCTGTAGTTTTCAAAGTCTTCTAGAAATAAGTCTTCAAAATGCATATTTATATTATATTATATTATATTATATTCAAATTTGCGCTTGCAAATAATTTCTCTTTTGCACCTTATATACATTTGTTCCAGCAGTCTAAATGCAATTAATGTCAAGGCTTCTAGGTTTGGTACAGTGATTGACACTGTTTTAAACCTTTTATCTTCCCTCTCAGACTTACATTCAAATTGTGACAGTAGTGTGATTATATATGCATGCTTTAATATGATTATAATATGATTATAGGTATAGAATATACAGGACGGGGGCCCTTTTAAAATAAATGCATAACTGCCCATCTAACTAGCTCCCTACTCTACCCGTGCATGTTCTAGGTAGCTTCCTAATTTTACCCCAAAAGAAAGACAGAGTATTACTAACTCCCTCTCTGATCAAAAACAGAGTCAAAAACCTTAAAAACCAAAAACAATAGGTACCCCCAATCCTTTTACCTCCTTTTCAAAGGCTTCTTTTACCAGAACTCAACCCAATTGGGTACACTTCTGAGTTGCACCCAAAGTCAACTCTGTCTCGTTTAACTGATACATTGATCATCTGTTTGGCTGAGGTCATTGATCGGGCAGCAGCAGTGGCCAACATGGATCTAAGAAAAGGTATAACACAACAGAACAACAAGAGAGCAACAACCACAACCACAGCTATTATTATTCCCACCTTAATCAACCATTCTTTCCAGGCTCCGAATATAGAATCAAACCAGTATCCGATGTTTCTGTCCCTTCCCGCATTCTCAGTAACCTCTTGTCTTAGAGCCTTCAGTTTCTTCATCTCTCTAGTAAAAGTTCCATCAGGGGGTGTATTATTAGGAATAAAGGTCCAGCAGTCAGTCCCAAACATTACACATACTCCTCCTTTGTCTGCCAATAACCAATTCAGAGCTTGTCTGTTTTGCCATGTCATTTTACTGGTGTATTTTAATTGCTGGCCTAAAGCCTCAAGTACATCATCCGTATGATTGATAAATCTTTGCTGATTGTAATATATGTAATTTAGCCACTCAGTGTTCTTATTTACAGGTATCCATAGAAGAAATGATTCAAATCCTGACTTTATTTCATCTCTAGCCTTAAATTCATGTGGTATCCCTCTTGGCTGTCCAATTGCATCAATTTTAACACCAGGATCAGGGGTATAAGCCCTCTTAGCTCTATGTTTATGTCTACTCAATTTTTCTATCGTCTCTTCATCCTTGAGATCCCAGCTTGCAATTCCTATTTCTTGGGCTTGTCTCACCCTGGCACAGAGTCCTTTCCAATCAACCAGGGTGGCTCTTAATCGTTTACCCCCACATAGCCAAAAGAAGTCAGCTACCGCTTCAGTCTGATTCTCAAGTGGTCCAATCAAGGGAAAGGATAACGTGGCATTCTCACAGTTTTCATGAGCACCTGTTACTGTCATGTTTGTGTTTATTGTGGCTGTGGCATATATTGAGCTAGAGGATTTATACACATTTGTCTCGTTGTACATTTCGTAATCCAGATGCCAAATTATAGCACATCTACCTTGAAAGGTTCCTACATTTCGATAGCCCATGGTTTTATTAAAGCACTCATATTCCAAGGATTTGTCCAGTATGTAATTTTGTGGGGTCTCCTTATTGGGTTTATCTATTCTTACGTCAAGTTCCTTGCATGCACTTCCCCAACCCTCCTGGTTATAAAATGTCTGATAATAGTGGTTTCCTAACATGGCCAGGCATTCAGCTGGACAGTGGGGAATTACATGTCCGGTTCTGTTGCAATATTTTGAATTAAATCTGGCACACTGCATGTAGTCATACTGGTTTGGTACTATTCTTAATTTTTTTAAAGGTGAGGGTGAGCATAGTACACATGTGCCCTGCTTTACAGTATACACTGCCCATTTATACCATTCATTATGATAAGCATCGTCCAACAGTTTTTCCTTCTGTAATTCTGACTCCGAATAATACTCAATTTGGGTGTAATCTTCATGAATAGTCATGGCTTGCTTCAGGGATCTTTTTGTTTTGTGTCTGTTTGCTTTGTTACCTTGTGTTGGTTCAGTCAGGTTAGGGTGACTCATCCCACTCAAAGCTTGAGAGGTCTGGTAGGTCAGTGTCTGGAAAATCAATTTCGAGGAGGTCAATGTCTGGGATGTCAATTTCTGGGAGGTCAATTCCTGGGATGCCAATGTCCTGGAGGTTGAGTGTGACACAGTTGTATGGTTCACCAGCAGAGGGTCCTTCTCCAGGGGATTGTTCTCCTGGAGGCATTGTGTCTGGGGAAGCGGCTGTATGAGGTGTATCACTAAGAACATCAGTACCAGGAGCTCTCTCACCTTCAGGCTCCAAGTCCTCTGAAGATTGTCCATCATCCCGCTCCGGCATCTCATCTCTTGGCTCAGCGCGTTCAGTTTCCCTAGAATGAGGTTCATCAGTGTTAACCCTCTGGGGTCGAGAAACGCGCCGGCGCGTTTTGCTCGTTTTTTTCACATAGCAGGAAAATAGACTTAAAATACTCTGTCATTTTTGGTCATATAGACTTAAGAAAAATAAAAAAATAAACTGTTGAATGTATATTTTTTTATGTGTCCACTTACAATAGAAATAAAACATTGTGCTTTTGTAAAATAAAGAAAATAAACAGGGTGTGCTTTCTGTCTCTCCATCTCCGTTAACCTTTTTTCTGCAGCATGTCTCTAAACTTAAACAAAACTCAGCGAATACTATTCACCCAAGCATGAGCAATATATCTTTATTATCATTTAAGTTTGTACTTTTAAAATATCTAATTCAAAACTAAAATAAATATTCTCTGTTTATGAAATCTATAAAAAAAGAGAGAGGTGTCAGCCGATCTCATTATCGTTCTCTCAGCTCATTATTCCGCTAATGTGACACGCCCACGGACAGCGCGCGCTATTCAGACGCAAATGATCTGAAGCGACACATGCAAACGTGTCAACGCCCCTCATAAACGCGATAACACAACAAATTGAATCATCAGATTAATTTTGTCTTGCGAGACTGTGACTGTGAGGAATAATCCTGGGACATTTACCTCAGAACATGTGCTGGTTTATTTTCATTTCGAAGAGGGACGGATCTAGCCAAGAATTGTGAGTAGCCTAAGTTTTTTATTCTTGTGCTTTGTTCTAATCGCGATATGAAATAGTGTATGTGAACGCAAAAAGACTGTTTAAATTTGAATCACGTTTCTGTGTGTGAATGAATTAATGGCACAGATGGCACTGTTGTTTATGTTTAGCCTACTATGTTACAGATGAAATATGAAAGACAACATTTCGTAGTTTTGGATAGATTATAAAGTTTTTATTCTAAAATATAAAATAAGCTTTTGTTATCCAGTTTCTGCTCATGTTAAATATATAGTAGGCTATGTTCTGTCAAAAATAAACTCATCAACAAGATGTTATTATAGTGTTTGTTCCAATGTAAGCTATATCAAACTAATGAATCCTTAACTTTAAAATATGTATGATAAAATGTATTGGCCTACTTTTAAAAATAATACTTTATAAGAAAAGACAATTTTCTTTTCAAGATGTTTCCAACTCTAACTTTGAACAAATTCTGTAGAATGGCCCATATAGCCTATTTGAACAGGATTTGTCTCCAGGAATGACTGTACTAAAAATGTGCTTTCGACTTTCATTTATATTTGGATTATATATATACACACTGCTGTTCAAAAGTTTCGGGTCGGTACGATTTTTAATGTTTCTAAAAGAAGTCACTTATGCTCACCAATGCTGTATTTATTTAATTAAAAATACACAAAAAAACAGTAGCCTAATATAGTGAAATATTATTACAATTTACAATAACTGTTTTCGATTTTAATATATTTTAAAATATTATTTATTCCTGTGATCAAAGCTGAATTTTCATCATCATAACTCCAGTCTTCAGTCACATGATCCTTCAGAAATCATTCTAATATGAGGATTTGATGCTCAAGAAACATTTATGATTATGATCAATGTTGAAAACAGTTGTGTACCATTTTTTTTACGATTCTTTGATGAACAGAAAGTTTAAAACAACAGCATTTATTTGAAATATAATCTTTTGAAACATTATAAATGTCTTTACTGATACTTTTGATCAATTTAATTCCTCCTTGATGAATAAAAGTATTGATTTATTTTATTTATTTCCCCCAAAAAATTAAATAAAAATACTTACTGACCCCAAAGTTTTGAACAGTTTTGAATGAATGAACGGCAGAGATGCGCTGTTTACCACAACTCGCAAAAAGACAGTTTAAATTTGAATTGCGTTTCTGTGTGTGAATGAATGATCCGCTTTTAGCAAACGATATTGCTATACTGAGATGAGTAAAAATCGACTGAAATATGTTGAAATAAAATGTATTTGTTTAAGCAACGAATTAAACTGCAAATTAACATTTATATTTCTTATATAACGAAAGACAACATTTCATTGACTAGTTTTGGATAGATTATACATTTTTACTGTAAAATATTTGCCCCCTCAAATAAGCTTTTGTTTGCTCGACGAATTATGTTCAATTTTTGCTCATAATTATGTTAAATAGCCTATAGTATGTTTTTTCAAAAAAAAAAGTAATGAAATAATATGTTATTATGTGTTTGTTCCAATGTAGCCTAGGCTATATCCAAAGTAATGAATCCTTAACTTTGAAATATGTATGATAAAATGTATACTTTAGTTTTTACAAAGAAAGATTGCACTTGAATTGTTGTTGTAATTGTAACATTTTTAATAAAAAATATATATACAAGGTAGATGTAAACAAACTATTAAAAGGTAAATATAAGCCTTTTCTTTAAATAATTTTTATTGAGTTTTATTAGTGACAAATTTGGGGAGAGGATACATATTCCAAAACTGAAAATACAGTATGAGAATTAACTGCACAATTACTAGATATTGAAAAATATTTAAAAAGTGAGATGCTTCCAACTGTGAACCAATTTGGTAGAATATATACACATACACACATATATGTTGCTCTTGCATTCTTTCTTGTGGCTCAGTGACACACCTGAATGAATGGCTCATTAAGTATGCGGGCCCCATTGTCTCCTCAGGTGTGAACCACTAAATATGCATGATGGTGTTGAAATCGTTGACGCCCCTTGCGCATATTGCCTTTCCAAACAAAAAGTGTCTTACAAAATTTAAATCAATGTATTGTTTTATGTGAATGATTAGGCAGGATGATTTTCACATCATTTTGAAGAAAGAACTCTAGGCAACGACATCCATTAGTCAAAAGTCTTGTGGACACATATTTAGTATGTGTTTTGTGGCCTTATTACAGAAACTTTATTTTTTATTTTTTTCAATAACCATGCACAGACAATATTCCCTCAAAAATACAAACATGTACATACATGTTGCTCACATATTATGGTAGCCCTGTTTGTGCTTAATAACAGTGTAATTACACCTTTGCCATTAATATGTTTATAAGCAACTGAAAAAAGCACAAATGTCAGGGCATGTCAGAACATCTCAAGGACCCCAAAAACCCCTTAGACCTCAGAGGGTTAATATCTTCATTTTCAGTTCCCTGCTCTTCTTGGGCATCTTGAGCTATCTCCTCTTGACTCCCCTCTGGACTATCTATTTCCTCCTCTTGTCTTCTAGGTCTCAGTCTTGGGACTCTGGTACAGTGGTTCAAATGATACCACGTTGTGCTTCCCTCGACCTGAACTGCTGTAGGAGTTGCCCTTACTACAGTATAAGGTCATTCTCTTTGTGGTTCATTCCACCTCCTTCTAAAGACTCTCAGGTACACTTGGTCTCCTGGGACCACTGGGCAGGGAGCTTCCTCTTCTTCTCTGGGCCCCCTGTTTTTCTCCTGCAAATGAATAGCTTTGTGTATAGCAGTCAATTGTCTCATATATGTCCTTAATTCCAATTGCAGCTGTTCTAGAGGTGGTCCTTCATAAGGACCCCTCAAATGAGGTACAGGCATTGGTCTTCCCGTCAACATTTCGTGTGGGGTCAGATTAGTTATTCTGTTGGTCTGCATTCGATAGCTCATCAGCGCGAGTGGCAACGTATCTACCCAATTGAGCTTTGTGTCCGCGCATATTTTGTTAATTTTAGCCTTAATAGTCCCGTTAACGCGTTCCACCAGGCCTTGAGATTCGGGGTGATAGACACATCCCAGTCTCTGCTTGATCCTCAACTGTTGCATTACTGCCTTAACCGCTCTTTGAATAAGAGCAGATCCATTGACTGAACTAATTTGGGATGGGATACCAAAATCTTGGTATGACCTCTCTTGTGAGAAACTTGATCACTGTCTGTGCTCCTTGCTCTTCTGAAGGTTCTGCTTCCACCCATCTACTGAATCTATCTATAATAACCAACATGTACCTTTTTCCTCTTACTGATTTGATCATGTCCACATAGTCCATCACTAGATGCTTAACCCTCTGGGGTCTAAGGTTTTTTTGGGGTCCTGGAGGTGTTCTGACATGCTCTGACATTTGTGCTTTTTTCAGTTATTTATAAACATGTTAATGGCAAAGGTGTAAATTCATTCTATATAACACAAACAGGGCTACCATAATATGTGAGCAAGATGTATGTACATGTTTGTATTTTTGAGAGAATATTGTTTATGCATCGTTATTGAAAAAACTAAAACTTAAAGTCTCTGAAATAAGGCCACAAAACACATACTAAATATGTGTCCAGAAGACTTTTGACTAATGGATGTTCTCGCCAAGGATTTTTGCTTCAAAATGATCTGAAAATCATCCTGCCAAATCATTCACATAAAACAATACATTGATTTAAATTTAGTAAAACAGGTTTTGTTTGAAAAGGCAATATGCGAAATGGGCGTGACTCATGTATAATGGTATGATTCACACCTGTGAAGACAAAAGACCTGCTTAATGAGCCTGCATAATGAGCTTTTTACAGGTGTCACTGAGCCACAAGAAAGAATACAAGGACACAAGAAAAGAAATATATATATATACTACAAAATTGGTTCACAGTTGGAAACATCTAGAAAAAAATAGTATTTTTCTACTTGTATTTTTGCTTGCAAATTGTATAATATCCAAGGTGAACATTTCTAGTAATTGTGTAGTTAATTCTCATACTGTATTTTCAGAAAGTTTTGGATATGTATCCTCTCCCCAAATTTGTCACTAATAAAACACAATACAAATAATTTGAAGAGAAGGCTTATATTGACCTTTTAAGATTTTGTTTACATCTACCTTGTAAATATATTATTTGCTATTTTATTAAAAAGGTTACAATTACAGCAACAATTAAAATAACAATATTTCAAGTGTAATATTTCTTTGTAAAAACTAAAGTATACATTTTATCATACATATTTCAAAGTTAAGGATTCATTATATTTGAATAAAGCCTACATTGGAACAAACACTATAATAGCATCCTAGTTGATGACTTTATTTTTGACAAAACAAGCATAGCCTAATATATTTAACATTTGAGCAGGAATTGGTGAACAAAAGCTTATTCAATATTGCAGTAGTCTAGTTTACAGTAAACAGCTAATAATCTATCCAAAACTATTCAACAAAATGTTGTCTTTCATATTTCGTCTGTAACATAGGCATATCGTTTGTTGTTTTTATGATAGCCTATATTAGGGCATATAAATATTAATTTGCAGTTTAATACGTTGCTAATACAAAGACATTTTAACGTTATTTCAACATATTTCAGTCGATTTTCAATCATCTCAGTATAGCAATAGGGTTTGGTAAAAACTGTTCAGTTCATTCATTCACACACGCGATTCATATTTAAACAGTCTTTTTGCAGTTTACATACACTATGATATCGCGATTATAACAATAATAAAAAAAAAAATACTTCTCAGATGGATCCGTTGCTCCTCGAAATTAAAATAAACCAGCACATGTTCTGAGGTAAATGTCCCAGGATTATTCCTCACACAGCCTTGCAAGAAGAAATAGTTCATTAATTGGACCCCAGAGGGTTAAAGGGTCCTTCTGGAACTGGAATAGAGCCTATTGGAGTTGTTGTCCCTTTTCTTACATTGTTCTGTGCACAAATTTCACATTCACTCAGAAATTCATCTACCCTTGTTTGTTAGTATGCTGAAAGCTGAAAGCTAGCAGTGCCTCAGGATCCCATTTTAATTGTGCTCTAAGATTTTGCTTGTTTCATAATGGCCCGTAAAGGAGCTGTTTTGATTGCATAATCTTCTATCCAATCAGCACTAAAACCAGTCATCCCTAAAAATGTTATCATTTGTCCCACAGTTTGTGGCTGTGGTGCCTTACTGATTCCTTCTAATTGATTGGGGGATATTGCCTTTGTTTGGTGTGCAATTAATCGTCCCAGATACTCTACTTGAGGTAAACAGTACTGTAATTTCTCTTTTGAGGCTTTGTGACCACCTTCAGCTAATTTAGTTAGCACCTTTATGGAGTCCTGGTGGCACTGTTCCAGCGTCGTTGAACAGATCAACAAATCATCAACATACTGTATCAATGTGCTATCCAGTCTTAAATCTTCTAAGTCTAATTTTAACACTTGATTGAATACGTGAGGCGAGTGCTTGAATCCTTGTGGCATTCTTGTGTATGTGTATTGTTTACCTTGGTAAGTGAAGGAAAAAAGGTTTCTGCTTTCTTCCGCTAGAGGAATGCTGAAAAATGCAGAGCAAAGATCAATCACAGTGAAATAATTAGCAGCAGGTGGAACATTTGTCAAGAGCGTATGCGGATTTGGTACTTCAGCTGTCCAGTCTTCCACTACTTCATTCACTGCCCTCAAGTCATGTACTAGCCTCCATTTGGATTTATTAGCTTTTTCAACTGGTAAAATTGGAGTGTTGCAGTAACCGGTGGTCTCAATCAGTACTCCTGCCTCTATCAATCCATTAATTGTCTTTCTTATCCCTTCTATGGCCTCACGTCTTAACGGATATTGTTGTTTCTTAGGTAACTGGACTCCTGGTTTGACTGCAATTCTGACAGGGTTTGCTGATCTGACCAGCCCTACATCTGTGTCATGTTTGGACCATAATTGCATAGGCACCTTTTGCTCCATTTCTCTCATTAGCTCCTCCATTTTGGAGGCTGAACCTTGTTTCTTTTCTGTCTCTACTACCAGTTTTGGGCTCCCTATCATGTCAGTTGTACATAGAATTTTAAGGTGCGTCATGTCTGGTGTTTGTAATATGAAAAGGTTTTCTGTGGCTTCCAACAGTTTTTCCTTGGCCTTCAACATTATTGGGTCTAAGTCCTTAGCTTGACACCCTTCATTCATGTACAACGTAACATGTGGGACTGAACTCTCTACCTTAAACCATGATTTGATAAAGTCACATTCTTCAATTTGCAATGCTGCCCCTTCTGGTCCTATAATAATGGGATTTGATTTCAAAGATATATCCTGTCCCTCAGTTTTCTCTAACCAATCTTTCTCCAATTTTGGGTCCCTAAGGGGGTCATACATCATTGTACAGTGAAATTCAGTTTCTGGTGGGGTTGGTTTCAGGAATTGTTCTTTTATGTATCTTCCCCATTTATCAAGTGTTTTCCTTAATCCCTCATCTAGGTTCCCAACCCAGAACACATTGGCTTGTGGTTCTTCCTGATCAATCTCCCCTATTACTGTCATCTGTTTTATGCCTGCATTATCTATGTATATTCCTTGCGGAGAGAACCATATCTGTAATTTTAGCTTGCATGTAGCATCCCTTCCCAAAAGATTGACTGGTGTTTGGTCTGATACTAGTACAGGAATTTTTATTTCAGAGTCTTTGACTTTTATGCTGAGAGGGGTTGTCATTGGTATCAACTGCGTTAGTCCCGAGAATCCTACTGTCTTGACGTATTTTCCAGACCTTGGGAGGTGTGAGGCATAAGTGGGGCTCAAGCAGGTATAAGTTGCTCCTGTGTCAAGCATAATGGGTATTATTTTGTCCTCTATTTTAACCCGCAGCATAGGTTCTTGTTCAGCATTGGATGACAACATTGGAAGCTGACTCCTCCCCTTAGGATTCTCTGGGCATCCCTAGTATCCTTGGTCTGGGCCACGCCACGGATTGACTGGTCCAGACACCACATGCTGCTGATTCTGGTTTCCTTGTTGCCATGGCTCTCCTTGTTGGGGCCCATTTTGGGGCCATGGGTTAACTGGACAAAATCTCTTAGTGTGTCCAGGCTGATTGCATCCCCAGCAGACGTTTGGCTGATCAGGGTTCCTCTGCTGATTATTGAACTGTCTTCCTCTGCCTCTTCCTCTCCCTGACATTGTTTCATTCCTGTTATCTTGGTGTTCAGGAAGGTATATTACAATTGGTGCAACAGGTTGCTGTGGGTTCCCTGCATTAACAGGCATGTTCTGATTCAAGTTGTTTGGTGCCTGTTGGACGACTTGTGGAACTTGATTTGGTATGTTGACAGCAGCCATCATGGCAGTTGGCTCTTCAGTCTCCTTTACAGCAGCCTGTACTTTCTTCTTTTTGTTGATTAATTCATCCAATTGCAATTGGGTCAGTTTTCTCTGAAGCTCTCTTTCTTGGTTCTTCAGTTTTTGCTCATTCTTTCTGTACTGCTCCACTGCATGAGCCACGTGGTCACTGAACTCTTTTGGTGTCTTCGAGGTCAATCCCACCACATCTTCCAGCTTGGCTTTCACAGGTGCAGACATAGCTTCAACGATGGCAGTTCTGAATAGTGCTGTTATCACTGGGTCATGTTCAGGATCCCTTTCCAGCTCTTGTTTCCACTTTCTTGCGTGTTTCTGAACATAGGTGATTGGGTTTTCTTCATCTCCTATTGGTTCCCCTTTCAGTGACTTTGGGTCCATTTGGGTCTGATAATGGCTTCTCAGAACTTGCCATATTGGTGGTCTGTAGCAGTCCAGTGGTCTGGCATCCATTCTGGTCGAATCAACTGCCTGGTGTAGTCCTGCATCGTGTAAGATCTCATTAGTCTTTGCTCCTCCCACACATTTGGCCAACAGGGCCTTAACATCTCCAATGGCCAGAATCTTGCCCATCGTCTCTTCCTCCAGTAATCTGATCCACTTGCCAGCCCCTTCATGTAAGTCGGGTAGGCGGGCTATCAGTCCTTCCAGGTCTTACCCCACCCATGGCACATATTTTCCCTGTTGTCCTTTAATCAGGATAGGGCATTGTACATACTCTTCTTTTGGTGGGTTCTTTTCCTGTCTGCATGTGCTCAGTACGGGACAGAGCTTATGTTCCTCCATGCGCCAGTCTCCTTCTCTATACATGCTTGGTCTTTTCACTTGACGTTCCCTCAGGTTGTATGACGTGCTGGAGGGGACATCTTCCAGAAGTAGAGTGCCTGACACACTCTTGAACTCCCTGTGGGGCCTGGCTGGGCTGGTTGACTGATGCCTGTGTTTCCGATGACCCTGATGTTTCTGTTGTCCTTGGTATTCGTGTTGTTCTGTGTTCATGACGTCTGTCAGGGATTCCCTTAGGCTTTTAAAGCTTTGATTGATTTGTTCTTCTGTTGTCCTTATATCCTGTTCCAGCTCATCGCGTTCTCGTGGAAACAGTTGATCAGTGTCTATCTCCCTATTCAGTCTTTCTCCAAGATCGTGCAGGGCTTCTTTTGCATGATGGTAGGGGTTAGACAGGGTGGGGTTTTTCTGTCCAGTCAGGTGTTTCATGCTCAGGTTGCCGCTTTGACCTCCTCCATGGCTTAATGGGTCTTTGCATAGTAAAGATGGTGTTTCGAGCATGTCAGCAGCTTTCGTTGCTCTGTAGTCATACCCAGCATTCCTGTTGTCTTCTCTTTCCCCCTCCTCTTCTTCCTCCCCATCTGGTGTCTCTGTAAGGGTTACGTTGCCTCTAATATTCACAGTGCCCTCCATCAGGGGGAGCTGTTTACCAGTCATATCATAGGGTGGTGCATAAGGGGGTGGGGTTTGTACTGTGCTATCTTTTTTCTCTGTTTTTGCTTTTAGCTCCTTAATTATCTGTATAGCTTTGTCTCTAAACAAATTCAAAACCTCCTGTTCTTTTCCTCTTTTTTCCTCCCTTTTCTGACTTTTATCATGTGCCTTATGGTTTTTTATCAATGCTCCCATTTCCCTACACATAGCCAAATCAAATGTTCCCTCTGCTGGCCAGTTAGTGTTTAACTTTTTGGTCCTTTTTTCCCACTTCTTCGATAAGTTTTTAATAGTGTCCCTACATATGGGGCATTGTGATGCAAGCTGCTCTACAGGAGTCTCTTCTTGAGGTGACACCGAAGCCATCGCTGCAACCAATTGTTGTATGCTCTTAGAATGTTGTTTTACAGTGTAAATATTCAACCTTTTGTTAAGTTTAAGAAATCAGGTAGTTGTTTTGTTTTTTGCAAATATTTCAAAATGGTTCGTATTGGTACCTCAGGCAGTGGCTTCAGCGTCACTCTTCCTAGCTTGTCGTGTGTGCTGTGTTTCCAAATTATGTCTTCCCCCAAGTGTATTAGTTCGAAATCCCAGATTAAGTTCTCCTCAAACCATCGGCCTCTTGCAGTTATTTTTCCCGCCCTATGCAGATAAGTAAGAGATGGTGTCAATTTCACCTCATGGCCTTTCCACATTGTTATTGAAATGTTGAATTCTTCTTGGATGCAGGTTTCTAATGTTAATGGTTCAAATAAATCAATTAAAATTCTCTCCTTTTTTTAAAAAAGCTTTCTTCCCCTACTGCCCCTCTTCCCCCTTCTATTCGTCCAGAGCCTCAACATCCTCGCCTGTGATTGGCTGTCCTTCTAATTCTTCCTTATTTCGCCACACCTCTACCCACATGTGACGAATGTTGCGTGGATTGTTTCTCAGAACCACCATCACCACCAACTTTTCCAGCGTCCAATTTTCCACCAGTGCAGGTCTGACTTCTCCTGCCCTTCCTACCTCAAAAAATATATCACTTTCCCACCTCACTGGTCTGATGCATGAAGCTACTGTCATGTAAATGTTGTTCAAAATTGTTGCCCCTCCCACTCCTTCGGCCAACGGTGTGTAGCGTTTCTTTGCAAGTATGGAACATACACTGTGTTTAATTTTATTTCTGACGCAGAAAATGCTGATTCCAAAAGGATGGCTTTGGGCAGGCTGAATTTGTTCAAGTGTGGTCTCAAAACTTCAAAGGTTATTTGGTTTTTAACTATCTCAATCCAATCCAGTAAAGGCCACTCTTTTTCGAGCTGGTCAAGATTTGCAATTTTTGTTAAATGCTGCAAGAATTCATCCCTTTTTTGAGCTGTTAACTCCTGTCGCTGCCCTGCCTCATTTACAAACTCTTTTTCCAGCCAAAAGTGTTTTTTAATTCCCTTGGTTTGTTCTAAGGCCTGCTTAAACTTCACTTCTTCTCTGTATCTATCCAGTGCCCTCCTATGCCTTTCTTTCCCGTATTCACTGAGTCCCTCCCACATTTGTTCCTCTTTGACTTTAAAAAAAAAAATTCTCAAGAAACTTTTCTGAGCTTCTGTCTATCTCTTTATCCTTGTGCCTTACCTACAGCCTGTTTTATTCAAACAGTCAGAGTTTCACACTTTTGCTCTTTGTTTCAATATTAAAATATACAGAAAGCTTAATACTTAGTTCAATTCTCCTTCAGCAGACGCTGAGTTTCTCTGTCTGGATCACAATATTTGCAGTCTGGCAAATGGCCAAACAATCGACAAAACCAGTTTTTTGGAGTATTCTTCGTTTTCTGGTAAACACAACTTTTTCCTTTGTTTCTATTTATTTGCTCTGTTTGATCCATTCGTTTTAACAATTAATATTTTCCATTTTTATGATTTTTATAATATTTTTCTTATTTTGGTCTTTTTAGATCCTCATACTATCTCTCACTAATTGGTTCAAATGTCTCTCTTCTCACAGCACATCACTGATTTATGACTGGTTAATGTACTTCTTGGCAGGATGCCCAGAAAGACCAAAAACTCCCTTCTCCCTGTGTCTCAGCCTTTCTAGTATAAGTTTATATTTTTTAATTTATCTTAATTTCTTATCCTTATTTTATTTTTTATTTCTCTATCTGAAAGCCTTTATAACAACTAATGCACTTCTTGCATAAAATCTCTTAAATGATACGGTTTCTACTTGTATTTTTCCCTTTTCCCTCTATTTTTGTGCACACTACATCAACACCACACTTTTTCTCTTTAAAGACAAACAAACAATTTAAACAGTGTACTTCTTACACTGTTGGCGCCTACGCACTTCTTGCGTTAATAGACAACGTACTTCTTACGCTGTGAGCGTACTTCTTACGCTACGCACTTCTTGCGTTTTTAGACAAACAAACACACAGCAGCTTCTCTGGACCTGGAAATCCGACTCTCCCTTCCCTTATCTCTCAGTTGTTTAGGTTCTTTTGCAGTGAGATTTATAATTTAAAGCAGTCACCAAGGGTGTTAGCTTACCAGAGGCAATTCACAAAACAAATATAAGCAAAAATTGCTTACCTTATTTCTTTTGGCCGGCCTTTGTTTTGTGAATACCGCTATCAGCGCCCACACCACAGCGACCTCCTGACCCCAAGCCTGCTCCTGGCTGGCTCGCCAATTATGTTGTGGCTAATTGATGGTCTCTGGTTCTGGTCTGTAGTTTTCAAAGTCTTCAAGAAATAAGTCTTCAAAGAGCTTTCAGAGTCGAAGTTCCAGGTCTCAGAAGAAGTAACTTTATTGAGCAATTCAACAAAGTGAGATGTTCAGTTGAGTCATCTGATCTTACAGTGGTCAAGGCATAGGTCTTATACCATTTTCTTATCGCCAGTGTCCAATTGGCGTTTGTATCGTTATCTCTTACACCGCCTCGGAATCACGCCACAATTAAGATCACATGCTCCGAGGCCTCATTTCTATTGGTAGCGAAATATCACATGTATAGTTTAAAAATTTTTTACATCATACATGTTTTTTAGCACCTTTCCGTACCAACGTCATCTATGCATTGCATGGGTTTGTAGGTACTTTCCATCTCTACATTGCCCTATGGCCTACTTTAACATTACAGCATCCAGACTTTCAGCATCAGCTAGAGGAGGGGTAGTGAGATTCTCCAACACATCTATCTAGCGGGTCGCCATTTTGGAGTGACGTCACAGCCTACGTAATAGGGTTGGTTGGTTCTGTTGGTGAGTGAAGAGAGTAAAGCCTTCCTGGACCGGACTGAATACACACTTGGTTTGAAATGGAGGAAGACGAACTTGAAAGGCCTGTTGAGCCTGTGTGTCCCATTGCTTATACATTTGAGCCGATACAGCGATTAGCAAGCTAATAATATAATACACATTCATTCATGAATATGTGCTATTTTTAATGTTTAATCTTCAGTAATGCTGAACTTGCTCAGCCAGCTACCCATCAAGTTGTGTGTGTCAACATCTTACCCAAACATTAGAGTGTCCGTGCTCAGCTCAACTAAGGCAGAGTGCCTCAACTAAGCCAACATCTATCTAGGTGAACCGAACAATGGTGTAATGATTTTTTTTATCAGCAAAAAGTTTGTACAATCACTTGTGTATACATTGACATACAACATAGAGATAACAAAGACTTTCATACTGGGGCGCTATTGCTAATTTACACGAAGATATAAAAGCAATTACAAATTTTCAAAGTTTTAATTGCTATTTGCTTCATAGAAAATCGGAGTGAATCAATATAAAGCTCAATTTCTTTCCTGAATGAAGTAAAATAAGTTTTTGTACAGGAGAATTTACATTTATGAACATGCAATTTTGCCATTAAAATAAAATTAATTATATAAATCTGACTATGCTTGATTCTAATGTTCTCCCAAATACCAAATAAAATATGTTTCCAAAACAACATAAATTGGTCATCAATGTTTCTTGTGATAAAATCACAGACATTTTGCCAAAATTGTCTTACATATGGGCAATGCCAAAATAAATGAACCACAGTTTCAGGGCAACTGTCACAAAAGGTGCAATTAACATCAAAATCACTTTTAAATTTTATAAAGTAATGTTTTACAGGGTATAATCTATGTATCAATTTGAATGATTGTTTGTATCAAACAAACAATCATTGAAATTGCTCCAAAAACTTTTGCATATTCCCCTGGTGTTACCGGAATCTTATAATGCGCCAAAAACTCATTTTAAGTGAAAAGAAAACCCTTTGAATTAAATAACGTCCCGGGTTACGTATGTAACCCTAGTTCCCCGAAGGGACGGACGCTGCGTGAAATCGCAGTGGGAACGCCCTCAGCGTGACGCGTCTGAAGCATGAATGAAATCAGTCAATGGAGAGAATGAGCGTACGGCGAGTGACGTCATCGACCAGGAAGCTATAAATATCCCCTGAGTACACAATACGCCAGCTTAAAAGTTACTGAAGCAGCGACCCAAGGGGATGCCGAGAGTATGGCAGGACACGCAGCGTCCGTCCCTTCGGGGAACTAGGGTTACATACATAACCCGGGACGTTCCCCTTCAGGGACTACCGCTGCGTGAAATCGCAGTGGGAACGCAATACCCACATCCCCATACGACCAAATCCCCGTCGTGTGTCATTAGGAGACACAAACCGACGAGAGAACCTGAGCCCCGGGAGTGGAGCTAAGATCGAGGGAATAAAATCTAACGAAAGTGTGCGGTGAGGACCAGCCTGCCGCATCACAAACGTCCTGAAGAGAAGCTCCTGAAAGAAGAGCTGTAGAAGCAGCCATACTTCGGGTGGAATGAGCCCTTACAGCCAAAGGTGAAGGCTGATGGGCCGAACCATAAGCAAGTGGGATGGCCTCGACCACCCACTTGCTCATCCTTTTTCTAGATGCAGGACACCCTTTCTTAGGTGACCCAAACAGACGAACAGTTGTTCCGATCTCCTCCACAGGGCAGCTCTGTGGACGTAAGCATCAAAACCCAAACTGGGCACAGCAAATTAATTTTCTCCTGGTCTGACGTCAGAAAAGGCGGAGGACAGAAAACCTGCAGAACTATAGGTCTAACTGAAACAGTTGGAACCTTAGGAACATAACCTGGTCTCGGAAAGAGAAAGGCCTTAACCAACCAGGAGCAAATTCCAGGCACGAGGGAGCCACCGAAAGTGCTTGAATATCTCCAATTCTTTTTAGAGATGAGATAGCGAGAAGAAGGATAGTCTTTAGAGTAAGAAACTTTTCCGAAACTTCCTCGATGGGCTCGAAAGGAGCAAGGGAGAGACCTTCTAAGATGACGGCCAGATCCCAAGCTGGTACCCTTGTGCGAACTGCAGGCCTCAGCCTCAAGGTGACACGAAGGAAGCGAGACATAAGCGGATGTTTCCCGAGGGAACCTCCACTTGAAGGGGTGTGGTAAGCAGCTAAAGCCGCCACATACACCTTCAGTGTGGAGTGGGATAACCCTGTGGAGAGACGGTCCTGAAGGAAATCCAGGACTGTACCAACCGGGCAGTTAACTGGGTCCTGCTGGCGCTCTCCACACCAAGAGGTGAAAAGTTTCCACCTCGCGGCATATAACTTCCTCGTGGAGGGAGCTCTGGATCGGAGGATGGCCTCAACGACCTCAGCCGAGAGACCAGAATCTATGAGCTGGGCCCCCTCAGAGGCCAAGCCCACAGCCTCCATAGCTCTAGACGGGGGTGAAGGATCGACCCACTCGCCTGAGAGAGCAGATCTCTCCTGATCGGTATCTCTAGGGGAGAGCCGTTGAGGAGAGACACTAGGTCCGCAAACCATACCCGGGCCGACCAGAACGGGGCTATTAGCAGGAGACTGAGCCCGTCCCGGCGAACCCTCTCCAGAACTCCTGGGAGCAGAGAGATCGGGGGAAAAGCATACAAGCGTGACCTCGGCCACGGATGTACCATCGCATCCAACCCCAGCGGGGCTGGATGGCTGAGAGAGAACCACAGCGGGCAGTGTGATGTTTCTCGAGAAGCAAATAGGTCTACCTCGGCAAGACCGAAATGTTTCCTTTGAGCAGGTCGGCCTGAAAAGCCTGCATAAAAGTCATCGTATGCAAACATGCAGCCGCCTGCCGAGCCACCGAGTAAGCCTTCCCCACCAGCACAGAGGTATATATATTTATTTAATTATTTATTTTTTGGTGGAAGAGCCGGTGCTTTAAGTGAAGACGATGAAGCAGGAGAGAGATAGCTCGCAAGCCTGTCTATCAGCTGGCCACTCGATACTGTTATATTTTTTTTTTTTTAGCTTTTCAACAGCCCGAGATAATACATCCATCAAACCTTCTTCATTTGCAGTATAATGTGATAAACTAGTTTTCTCTGATAATAAACTTTCGACATCCAGCTCCTCAGAACTGGAAAATCTCAATTCAACATCATCATGTGCCTCCACCCGGGCAGAAGTAACCGCCGCAGCGCGTGCTTCCAGAGCCGGGTGAGAGGCACTAGATCTCGTCGGAGATAGCTGAGATAGGGCGGAGCCCGTCTCAACGTCGCCAGCGAGATCCATCTGCGAGCCCCAAGACAAGCGCCGCCGCTCTGCCTCAACAGAAGCGGGACCCGAGCCTCGGGGAGCTCGCAGCAAATCACTCTCCTCGAAGAGCGATCGCCGCGAGCGCAGAGTTCCCAAGGGAAAACGCTCGCAATGCTGACAATCGACTCCCTCGAGAGCCGACTGGGCATTGCTGCACTCCCAAACAAGCCACACTTAGCTCGTGTGAATCCCCACCCGTGATGTACCGAGTACAGGGGGGAACACACTTCTTATACTGCTGGCTCATATTGTTTTTTTTATATAAAATACATATAGTGAAAACTCCTGACAAAACAGACAAACACAATCGACAGATTCAGACACACACAGAGCTGCTGAAGTAACTAAAAGCTGGCGTATTGTGTACTCAGGGGATATTTATAGCTTCCTGGTCGATGACGTCACTCGCCGTACGCTCATTCTCTCCATTGACTGATTTCATTCATGCTTCAGACGCGTCACGCTGAGGGCGTTCCCACTGCGATTTCACGCAGCGGTAGTCCCTGAAGGGGAACTGATCCACCAATATGATGCCATTATCAAACCAATGTTGCGCTTACATAATATATCCCTATTGTTCCATATATAATACCTATGTGGTGAAAAATTATGCTTGAAAATCAATGACAATGATAAAAAGGCCTGGCGATGAAATTCCGAAAGTTTCACTGGTACTTTATCAATATTATAATTACAACTAAGAAGAAAATGTATATTACCAAGGTTAGAAAGTGTCACGGGTCAGGGTGTGTCACCGGTCCCTCTCTGTTGTTTGTTTTGGTCCTGTCATTTCTACAGCTTGTGACAGTGGCAATTAGCACAATCACAAGCTGTTCTTCCCCACCTGTCTCTCATTTCCTCCACCCTTTATATACCCAGCTGTGTCTACCATTGTTTGTCAGTGGATTGTTTGATGTCGCGTGTGCGTTTCTTGTCTGTGTGTGTTCGCTATTCCTCTTACCAGTATCTGTGATTCAGGAATCCTAGACGTGGGGATCGGTGCAGGTCTGTTCGCCTGCTGGATCCTGTTCTCGTCTCTGGCTGGATATTCCTGGACTCTCCCTGTCAGTCGGTGGTCTCTTCCTCACTACACGTCCGTATGAGTGCGGGCTGTCCTCACCGGAACCACCTATCAGAGGGACTTCACCTTTATTTCACTGTGTCACAAGGACGTTACATTGTTCACGAAGTTTTGTAATAAACTTTCTTCACTTCTCACCTCTGCTTTTGAATCCTCATCTCTATACCCCAGAGCTAACGACAGAATCCACTGACCAAGATGGACTCAGCAGAGGAGACGGAACTGCGTCGGGCCATTACACAACAGGGCGTTCTACTAGGACGACAGAAGGAGGAATTAGCAGCTTCTCGCCAGGCCATGTCAGAGATGTCACAGCAGCTTGCTGTGATTACTCATCGGCTCGAACAGTTGCAGACCAGTTCCCCTGTGATGCCTACAGCACCTGTTCCACCTAACGCTGAGGTGTTAGCGCCTCACCGGTCCGAACCTCGACTCAACCCACCTGCTTCCTACTCTGGTGAGCCCTAATTCCTGTCGCTCATTCCTCTCGCAGTGCTCATTAACTTTTTCACTCCAGACTTCCTGTTTTCCGACGGAGAGGTCCATGGTTGCGTTTGTTATCATGCACCTAGCGGGGCTTGCGAGAGAGTGGGGAACAGCCATGTGGGATAATGAGAACGAGTGCTTCAGATCTTATGAGGAGTTTTCTCAGGAGCTTCGCAAGGTTTTTGATCGCTCAGCATTGGGGACCGAGGCCGGCCGAGCGTTGTCGCTGTTGCAACAGGGGACTCGCTCCGAGTCGGAATATTCGATCAAGTTCCGTACACTCGCGGCTTCCTGTGGGTGGAATCCCAAGGCACAGTGGGACCACTTTCTTCACGGTTTAGCGGAATACATCAAGGATGAGATTTATTCCTTGGAACTGCCCACTTCACTCGACGGGTTGGTTGATCTCGCCATTCGGGTCGACAACCGGATCTCCCTTCGTGCTCAGACTCTGAGGAGGGGGTTTCCTCATGACGTCATCAACAGCACACCAGTCACGAGAGGGGCTGCTTCACACCACGTGGGATCCTCGGAGGAGGAGCCCATGCAGATCGGGAGAGCTCATCTCACCGTTACATCACACCGCCGTCATCGCTTGACTAATAGCTGGTGTCTCTACTGTGGAGAGGCGGGTCACATGGAGGCTGATTGTCCTATAAAGAAAAGACGGCCTACGTTTAAGGGACAGAGGACGGTGAGCGCCACCACAACACAACTGCCATCTGGTGGCCAGGCCATTCTTCCGGCGTTTCTACAGTTGGAGGGGGTTAACCACCAGGTGTCGGTACTTATTGATTCTGGAGCGGAGGGTGATTTTATGGACATTGAACTGGCTGAGCGCTTGGGCATCACACGTTCTTTCCTGGCCGAACCGATTGCAGCCAGAACTCTATGTGGTACCCTTCTCACTGAGATTACCCAGTCCACTAGGCTAGTCAACCGTACCATTTCGGGCTATCATACCGAGGAGATTCGTTTCCTCCTCATACATTCCCCTTCCGCTCCAGTGGTGTTGGGGCACACCTGGTTGGTTAAACATAACCCGCATATTGACTGGTCTCTTAATTTAGTGTTGGCATGGAGTCCTTTCTGTCTGTCTCATTGTTTAATGTCGGCATCATCGCCTTTAATGTCTGTTTCTACCCTACAGGAGGAACCGGTGAACCTGGCGGGTGTACCGGAGGTTTACCATGACTTAAGAGCGGTGTTCAGCAAGTCATGGGCTGCATCTCTTCCTCCGCACCGCCCGTACGACTGTGCGATTGAATTATTTCCTGGCACTTCTCCGCCTAAGAGTGCTTATACTCGCCCTCCGGTCCTGAGAGGGAGGCCATGGAACGATACATCAATGCTTCTCTGCGAGCCGGTATAATTCGACCCTCTTCCTCTCCTGCTGGGGTGAGGTTCTTCTTCGTGGGGAAGAACGATGGGTCGCTGCGTCCCTGTATAGATTTTCGAGGGCTGAATGAAATCACGGTAAAGAATAGCCACCCTTTGCCACTGATGTCTTCAGCGTTCGAACTCTTGCAGGGGCGACTATCTTTACGAAGTTTGATCTACGCAATGCTTACCACCTGGTTCGGATTAGGGAGGGGGACGAATGTAAGACCGCTTTTAATACCCCCACAGGTCATTTTGAGTATTTGGTCATGCCTTTTGGACTCTCAAACTCCCCGGCGGTCTTCCAGGCACTCGTTAATGACGTTATATAATTATATAGTTTTTATCTAAATAATGAAATTGTGCAAAGGTTTGGGTTTTTCTTTTTTTGTAAATGTAAAGGATGTGTTATGGTTAAATATTGGTTGAGGTATGTCTATACAGTGTAATTATAAATTAAGGAGTGTTAAAGGTCTCTCTCTCTCTCTCCCTCTCCCTCTCTCTCTCTCTCTCTCACTCACACTCTCTCTCTCTTTCTGTCTCTCACTCTCTCTTTCTCTCTCTCTCTCTCTCTCTCTCTCTCTCTGTGCGCATGTGCGGGCGTTTGTTGAGCGGAGTGAGTGGTCTGGTGAGTGTGTGGTCTCTTTTTGTGCCCGTTGTGGCTTTAAAAGATTTTTTCCCCCTCTTACTTTTTTGTGTTTTTTGTTGTTTTGTTAGTTGTTTGTTGTGAAATTAGCAGAGAAACATAATACCGAGTGCCTGCCTAAGCCAGTCTTCGCACTGGGAAGCATGGCGACTCAAGGAGTTAATGTTCTCGATTCACTCAGGCGGCGCCACGGTGTGAAGGTGGTGCCCGCGGGGAGTGTGGAGGAGTGTAGCGTAGCAGTCGGTGATGTTGTGGGTCATGAATGTGTGTTAGCGGCGTCCAAAAGGAACAACTCAATTGTACTGTTTTTAAATACAGTAGAGAAAGTGAATGAAGTTGTTGGAAAGGGAATAAACATACGTGGTTTGTTTACTCCAGTACTACCTCTCTCTACTCCCGCTAAAAAAGTCACCATTTCAAATGTACCCCCCTTTACTAAAGATGAGATGTTGATGAAGGAATTGTCACGCTTTGGCAAACTGATTGCTCCCATAAAAAAGATGGCTATAGGATGTAAATCGGGGTTAGTGAAACATGTAGTGTCGTTCAGGCGTTTCACGTTTATGATTCTGAACAGAAATAGAACTGATCTTGATGTAAATTTTAAATTTAAAGTGGATGATTTTGATTACACCGTTTTTGTAACTACAGACACGATGAGGTGTTTTGGTTGCAGGAAGTCTGGTCATTTGATCCGCGGGTGGCCGGAAAACAGCGCTCATCGCAGTGGACAGGATGATGGTGTTAACGCTGAGCAGAATAAAGACGGAGAATTCGCCAGTACTTCCAATGCGCCAAATTCTAGTGGTCCAGAGCACTAAAATTTAGCACTTAGTCAAAAATTCAAAAATTGAGCACTTAGTTAGAAAAGCTCTGCACATGTTCGGTTCTCCCGAATATCTCTCAGGCGTGGGGATGCGCGGCTCAGGTCGATTAAAGTTGGGGAGTTCCGGGGGAACAGGCGGGGGCGGAGCTGGCCAAGTGGGACCTCTCAGCCGTTGTATTTGAGAGGTGAGCTCGGACACCTGCGTTACCAAAGCCTGTATTGCCTGGCCCGAGGCTCCGATCTGCTCATATTGACGATCCATACGGGCACGATTTTCCGAAAAGATATGCCCAAGTTCGGCAGCACTCGCTGAATCCATGGTCTGGTCAGATGGTTCTGTAAAGTCACAAAGGAAACAAGCAAGGATTCAATAGCAAGTGAACTGGTGTTTATTTAAACACACACAAAAGAGGCAGTACAGGTCCAAATGGTAGGCAGGCAGGCAGCAGAAGACAAGGCTAGGCAACGCAGGACTCAGTGGGCAGACAACGAGACAGATCCAGCAATCCACAGAACAGTGCAGAGTCCACAGAGAGGAAAACAGGAACTGGGGCGGGAGAAATAACAATGAGCCAAACATAAACCTCCACAACCATCTGACAAAGACAAGACGAAATGACAAACAATATATAGGACATCCTCATTCAAAACAGCTGGCGCTGATCGGCTCATCAGCAGAGATAACGAGCCGTGCTGATAGGCCGCACCCATTCACTCAACACGCACACACATAGCGGGAGAGAGTCAATGAATCCATGAACCGTGACAGTATTGCTCTCTGTGCTGTAGTTTCTTTTTCATTTTTATTTATGAGTGACATTCGCATTGCATTGCAAATGTGAATGGGGCTAGAGATTGCAGAAAGAGAGCTCAGATTTATGAAGTAGGGCTAAGGAATGGGGTGGTCTTCCTTTTCTGAGTCACAATACTTCACTCAGTGGAGGAGGTGCAGTTTTGTTTAGTAAAAATTTTGCTCCCTCATCTTGTTCAGTAGAGGAGATTGTAAAGATAGATTGTTAAAGATAAAAGCTCAATTGGGAAATCATGTTTTTATTTTTATTTGTGTATATGCACCAACCTCAAACAGATAGAAAGAATGTTGTTTTTAGATCAATTGAATGCAGTAATAGAAAAATGTGATAATGAATAATTTTTGGTTGTGGGAGGAGATTTTTATTGTGTCGAAAGAAATATAGATAGGAATCCTGTAGAACCACATATGGCTTCACGCCGAAAACTGATACAAATGATAGAAGGGATTGAGCTTGGTGATGTATGGAGAAATTTTAATCATGATGTTAAACAATACACATGGACGCATGCTCGTGAAAATGTGTTGTCAATGGCACGATTAGATAGATTTTATGTTTTCAAACATCTTAGTTTTTTTTGTAAATGGCTCAATTCTTCCAGTAGGTTTCTATGATCATAGTTTGGTGGTGTGTAGAATGATTGTTAGTTCTGTTAAATTAAGTAGTTCTTATTGGCATTTGAATGTGACTTTGTTGGCAGATTTACAGTTTAAAGATGTTTTTAGGTTTTATTGGGAGTCTTTTAAAGAACAAAAAGATAAATTTTCCTCTTTACAGGAATGATGGGACATTGAGAAAGTAAACATTAGGCAACTATGTCAACAATATACTCTAAATGTCACAAGAGTTTTAACTCAGTCTATAAAGAAGTTAGGAGAGGAAATTATAGAAATTCAAGTTTTAATTCAAGAAACAGGAAATCAAGACCATTTAGATTCTCTTTTCATGACAAGATCAGCTTTGTCTGAATTCTATAAAAGAAAGGCACAAGGGGCATTGGTCTGATCACGTTTCCAGGATGTGGAGCAGATGGATGTTCCATCAAAGTTTTTTTTTCGGATTAGAAAAAAAGAATGGTCAAAGACGTTATATTCAGAATTTAAGGTCTGAAGCTGGGGTTCTGTTATCAGATCCAGTCGAAATGAGAAAAAAAGCAGTTACATTTTATAAAAATCTTTATAGTTCTGATATTAGGATAGATCAAAAAGTTGATGGTTTCTTCTTTGAAGATCTGCCAAAATTATCTGAAAGTGCCAATGCAAAACTTAGTGAAGATATAACTTTAATTGAACTGTATGAAGCTCTCCAGAGTACGCAAAATGGGAAAGTTCCAGGGATAGATGCGATTCCTTTTGAATTCTATAAAGCATACTGGGGCATTATAGGAGAAGACTTGCTTGCAGTTCTTAGTGACGGTTTGGTTTGTGTTTTTTTACCACGTACAGTGATGTGAATAAGTTAGGACACCCATGCTAAAGTTGCCTAAAAAGAGGAATAAAAAATAATCTTTTGGAAATTGATCTTAATGCCTTAATTAGAAAAATGAGGAAAAATCCAATCTTTAAGGACACCAATTTTCTTTGTGTATGAATAATGTATCATTAATAAATAAATGTTCTTCCTTAAAATACAGGGTGCATAAGTCAGGACAACCCTATGTTAAATTCCCATAGAGTCAGGCAGATTTGTATTTTTAAAGGCCAGTTATTTCATGGATCCAGGATAATATGCATCCTGATAAAGTTCCCTTGGCCTTTGGAATTAAAATATCCCCACATCATCACATTCCCTTCACCATATCTAGAGATTGGCATGGGGCACTTTCCATAAGATCATCTTTCAATGCAAATCAAACCAGCTATTAGGCTAACTGAAATAAAACCATGCCAAATCAGGATTTTAATCTGGTGTCTATGTTTGGTGCCTAGGTGAAGTCAAGAATTTTGATTGATTTTAAGTTTTATAAAGCTACTTCATGTCTTGCCATGTTTGAGGGTGTTTGGTGTTATGGAGGGGATTTGTGCTCTGTTGTAGATGACAATCTTTATTTTATTCAATTTATGTAATTTATTTCAAATAGATTTTTAATGTTGTAAAAAAAATTGTAATAAAGGTGTTTTCAAATTCAAAATTCTCTCTCTCTCTCTCTCACTCTCTCTCTCTCTCTCTCTCTCTCTCTCTCTCTCTCTCTTTTTCTCTCTTTCTCTCTCTCTCCCTCTCTCTCTCTCTCTCTCTCTCTCTCTGTTGGGAGTGTTTGGGTGTGTGTGAGAGTGATCACGAGCGTCATGGCGTCAGGTGTGAGGTTGAATCGAGTGTGGCGGTGGAGGAAGTTTTAGTATCAATTGGAGAACAAGTTGGATATGAGAACATTTCTTCGGCGTCAAGAATGAATAAAGCAGTGGTGGTTTTCTTAAAGGGAGAGAATTTGGTTAACCGTCTGGTAAGCAGCGGGATTTCGGTAAGTGGACTCTTTGTTGCTATTTCTCCGCTAGTTAACCCGACCCGAAAGGTAATAATTTCAAACGTGCCTCCATTCATCCCTGATGATGAAATTGAGCGTGCACTTTTATGGTATGGAAAGTTTGCTAGTACGCTAAAAACGATTCCACTTGGATGCAAAAATATGGCTCTAAAACATGTTATGTCGTTTAGGAGACAGGTGGCAATGTTTCTGAAACAACCTGAATTGGATGTGTCTTTTAGAGTTTCACATGAAGGGAAGACATACATGGTCTATGCTAGCACAGGTAGTTTAAAATGCTTTGAATGTGGAGATGTGGGACATAAAAGGTCTAAATGTCCATATAAGGCTGGTAGTAGTGGTGTTAATAATGTCACACCGAATCCTGCTGCAGATTCAGAGGCCAGTGAATCTAATCGAGAGCAAACGATTCCCAATGTAATCCATGTTGTGATTCCTACTGTTGATTCAGAGGCAAGAAACGAACCCAACGGAGAGCAAACGATTCAAAATGAAATAAAAGAACGTGATGGAAGTGTTGTTGCATCATGTAGTAGTGTAGAACATGGGAAAAGGACTTTTGACAAGACTGTAGAACTTGAGGAAAGTCTTGGATCAGAATGTAAGGAAAGTGAGGATGTTCAGATGAAAGAAGTGGTTAATATGGAGGTGAACCAGATGTTGAGTTGTCCTGAGATGGTTAGAGAGGAAGAACTAATGGATGAGGATACACTTTCGGATATTTCTGAGACTGGCTCTCAAAATATGGAGGAGATGTACTCTTTGGATGAGATCAATGATTTTTTGGACACAACATTTGGTAAAATGGTAGAGGTGAAAGATTTTTTCCCAGATTCCCAGATTTTTTCCCAGATTTCCCAAATTGTTTTTTCAGTGAAAGCACTGCAGCGTACAGCGAGTTATGATGCACTGAGCAAACAAAAGAGGTTTAGATTAAAGAAACTTGTTACGAAATTGAGGAAAAATTAAGGGCCGTCTCCTTTTAAAAAGTAATGGCTAAAATGCACTGGGTGTTTCTTATGATGTGTTGTCTTTCTCTCTTTCTGTCTCTGTCCACTTTATATTCTAATCTTTTTATGGAGAACTTAAGAGTGGGCTCTTTAAAAATAAATGGAGGAAGAGATAGGGCTAAATTAGCAGTGATATCAGAGTTCTTAAATATATATCAGGTTAATGTTGTGTTTTTGCAAGAGACTCATAGCAATGATGAGAATGAAATTGAGTGGAATAGATGGTTGGAAGGGAATTTGGCATTAAGTCATGGGACAAACAATAGTGCGGGAGTAGATATATTATTTAAAAAAGGGTTGAACATCAATATTTTATATACTGAAGAAATTGTAAAAGGATGGGTATTATTACTAAAAATACAGTATGGGGAACATGTTTTTGTTCTTGTGAATGTGTATGCTCCAAATAACGGGATGGAAAAAGTAAGAGTATTTGATCAATTAGATAAAGCACTTCAAAAATTTGATGATGACACTTGGTTAATGTTAGGAGGGGACTGGAACTGTACTATAAATTTTTTAGTTGATAGGAATGGTGAAGAGCCTCATAGTCACTCTAGTAAATTATTGTCTAATATAATGGTAAAGTTTAATTTTAATGGTAATATTAAGGTGGTTTTCCATTCTCTGGTTATTTTCTTATTTTACCTTCTCACAAATCTGTATTTTAATTAGACGCGTTCCCACTTTAAATAGCAGCCGCTCTGAATAGTATTGCAGTTTAAATTTAAAGCACTTAAGTGAGCGCTGGCCAACAGCTAGTTTCGATTTCTCCCATTATTCGGGTAATTTGCGTTTGCTGTGTTAATTGCTGGGCCGAAACAGCTATCCTCACTCAGGCGTTAGTATGCATTATATCTATGTAGTGTGGGCGCTGTCGCGGAAGCGCCAGCGGAAGTGTTCAGCCTCTTCGTGTGAAGACCGACTCGGGTAAAGACCATCGACTCTACCTGTGAGACTCCACCGAGCAAGGACTCCGGCAAGGCACTTAAGTATCTCTTCTCTCCTTTTCCTTTCCCACTTGTATCGTATTTCCGTTTTTCAACATGTGCTTTCAATACATTCCTGTTGTCTCTCGACAACGTGCACTCATCACGCACAGAAGGCAGCGCAATACTGCTAATCTGCGTCCCATTCTCTCATTCACACACACACCTCTCTCTCTTTCTATGGATCTATGGAATTGTCAGTCAGCAGTCAATAAAGCTGACTTCATTCCCGCCTTTGCATCTCATTCTACTCTTAATATATTGGGCTTGACTGAGACCTGGATCTGTCCAGAAGACTCAGCAACCCCTGCTGCTCTGTCTAACAACTTCTCTTTCTCCCACACCCCTCGACAGTCTGGGAGGGGTGGGGGTACTGGTCTTCTCATTTCTAACAACTGGAAATACTCAACTCTCTCTTCTCTATGCAATAACAACTCTTTTTATAATATCATGCAATTACACTTACAACTCCTATTAGGATCCATATTGCAGTTATTTATTGACCCCCAGGTCAACTGGGAAGCTTTGTTGAGAAGCTTGATGTGCTGCTGTCCTCTTTCCCTGAGGATGGCACCCCACTCGTAGTCTTTGGTGATTTCAGCATTCATCTAGAAAAGGCGTATGCAACAGACTTCATTTCTCTTCTAGCCTCATTCGATCTCAAACGGCTCATCACCACAGGTACTCACAAATCAGGCAACCAACTGGACCTGGTTTACACACGCAACTGCATCACAGACAACATTTTGGTGAAACCTCTCCATGTTTCAGATCATTTCCTAATTACTTTCAATCTACAACTCACTACCCATGCTCCACCAACTGCCCTAACAGTTACTTTCAGACGAAACCTGTGCTCACTTTCTCCTTCCCATCTTTCCTCTGCTGTGTCATCTTCTCTTCCCTCACCCTCACAATTCTCATCTCTAGATGTGAATACCGCAACAGATACTTTATGCTCCACTTTAATTTCTTCTTTAGACAATATCTGCCCTCTCTCCTCCAGGCCAGCACGCGCTACTCCCTCTAACCCCTGGTTATCCGAGGTTCTTCATGATCACCGGACCAAACTCAGGGCAATGGAGAGAAAATGGCGCAAATCAAAAGATACGTCTGACCTGAGTATGTATCAATCTCTGCTCTCTACCTTTTCTGCTGATGTTCACGCTGCAAAATCTTCATATTTCCACAACAAGATCAACAGCGCCTCTAACCCACAAACACTTTAAGACATTCAACTCTCTCCTCTGTCCACCTCCACCATCACCCACCTCCTCTTTAACTGCTGATGACTTTGCTAACTTCTTCACCAACAAAACAACTACTATCAGCAGTCAGTTCTCAACTCCACACACACAGGAACCCAAACCATCCTCTCCCACTACCAGAAACCTTCTCTTTACCTTCTCTCCGCTTACCGAGGAAGAAGTATCTAAACTTCTCCTCTCCAGGATCCTACCACCTGCCCTCTAGACCCCATCCCCCTCACACCTTCTACAAGCCATCTCTCCCACACTTCTACCAGCACTCACACACATCATAAACTCATCCCTCCACACTGGCATTTTCCCTACAGCATTCAAGCAGGCTCGGGTAACTCCACTGCTTAAAAAAACAACATTAGACAGATCACTTTTAGAGAATTACAGACCTGTCTCTCTCCTACCATTCATTGCGAAAACACTTGAACGAGTTGCTTTCAAGCAAGTGTCATCTTTCCTGTCTCTGACCAACCAGTAGCTAGATGTCAACCAATCTGGCTTCAAGAAAGGCCAACAGAGACTGCACTACTGTCGGTCACAGAAGCCCTGCGGATCGCAAAAGCTGCTTCCAAATCTTCAGTTCTCATTCTGCTGGACCTTTCTGCTGCCTTTGACACTGTGAATCATCAGATCCTTCTGTCCACCCTCTTATCACTGGGCATCAAAGGAACTTCCCTCCACTGGTTATCTCACAGGTAGGTCCTTCAGGGTTATATGGAGAGGCGAGGTATCCAAAGCACATCAACTGAACACAGGGGTTCCTCAGGGTTCAGTTATTGGACCGCTCCTCTTCTCCATCTACACCACATCATTGGGACCCATCATACAGGCACATGGTTTCTCTTACCATTGGTATGCTGATGACACACAGCTCCACCTCTCATTTCAACCAGATGATCGGACATCTCTGCATGGATGAAGGAACATCACCTGCAGCTCAACCTGGCAAAGACTGAGCTTCTCGTTCTCCCTGCCAAACCGTCTCTACAGCACGACTTCACTATCCAGCCAGTCACCCCAATCACCCCATCGAGGTCGGTCAGAAATCTTGGAGTAATATTTGATGACCAGCTGACCTTCACAGACTACATTACAAAGACAGCTCGATCATGCAGGTTTGCAATCTATAACATCAGGAAGATCAGGCCTTTCCTAACTGAGCATGCAACACAACTTCTCGTCCAGGCCCTGGTTATTTCTAGGCTCGATTACTGCAATGCTCTTCTGGCTGGACTTCCATCATGTGTTACTAAACCTCTACAAATGATCCAGAATGCTGCATCCCGCCTTGTCTTCAACGAGCCCAAAAGGGCTCACGTCAATCCTCTGTTCATCTCACTGCATTGGCTACCACTCGCTGCTCGCATCAAATTCAAAGCTTTGACGCTTGCTTACAGATCTACCACAGACTCAGCTCCGTCCTACTTTCACTCCCTACTACAAGTTTACATCCCTTCCAGAAGCCTACGATCGGCCAAGGAGCGACGGCTTGTGGTGCCATCACAGCGAGGCATTAAATCACTCTCCAGAACATTCTCATTCACGGTTCCATGCTGGTGGAATGATCTCCCCACCCTCGTCCGTAATGCAGAATCCCTGACAGCATTAAAAAGACAACTGAAAACTCATCTCTTCCGTGAGTTCTTAACATAAAATATATATATATTGGCTTTCGCTACTCTGAGCAATGCCTGAACTTTGTATTTTGAGCACTTCTTGCGTTGTTCTTGCCTCTACACGAAGACTCACTTGCTGTAGTCCTCAGTTGTAAGTCGCTATGGATAAAAGCGTCTGCTAAATGACTAAATGTAAATGTAAATGTAATGGTAAAATTTGATTTAATAGATGTGTGGAGAAGGAATATTGGATTAAAGTAGTAGACAATGTGGTTAGTGGGGCTAGACTGGACAGGTTCTATTTAATTAAGATGGTGGAAAATAGGGTAATGAGTGCATCAATATTGCCAAATGGCATTTGATAATGTTTGATTTCAATATAAAGCAAACTTCAAGACCTGGGTATTATTGGCATTTTAATGAAAAAATCCTGAAAGACACATCCTTTTGTGATAGTTTTAAGCTGTTTTGGCAGAAATGGAAAGAAAGAAAAAGTGATTTTGAAAACCTTAGTCAATGGTGGGATGTAGGCAAGGTGCAAATTAAATAGTTTTGTCAAAATGTTTCTGCTTTTATGAATGTGAAAAAAACTATACAAAGCTTGCAAAAGGAAATTGAGTGTTTGGAAGAGGACTTGACAAAAAATGAAAGAGCACAGGACAATGGTACGCTTTTAAGCAAGAAAAAGAGAGAACTGTTACGGAAGCAGACGGACAACAAGGTAGGTAGTGATGATAATGTTTAATTCAAACAGCAGAGTTTCAGGATACTTCAACGTGCAGGAATGGGTGAGTAACAGAGTTCAGATATGGATAATACTTGAATTCAGTCCGTGGATGGATAATGGATATTTCCTTTGCATGAACTTCGGATGGAGATATCCTGAGTGGAGAAGAGGCTAACAGGCTGACGGCACACACTCACGCACCCCTTGACTGGACTGAAAGGCTTACGGCTCGTACACCACGGCAGAGATGATCTGGACAGACTGGGATCGGCACAGAGAACTGGTAAGTAAACACAGGGTAGATAGGTTAGTGATACTCGTAGAGAGAAGCACTATAAGTCCGCTTCGTATGAACGAGCCCGGACAATGAGAGGTGTGTGGTGTGTGCTTATGAAGCAGAGTGGCTAATGGGGTGCAGGTGTCTCTTGTTAAAACTCAGGTGACTGTGATCGTTGGGTGATTGTGGTGGAAGAACCTGGCCAATCCGTGACAAGAACTTGGAACTTTGTTACAAGAACAAGTGAAAGGGGCACTTGTAAGATCAAGGATTTGTTCCATCGAAGACATGGATGCCCCAACTTCATACTTCTTTAATTTGGAAAAAAAGACAGTTCAATATAAACAGATGCATTATCTTTGTTTCCAAAATGGAAATATAACAAAAAATCCATCTGAAATGAGGAAGTTGGCAATGGACTTTTATTCTGTGTTGTATAGTGCTGAGGACTGTGATCCTGACAATGCAAAAGACTTACTTAAAGATTTACCACAGTTTGAGCAAGGAAAAAGTCAAGCTTTGGATGATATTATTACATATGGAGAGTTAACAGAAGCAGTGCAGCAGTTGTCTATGGGGCGTTCTCCCGGAATAGATGGATTAACAGCTGAGTTTTATAAACATTTCTGAGGAATATTAGGAGAGGATTTTTATGAAGTTGTACTATAATTTTTTAAAATAAAGTACTTCCTGTTAGTTGTAGGAGGGCTGTAATTTCGCTGTTACCAAAAAAAGGAGATTTAGGATTTTTTATGAATTGGAGGCCAGTGTCCTTATTATGTTTAGATTATAACATATTTTCAAAATCTATTGCAAACAGGTTTAAAATGTTTTAAACTTGTTGATTCATAAGGATCAAACATACTGCATACCGAACCGATCAATAATGGATAATTAGTTTTTTTTTACGAGATGTGATTGATTGTGGTTGCATAAATGATTCTTATTTGGGTGTCCTGTCAATAGACCAAGAAAAAGCATTTGATAGGGTGGACCATGACTATCTTTTTAAAGTGTTAAAGAGCTTTGGAATTGGTGATCAATTTATTTCTTATGTTAAATTGTTATGCTCTGATGTATCAGTTTTAATCAAGGTTGGTGGAGGAATAAGTGCCCCAGTAGCAGTCACTAGAGGTATTAGGCAGGGTTGTCCTCTTTCTGGGCAATTATATAGTCTTGTAATTGAACCGCTGCTGTGTAAATTAAGGAGAGATTTGTGTGGTTTTTCAATTACAGGTGTAAAGGAAACTTTTAAAGTATATATGTCTGCGTATGCCGAAGATGTAACTGTTTGTATTTCAGGACAAAATGATGTGACAGCTTTGGAAACAAGCATTAGGCAATACGAGATCGCTTCCTCAGCTAAAGTTAACTGGGAGAAAAGTGAGGGGTTTATTATTGGCCGGTGGAGAGACACCGGACCTCCGAAACTTCCAGGAGGACTGATCTGGGGAAGGGAGGGTATAAAAGTGTTAGGTGTTTTTTTAGGAAAGGAAAGTTTTAAAATGAAGAATTGGGAGGGAGTGCTGGAAAAGGTAGTAGCTCGATTGTCTAAATGGAAATGGCTATTACCACAATTGTCCTACAGAGGAAGAGTTCTGGTGGCAAACAATCTGGCAGCTTCCACACTCTGGCACAAAGTCATTGTTCTGGAACCACCAAGCGAACTGATTTGTAACATACAGAGGAAAATTGTTGATTTTTTCTGGAGTGGCGAACACTGGACTCGAGCTGCAGTGATTTACTTACCGGTACACGAAGGAGGTCAAGGCCTGGTGGATGTAAAGAGTCGAATTGTCGCTTTCAGGCTGCAAGCAGTGCAGAAACTTCTCTATCAAGAGGATTTAGCGTGGACACCGACAGCATGTGCATTCCTGCAGAAGGTTGAAAGTTTTGGACTAGACAAACACCTGTTTTTATTGAAAAGGGACGGGTTGAGACTGGACAATCTCTCTTATTTTTACAAATCAATGTTGCAAGCTTGGCATAAGGTTTTGAAAGTGGAGAGAAACTTGAATGAGCTTGGAGACTGGATTACTGAGGAACCACTGTTTCATAGTCCGTCAATTCAGACTTGATTTTTATCATTAGTAAGCATTCAGATAACTCTCGTAAAGAACGGAGTCACTAAACTGGGACATTTACTGGAAAATGGCAGATGGAGTTCAGTGAACACTTTTAAAGAACTATCTGGTTTGTGTTCGATAAGAATTGCTTCGAAACTGAGAGATGAGATATTTGCTGCTTTGCCGAGCAGTTACAGAAACCTTGTTGCTGGGGGGAATGTACAACAGCGGAAAGGAGGTTTTCCAAAGTTGAAAATTACTCCTGCGGTCAGTGAAGAACAAGGAGAGCTTGAAGGATCTATACTGACTTTTAAAACTCCGCAACTAGAAGAGCTTGACGTTGAATCCAAAAAAGCATTGCTGTATGTTACAGTGAAAGTTATTCACATGGACTCACCCAGCCGGCAGAGTTTTTCAAAGTGGACAGAGACAATGGAGCCAGACTTCCTAGTGAGGGACAGGTGATGAGTCCTGTATAAGCCTCCCATGGAGAAGCGGACTGCTGATCTGCAGTGGAGGCTTATCCACAGGGCGATAGCTACGAACAGACATGTAGCAAATCTGAATACAGCAGTGTGTGTGTGTGGGGGGGGGGGAGGGGGGGGTTGCAGTTTTTGCAGTGTTGAAGAAACAATAGAACATTTGTTCTTAAGATGTTTGAGGCTTGGAGGTCTTTTTAAGTTGCTTGATGGTTGGTTTCAGGGTTTTGGTGAGGAGTTCTCCCATAAAGTTTTTATTGGGGGACTTAAAGGGATAGTTCACCCAAAAATGAAAATTCTGTCAGTATTTACTCTCCCTCATGTTGTTCCAATCCGGTAAGACCTTCGTTCATCTTCGGAACACGAATTAAGATATTTTTGATGAAATCTGAGAGCTGGATCACTCCTCCATACTCCTCCATAGGCTTCAAAAGGATTGAAACTTGCCGGCCTCGAAAAGTTATTAAAGACATCATTAAAATAGTCCAAGTGACTACAGTGGCTCAATCTTAAGTTTATCAAGCGACGAGAATACTTTTTGTGCGCAAAAACAAACAAAAATAACGACTTTATTTCAACTATACGTTTCCTTCTCTGTTGGCCTCTAGTCAGTTAACTTAGTGTAATAGCGTAGAGCTACGTCACACGTAGGCTCACTATTGGCCGACGCTGGTCATGTGGGTGATGCGTGTGACATACAACAACAGGAGCTCTACGCTTTTACACTAGTGAACTGACTCGAGGCCCACAGAGAAGGACATGAGTAGTCGAAATAAAGTCGTTATTTTTGTTTTTTTGCGCACAAAAAGTATTCTCGTCGTTTGATAAACTTAAGATTGAGTCACTGTAGTCACTTGGACTATTTTAACGATGTCTGTAATAACTTTTCGGGGCTGGCAAGTTCAATCCCTCAAGAAGCCTATGGAGGAGTATGGAGGAGTGATCCAGCTCTCAGAAATTTCATCAAAATATCTTAATTCGTGTGCCAAAGATGAACGACGGTCTAACGGGGTTGGAACAACATGAGGGTGAGTAAATACCAATCCCTCCAGGATTTCGCGGGCCTTTTTTCTGATTGTTGCGGCCTAAAATTCTTGATGTTGCGGCCGCTTTTCTAAAAAGTTGGGATGAAAGTTGCGATGTTCTTTGGCATTTGTTTTTATAGGTTAAAACAGCAAAGGTAGATGCTTTTTTCCTTTCCTTTATTGATGTATCTTTTTTTGCGCATGTTATAGGTGATAGTAGGTGATATACTACAGTACATTAACGTTACCTCTAAATTACCATGCATTGTATGTATAAATATTAGGGGTGGAACGGTACACAGGTTTGGTACGATTTCGGTAATAGAGTGAAAAGCATGAAATGCAGAAGGCATTTTTATAAATTTGTTAAGCCTTGTATTTGTAAAATAAGTTTTATTAATAAAGGCACATAACCAGTTTATTTGTAGTGCACTGACAATAGTTTTATATAATTAGTTTATTAATTAAATTAATAAAAAGACAAAAAGACCTTGAGATATGTTTGGTAATTGTACCTGAATGAATTTAAATTTAATTTGCTATATTTCAGATCAATATATTTGTTTTCCTTAATTTTAATTAACCTTAACTTTATTCTCATCTGAATTATAAATAATTGATTTCCGTATAAAATAATACTACTATTAAAACACATTTGATTTTCTTTTTTAATCAATGTAGAATGTGTAACTTAAAAATAAACAGATTAGTGCTCCGACTCTGAGGACAAGAAATGAAAACCAAAGCGATATGATGAATGTCCAAAAGATGGCTGTTTTGAAATGAGGTTGGATAAATGATTTGCTTTTAAAACAGTGTGTGTGTGTGTGTGTGTGTGTGTGTGTGTGTGTGTGTGTGTGTGTGTGTGTGTGTGTGTGTGTGTGTGTGGTTGGGGGACAGTTGTAGGTTGCAGTTTGACAAAAGTTTAGACTGTGACAAAAGGACAATGTTGTGTTTTATTGCGAGTGTACACAAATAATAAGTAAACAATTTGCAGTTTGAATGATGTCCTGTTGTGAACAAAATTACGGAGTAGCCTATGTTTTTATGTTTCCACTGTTCGATCGCGCCTGCGCCTCTCTCTCTCTCTCTCTCTCTCTCTCTCTCTCTCTCTCTCTCTCTCTCTCTCTCTCTCTCTCTCTCACACACACACACACACACACACACATAGTTCGATCCGTCTCTCTCTCTCTCTCTCTCTCACTCACACACACACACAGTCCAATCGCGCCCGCGCCTCTCTCTCTCTCTCTCAATTTCAATTTCAATTTCAAATTAGCTTTATTAGCATGACTGTGTAACACAATGTTGCCAAAGCATCAACATATTATATATATAAATAATAAAACAAACAAACAAATAAAATTTGTAACATTGTAAATAGATAGATAAATAAAAAGAATCTATCTTAATAGATGAATAAATACAGTGGGTCACTCCAGAGAATTAGCTGTCTCTTGCGTTATGTCTCTTGCGCTCTTTCTTTAAAATGTTTAATAAATAGATAACTGGCCAATTTAGTGGTTCTATTGAGGGTCGAGTAACATTTGAGTTTATTTTGGAAGTCAAAACTTGCTTTTAGTGATTGATCATGAGTGTCTTTTAGATGTGTGTGTATTTCTTTAACAATAGTTTTGGGGCTGTAGCTGTGGTCAGCGGGGGGTGTAGTCTGATGGAGGAGGTGAAGAGCGAGTGTGTTTAGAGGATGAGGTTCTGCTGAGGTTTCATTGGCGAGGAGGGCTTTATATTGGACTGACTCTGGATCAGACTGATGGAGGTGATGCCAGAACTGAACACATCTCTTCTGGATCTCGATGTTCAGCGGGTACAAGCCTAGATCAGCCCTGCAGGCGGCAGTGGTTGTGTTTCGGTGAACCCCTAAAATATTTTTGGCAATTTCCAATTGTAATTTTTCTACTGGTGTTTTATCCCAATTTTTAAAATTTTGTACTGGTCCCCAAATTTCACATCCATATAAAATAATTGGTTTTATTATTGAATTATATAATTTGATCCAGGTTTTAATGGGTAATTTTAAGTGGCCGCATCGTGACTTTATAGCATAAAAAGCCCTCCGAGCCTTTTCACTCAGTGTTTTGACAGCCAGACCGAAGCGTCCCGAAGCGCTAATGTCGATGCCCAGATAGCTATAGCTAGTGCTGTGCTGCAGGACCTGGCCTTTATACAGGAACTGGTGTTTGTGTCCCTGAGATCTGGCCTTCTTCTGGAACACCATGACTCTGGTTTTGTCCAGATTGACGGTCAGGGCCCAGTCGTGACAGTACTGTTCCAGCAGGGACAGGCTCTGCTGAAGGCCCTCAGGTGTGCGGGACAGCAGGACCAGATCATCCGCGTACAGCAGACATCTGACCTCTGACCCCTGACCCTTGACCTGTGTGTGCTGTAGAGTGAGGCCGGGGACAGTAGAGCTCTCCAGCGCTGATGCCAGATCATTGATGTAGATGTTGAATAAAGTCGGGCTCAGACTGCAGCCCTGCCTCACTCCACGGCCCTGCTGGAAGGACGCGCTTCTGTGGTTCCTGATTTTCACCGCACTTTTACTGTCGCTGTACAGAGATTTGATAATATCAAACGTTTTTCCGCCAATGCCAATTTGTAGGATTTTGTATAGTAGACCATCATGCCAAATTGAGTCGAATGCTTTTTTAAAGTCTACAAAACATGCAAATATTTTCCTTTGTTTGTCGTTGATGTTTTTGTTGATGAGAGTGTGTAGAGAATAGATGTGGTCGGATGTGCGGTGTTTTGGTAGAAAGCCAATCTGTGCTTTATATAAAATGTTGTGTGATGAGATGTGTGAGACAATGCGTGTGTTTATGATCCTGCAGAACAGTTTTCCTAAAGCACTGCCCACACTGATGCCGCGATAACTATTAGCGTTGAATCGATCTCCTTTCTTGAATATGGGGGTGATGATTCCTTCAGACCAGATCTCAGGGACGCTTCCGGACCAGAACACCAGATTAAATAATTTGGCTAGAGTTTTAATCATGCTGGGACTGCTGAGTTTAAGCATTTCATAACTAATGTGATCTTGTCCACATGCTTTCTTTAATTTAAGATTTTTAATGTGTTCTAATATTTCAGATATTGTTATAGATTTATCTAATGGATTTTGATAATTTTTAATTGTTTTCTCCAAGTCTTCTAATGTTTTCTGTATTTTAATCTGAGGTTGGTTAAGGTCCGCTGGTGCAATTTTTCGATACAAATTTTCAAAGTAAGATTTCCAAATTGTGCCATTCTGGAGTGACATCTCTAATTTGGGTTTTTCTAGTTTTTTATAAAGATTGCAGAAAGTGTTATGATCTACCGAATTATCAATTTCATCAATTTTGGATTTAAAATATTTTTCTCTTTTGTTCCACAAAAGTCTTTTATAATTTTGCAGACAGTCTGAATAAGAAAGCCGTAATGTCTGGCTGGACAGGTCTTTGTGCTTTTTGTTAGAGAGTCTCCTCAGCTCTTTTCTGAGACCTGCACATTCATCATCGAACCACACATCCTTTCTTATTCTCTGTTGATCTGTTTGATGTTTGCTTTGCGGTTTAATGTTAGATAGAGTCATCAATGTTTTGAATATGTAATTTAAGTTTTTTGTTGCTAAATTTATTCCATTAATATCTAAAGTGAAATCAGTGGACATAAATTCATCCAGCATTTTTAATATAGTAGGACTGTTCATATTTTCTTTGAATTGATCCGAGTTCGATTGATTCCATTTGAGTTTGGGTTTCAAAGGAAACAGTTTTTCAGAATCAATTGGAGAAGTTTTAGTTATATCACATGAGGGTTTCAGATAAAGCACAGTTTGGCAGTGATCGGAGATCGGGAGCTGAGGTCTGAATATGAAGGCATTAATAAAGCTCTGGTCAATATCTGTTATTGAATAATCAACCACACTGGTTCCTAATCTGGAGCAGTAAGTGAATCTACCTAAAGTATCTCCACGAGTCCTGCCATTGATGATGTAGAGACCTAAACCTTTACAGAGTTTTAACATTTGTTTTCCATTAATATTCACTGAGTTATCATAGCTGTTTCTTGGTGTGATATTTGATGAGGAATGAAACGTGGTGTAATTGAGGATGTGGTCATTATCTAAAATATTTACATAATCAATTTCTCGCCCTGTTCTGGCGTTTAAGTCTCCGCAGACGAGGACATTTCCTCTGGACTGAAAGTGTAAGATGTCAGCCTGTAATGTTGGAAAGCTGTCCTCTTCGTAATAGGGAGACTCGTGAGGGGGAATATAGACGGCACAGAGGTAAAGACTGGACTGTGAAATGATGGATTTCATTTCAAGCCAAATAGAAGATTTTCCTCTTTTAGCAATTTTAATTGAATGTTTTAAATCGTCTTTGTCCCATATAAGTATTCCACCTGAGTCTCGGCCACATTTTATTTTAGAAATTTTTGATGAAGGAACTATAATTTCCTTGTATCCTATTGGACACTGTAAAGTCTCATTACTACGACACCACGTCTCATGAAAGATACAGATATCCATATCAGTTACACTGCTGAGTAAGTCTTGGTCTGCAGTCTTATTACCAAACGTAGAAGAGTGCAGACCTTGTATATTCCAACAACTGATTTTAAAAGATTTCATGGGTTCTTCTATAATGTGTGTTTGTATATGTGTGTGTGGGTGTGTTATGCAGGTTATGTCCTCAGTCTGGAACAGATGATGTTCAGCAGATGTCTTATCTGGTTGAGTTCAGCGGCTGCAGGGTTCTGGGGTTGTTGAGCGGCCGCTGCGTAGCTCCTGTGTCGTGATGGAGGTCCGGGGGCCGGTCTGGGCTCTGCTGGAGGACGAGGGCTTCTCGCTGTTGTGTAGCTCTTGTGTTGTGATGGAGGACGAGGGCTTCTCGGTGTTGTGTAGCTCTTGTGTTGTGATGGAGGACGAGGGCTTCTTGGTGGCTGAGAGCTTCTCTTGTTATCGAAGTTTCTGTTTCTTGCTGTGTTTCCAAGGGGTGTGCTTTTCAGCACTCTGGCGAAGACTTTCACTCCTTGCTTGTTGAGATGTACGTGGTCATACATATGATGAGGCCGTATGTCTTTGTGATGGGCGAGATGAACATTGGGAATAAGTGCACAGCTTCTGGAGAGTTCCACATTATTCCCATGGATCACGTGGAACGGCACGTCGGTGCGTGGCAGCAGTGTGGACAGAGTTATTCTGGCCTGTGGGAAACGTTGTGTGGCTGTGATCGCCACCTCTCTCATCACAGGAGCCACACGGCCCTTCATGGCCCTTAAATAATTTGTCCCTGTGTGGATTATGATGTGCTTGTAGTTTTCATGTTTACTCTCAGACAGGATCTGAAAAGCACTTCTTGTGTTTGGACACCAGATTTTCTTGGCTCTCATGTTTGGTAATAGGAGTTTCTCACTAACATATTTCCCGTTGGAGTCAGTCAGGATAAGAGCGTGCGTCTCTCCCGGGTCCTGTGCAGCGGAGCTGTGGATCTGGGATGCTGGATCAGTCGAGCAGTGAGGCTCTTCCACTGGTAGCTGTTCAGGTCGAGGATTCTCCATGAGCATCTCTGGACGAATCAAGGGTTTAGCAGAAGACTCTGTAGGTGCTGAAACAGAACTGAGTCTTTCTTTTAGGTCAGTGATGAGTTCATCTTTGGTGCGAAGAACTGACTTCAAGGCAGAGAGCTCCTCCTGCATTTCTTTTCTAACGTCTGTTAGTTGTCTTCCTAAAGTGGATTTTACTTCCCTCAGTTCATCTTTAGTTTGCTGAAGTTCTGTTAACATTTCTTCTCTGTGTCTCTGCAGATATTCAACTTCTTGTTTTAAGTTCTTTATGTCGATTGTTGCTTGTTCCATGTTGATGTCTTTCAGGTGGGACAGTATTAACTCTTTTATCTCCACTACTTCTACTTCCAGAAGTGAAAAATTGTCTTTCATTCTTGACATTGGAGAAGGGATCGCAGTTGCTGAAGTCGCTGTCATCTTCTGAACTGATTTTCCAGGGGAGGCATCAATGTTCATATTTTTGTCAGCTTCATCAGACAGGGCCAGTGTTTTTATTAGTTCAAAATCCTCAATAAAGACCTTGAGAGCAGACTCTGATCCTTGGACCATAACAGTGCCATTTTGATACAAGTTCAGTGTCAAAAATCGTGTTTCATAATTTTTTTCAGCATCTTCAAATGCTAAGATCTGCCTGCCTTTACAGATGCCTCTTTTCTTGATAAAGGTGAGATGTTGACAGAAGGCAGTGTGCCACAAAGGGCTGTGTTCGGTGTAAAAGAGCAGGTTGTTCATGGCACTGTGATCTTGTTGTTCAGCGAACAGTGTGTCAGGGCTCTCCTTCATCTGCTTGTGTCTGAGCATCAGCCTGGAGTGCTCAGAGCTCTTCTGAGGGTAGATGAAGGGGCGGGGCCAAGATGATGCGCTGGCCATCATTGATTTAGAATATCAACAACCAACTGAAATAACTGCCACTGTTTTGATTTGTTTTGTTTTTCATTTCTCAGTGAAGATATAAAATAGGCAAAAATGAATAAATAAGCCAAAAATGGGAAAAATATGACTTTCACTGATCTCTTTACATAGATTCCTGATTACATTACATTACATAGATTCCAGTTGTGTCCAAAATGTTCAAAAATGTTATTCAGTGCCTTTCCTTTTAAACAGAAATCAGGAAAAAGTCCAAAGAGAGATAAATAGCACTGTCTATTTAAAATATATTTACCTCTCTTTTCCTGCAAGTTTTCTTATAGTTGTTGTTGTTTGTTGCTTGATGTTATCCTTTCCAACATGAATATCCTCTTCTGCAGAGGGTTATCCTGTGATCAGCTTCTCTTGAACTTTTCCTCAGATTCAGGTGTGACAGTGTAAAAAAAATAAAATAAAAACTGTCCAGATTCAACAAAATCTTTGTTTAGATGTTGTCTAGATGTTGTTGTATGTTGAATCCTCTATTTTCTTTAGCTTTGTTGGCAAATAAATCTTATTTTTCTTGCAATTTATCTGGAGCTCAACTCAAGTGTGACCATCTCTCATGGAATTCTCTCTCTCTCTCTCACACACACACACACACACACACACACACAGTTCGATCGCGCCTCTCTCTCTCTCTCTCTCTCTCTCTCTCTCTCTCTCTCTCTCTCAATCTCTCTCTTATCTCTCTCGCTGTTATTTTAGTAGGTAAATGTGAGACGTTGGCAGCACACATGTCTGCTGCGTCTTCTAAACAAAACAAAGAAGTGAGTTTGATGACGCTTCGCAGGAGACCGCGATGATTGGTCAAAGTTGCAGAAAAGTTGCGGTGATTGGTCAAAATTGCAAGGCGCACTGAATTCACGGGGATTTGTTGAAGTTGCCTTAATAGTTGCGATTGCGACATCGCGAAATCCTGGAGGGAGTGAAATACTGACCGAATTTTCATTTCTGGGTGAACTAACCCTTTAAATACAAAGTGCTCGATAGAGGGAAATTGTGCTTATTAAATTATTTAATTGGTACAGCAAAGCTTGCAATGTGGAAAACAAGAAAAAACAAAGAGTTGGAACTAGGCTCAATAGATGTAGAAATGATGTTGAAGTGTATGGTAAAAGGAAGGATAAAAATAGAATTTTCATATTATATGTTGATCAATAATGTTGAAAGTTTTTTAAGAATTTGGGGTATAAATGAGGTTTTATTTGTTATTGATGATGCAGATTTATTTTTTACTTTTTAATTTTAATTTTAAATGAATTGTTGCTGAGGTAAAATGATACAGGTAAAATAGTGTTGTAAATCCTGGATTTAATGGAACTATAAAGATCTGTTCTCTCGTTTGCGCATGTGGGCAGTGACTGTGGGGAGCATGTGAGCGGAGGAGTTTTTGTGGCGGTCTTGAGTGAGTTTCAAACTTTTCCGGGTTTATTTCTTGTGAATATTGCTTTGGATTAGAAGACAGAGAGTCGGAGAGCTGACTTCTGTCAGTATAGCTGATAGAGATGGGCTCAAACTCCGATGGGTTTTGAAGTGCATGCCGACTGATGGATCAGTGTCCATTGAGAACGTTTTGGTATTGGCAGGGAAATAGGCGCAAAAAACATCATGTCTGCTTCTAGAATGAATAAAGCAATGGTTGTCTTTCTAAAAGAAGTTGAAATGGTCAATCATTTAGTGGAGTGTGGTTTGACTGTTCAGGATGTTTTTGTTCCTGTATAACCTCTCGAAAAAGGTGATGTTGTCAAACGTTCCCCTGTTTATCTCTGATAAAGCGCTTGAGAGTATTTTAGCTCGTTATGGAAAAGTGGTGGAGCAGATTAAAATGATTCCTCTGGGTTTGAAAACACCAGAGTTGAAACATGTCATGTCATACAGACGTCAGGCTGTTATGATTCTGAGTGCTGAGTTCGCAACGCTTGAGGTGTCTGTTAAATTAACGGTGCTTGGAAAAGATTATACGATCTTTATCAGCACTGAGTCCATGAAATGCTTTCTTTGTGGAAAATATGGTCACATTAAATCAGCCTGTCCTCTGGTTAAAGAGGCTCAAAATGCTAGAAAAAGAATTGAATCTGATTCGGGGCAGATTTTAAATGCTCCAGAGAATAATGATCCGGCTGAAGTGACTAGCGAAGGCGCAGCGCCCGATCCGAGCGCTGAAAGCTCCGCGCTCGCTGAAATTTGAGAACAGTTGCATCCAGTTTGTAGTGTTGATATCACCGCGACTACTGCTAAAATACCTGATGCTGGACAGAGTGGAACAAACGACAGTGTGGAGGCTATTGTTGAGTTAGTGCAATCCAGAGAACAAGATGAGCCTAAAGTGAGTGATGATCTGAATGAGACGCAGCATCGAGTAACGTGTCTGACAATGATATTGAATTGTTGGCTGAAAAGACTAAATCGCAGGTAATTGATAGTGATTTGGACAGTGATTGTTAAGATTCGATTGCTGATGAATTGTCTGAAACTAATTCACAGGAAAGTACTATTGGGAAATTTACAAAGTCTCGTTATTATACGGTGGAAAAACTTAATGATTTTGTAAATGCTACAAAAAATCAGAGAAAGCCACAGATTGAAATGTTCTTTCCTGATTTAAGGCTTTTTACTGAGTCCTCTCTAATTGCTATGAAGAAAGCCACTTTAGAGGAATTAGATCAGCCTAAGCGCTATCGACTTAAAAGGTTTGTGAGCGCTGCCGGAAAAAGACCCAAAAAAAGCCTCTAAAGAGTCATGATGAACAGGACATATTGGATTTTGTATCTTTTCTCTTTTTTAATCCTGATGTTATCCTTTAACATCGGATCCTTAAATATAAATGGTTGTAGGGATGTACAAAAGAGAACTACTTTATTTAAATACTTACACCTTAAAAAAAACAGATGTAATTATGTTACAAGAAACACACACCGATCCATGTAATGAAGCTGACTGGATAAACGAATGGTCCGGTAACATTAGCCTTAGTCATGGCACAAATCTGAGTGCTGGTGTTGCGTTTTTCATTTCAAAACGTGTAAAAGATGATCCAGACTTTTTAGAAATAATACCTGGACGCCTATTGCGTGCTGAGATAACAATAGGCAATAATAGTTTTTCATTTTTTAATATTTATGCTCCTAATATTGGAAGTGAACGAAATGTTTTTTCGGAAAACTTTCTGAAGAATTGTTGAAATGTCCTCAGGATAACATTGTTATAATAGGCGGTGATTTCAATTGTTCTGTAGATCACAAATTAGATAGAAACCATGAGGAACCTTATCCTGGTTCAGCGGATGTTTTTAAATCTTTAATTAATAGACACAATCTGGTAGATTTATGGAGGGATGCTTATCCTCATGTTAAACAATAGACCTGGTTAAAAATGAATTCAAATATTGTCTCTGCTGCGAGACTGGATCGTTTTTATGTTGAGGAGTGTAACAAAGGGAAGAGTCTTTGGTAGTTGTATCTCACCAACATCTATGTCAGATCACCATTTTATTTCTATGTCTATGTCTGATCTGTCGTCTAAACCCTATCAGGCACACTGGCACTTTAATAGCAGAATACTGCAAGATCACATCTTTGGGAACTCTTTTGACCTTCTGTGGAGATCTTGGAGGGAAGAGAGATATAGTTATACATCTTTAAGTCAGTGGTGGGATTTGGGAAAAGTGCAGATAAAGAACTTTTGCCAACAATACACTGCATATAATACAGAAAATTTGAAAATGAAGATATTCGAACAAGAAATTCTTCAGCAAAGCTACAATAACGAAGGAGACAGATTATTGTCAGCTGATATCATTAAAGTGAATAAAAGCCTTTTGAAGGATTTATTGGAAGAACAGGAGAAGGAAACTCTTGTGAGAACAAGATATATAAAACAATGAAATAGATGCTACAACTGCCTTCTTTTTTGGATTAGAGAAAAAGCCAAAAGAGCAGAAATTTTTCCATAAACTGAAACTTTCTAATGGCAGTGAAACTACTGACCAGCGAGAAATTATAGCTTCTGCTATTTCTTTTTATGAGAACCTCTATCAGTCAGAACATGACAATGACAGCTATGGGGTGATGGCGCAGTGGATAAGACACATGCCTTTGGTGTGAGAGACCCGGGTTCGAATCCACTGTGAGACACCAATGTGTTCCTGAACAAGACACTTACCCCCAAGTTGCTCCAGAGGCGTGCGACCGCTGAAATATAGCAAATGTAAGTCGCTTTGGATAAAAGCGTCAGCTAAATGAATAAATGTAAATGACAGAGAAGGAGGAGCTGGAGGGATTCCTGACGTTCTCTGAGCTCTCGAGTGCTGTGCAGGGGCTGAACAGTGGCAGATCACCTGGGTTGGATGGTCTGTCTGCAGAATTCTACAAGGGTTTTTGGAATGTGCTTGGACAAGATTTGTGTCATGTTTTACTGGAGTCTATTATACCAAGGTATTCTACCATTGAGCTGCCGAAGAGCGGTGCTGACATTAATACCCAAAAAAGGGGATCTTGGATACTTGAAGAATTGGCGTCCTGTTTCATTACTGTGTACTGACTTTAAAATACTGTCAAAAGCTATAACCAATAGGTTGAAGAAATGTATGGCAACTATAATTCATGAGGATCAGTCATACTGTATCCCCAAAAGAACAATTTTCGATAACCTATTTTTGTTAAGAGACATTATTACAGTTGCCAAAAAACATCAAATTGATATTGGACTCTAATATCTGGATCAAGAAAAGGCTTTTGACAGAGTGGACCATTTATACTTACTAAAGACCTTGAAAGCCTTTGGCTTCGGTCCACAATTTGTCTCCTGTGTTAAGTTGTTATATAATGAAACATCTAGTATGCTGAGAATTAATGGTTGCCTGACTAGACCTTTTGCAGTAACCAGAGGTATATGGCAAGATGCCCTCTTTCCGGACTTTTGTAGTCGATATCTATTGAACCTTTTTTATCATCTTTAAGGAAGCGATTGCATGGACTTGTTCCAAATTCCACCTGTAAAACTCACAGCATATGCAGATGATATAACTGTATGTATTAGAAACACTGACGATATATCTGCTTTGCTTTCTAGCTTGGAAATCTTTCAAAAAGCAACATCTGCTAAAATTAATCGGGATAAGTGTACATCCCTGCTATTAGGTGAGTGGCAAAATATAGACCCTCCTCGGCTTCCACAACAATGTAAATGGATTAAGGATGGTTTTAAAGTTGTTGAGGTATATTTGGGAACTGACCCTTACATGGAAAAGAATTGGGAAGGTCTGGCTGATAAAGTTACTGGGAGACTACAAAAGTGGAGGTGGATCCTTCCAAAGTTATCTTATAGAGGGAGATGTTTAATTGTTAATAACTTGGCAGCCTCAATGTTGTGGCACAGGTTTACAGTGCTGGATCCTCCTGAAGAGTTACTTGTTACAATTCAGAAACATTTTGTCAAATTTTTTTTGGGATGGTTTTCACTGGCTCCCTCCTGGAGTTTTATATCTCCCAGTGATTGAAGGAGAACAAGGACTCATAAATTAACAAGCAAGAACTTCAAACATTACAGAAATTGCTATACTGCTCAGATAAGATACCATGGGTTGCATACAGCTTATTAATTCTACAAAATATGGAGGAATCGGAATTGATAAGCAGTTGTTCTTAATTGAAAATTCTTTTGTCTCGAGAGTAAGTCGTTCTCTTTGTAAATTTTATGAGTCTGTTTTCAAAGCTTGGCAATTGTTAAAGAAGGTTGGAAAGGAGAGTGAACATTATGGTGTTTTGGAACCATTATTCTTTAATCCTCTTTTTAAAACAAACTCTGGAATTGCTACTGTAATGGATTTGATTGATTCTACAAAAGGTCAATGGTATGCGACTAGATCAACAGCTGACCAAGTTGGACTTAGATCAGAAAGAAATGTTTAAGGGTTAATTGAGGATCTTAAAAAATATTTTCCTCGATCTTTCTTGACCTTTGTAAACAAATTTTTTGAAAATGGTGCAAAGTCTTTGACTTTTCCAGATCTTAAAGTAGAAATACATTTTGAATTGGATGAAGATTTAAATAACACTTTGCTATTAAAGGGATTTAAGGATGTATCGTTTCAAAATGTGCAAAAAAAGATGTTGTATGGAATGTGTGTGAAATCTTTGTTTTATGCTCAATTGAAAAGACGTACTGATACTAAATGGAGAGAATATTTATAGATAACTCCATCATGGAGGTCTTTGTATAAACCCCCTATTCCTAAGAGATCTCCAATGGAGAATACTCCATTGTGCTCTGGCAACAAATAGTTTTGTGTCATAATTTAATGCAATGGTTTTATCTGCATGTCCGTTTTGTAATGTTCTTTTGATACTACTTTTCATTTTTTTTTCTGATTGTTTTAGATTAACTCCCTTGTTTGAGCTGTTGGATAAAACATTCACTGAACTTGGGTTTATGTTTACAAAAGATCTGTTTATTGTAGGTTTGTAGTACAAGAAGGAATGGAAAGCACAGTGCACCCTTGGTAACTTTCTATTAGGGCAGGCAAAGTTGGCAATTCTAAAATCTCACACATGTAAAAATGAGGGGGAAAATATTGATTTAGTTGTATTGTTTACATCATTAGTAAAGTACCGGGTTGCTGTAGAATATGCCTATTGTAAATTGACAAATAATTTGGTTCTTTTTGATGAAAGGTGGAGTGTGAAAAATGCTCTTGTGGAGAGAGATGTGTTTGGAGAGTTATGGTTTAAATGGTAAAATAGTGATTTATTTATTTATTTATTATTTATTTATTTGTTTCTCTCTGTGTGGTGCAAAGATTCGTTTTAAGCAAGTTGTTTGATTGAAAGTTTTAAAAGTCAAAGTCTCCCTCCCTCTCTCTTTTTCTCTCTCTCACTTTCTCTTTCTCTCTCCCTCTCCCTCTCCCCCTCTCTCTCTCTCTCTCCCTCTCTCTCTCTCTCTCTCTCTCTCTCCCTCTCTATCTCCGCTGTAGGTTAAGCTGGTGTGATATGAAAGATAAAGGTTGTTCTGCCCTGACTTCAGCTCTGAAATCAAACCCATCACACCTGAGAGAGCTGGACCTGAGCGGGAATAAACTAGGAGACTCTGCAGTGAAAAACCTCAGTGATCTACTGATGAACCCACAATTCAAGCTGGAGAAACTACAGTTAGTATCATTATACTGTACAGCAGTGACAGTGTGATTAAAGTTTAGTTTAAAGGTGCATTGTGTAATATTTCTGAGGATCTATTGACAGAAATGCAATATAAAATCCATAACTATGTTTTAAGTGGTGTATAAAGGCCTTGCATAATGAACCGTTATGTTTTTATTACCTTAGAATGAGACATTTATATCTCCATAACCGCGGGCTCCTCCTTCTATGGAGGTCGACATATTGTGTCGTCATGTTTCTAGCGTAGCCGACAGCGAACACACAGCGCTACAGAGCGCGTTTAGTCACTGCCTTGAATAATACGTTTTCAGGGGTGTACAAAGACCTTGCATAATGAACCTTTATATTTGTATTACCTTAGCATGAGCAGTTTCTGACTACACACACCGCGGTCCCCTTACATTGAAATGCGCCGACATGTTTCTACAGTTGCCCTAAACGGACATATTTTTCACATGTACTGGGTGCATTTAATATCTCATACACACAAATATTGTCAATTTGTATAGATAATTTATGTATGTATTTGATTGCTTGTGGCTCTTAAACTGTTGGCTGGTGTTTCTCCATCTGAAGAAAGATTCAGAAATACTATGAGTGTCATGAACACACACAGGACGAGGTAAAATCCAAGTGCAGTAATTTATTAAGAGGGCAATCCAAAATCGTTGTAATCCATGCAGAGGTCAAATATCCAGAGAAGCAATCCAAAACAAGAACGGGTCTCAACAGACAAGAAGTGTGGTAACACAAAACAACGACTCCGTACACATACTAACACAGACAGGGAATATATACACATATCTAACAAGACTAACACAGAATAGCTGGGAACAATGATTAGGGGGAACAGCTGAGTGCAATGAACTGATGAGTGACAGTGACAGTTCCGGCTCTGGAACAGCAGACACGGGCATGTCCAGGATCCGAGCCAGACGCTCCAGATAGTCCAGATCCAAGAAGGCAGACGGCACTGGCTCTGCCTCCGGCTCTGGAACGGGTACTGGCTCTGCCTCCGGCTCTGGAACAGGCATTGGCTCTGCCTCCGGCTGTGGAACCGGCAAAGGGACGTGAACAGTCTCTGACTGGGCAGACGGGACGTGAACAATCTCTGACTGGGCAGACGGGACGTGAACAATCTCTGACTGGGCAGACGGGACGTGAACAATCTCTGACTGGGCAGACGGAACGTGAACAGTCTCTGACTGGGCAGACGGAACGTGAACAGTCAGGGGCGTCACTAGGATTTTCATTTTAGGGGGGCTAAGCCCCCAATGAGGGTATGTTTTTTTTTTTTTATTATAAAAAAAGGTAACACTTTAGTTTAGGATCTAATGCTTTAGGTAGGGTTTTATAATCACTGTGGTCCCAAATGTGAGGTAGGGCAGATAGGGGGGTTCTGTGTTTCCCCGAGAAAATTTTGATTTCTCTGATCTACATATTTTAGGATTTTTTGAAGACCAAAAAAATTGGATAACAGACAGCTGATTATTTTTCTCTCCTCATCAGCATCACACTCTTTTTCTCTTTGTTTTTCTCTTGCCCTGTCTCTTCCCCTCCTAAAGCTGAGCTTTGACTGATATAGGCTTTTCATTTTTGTCTGTCAGTGAAGAAAGTACACATAGGGTCAACTGATAGGTTGATTTTGCCTATGAATCATTTTCTCATTTATTTACTGAAGGCTATTAAAGCTAGGTAATTAAGTTTATTAAATGCATTCACAATATGTAGGCTACACATTCATTATTGATCGTATGCCTAATACAGGGCTGTAGATGGGCCTTTATAATCAAAGAGGTCCTAAATTTGAGGTTGGTAGGTAATTTTTTTTTAATTTCTCTGATATGTGCCTTTCAAGACGTTTTTAAGACCAAAAAAAAGGATAAGAAATAGCTTTAAAACCATGTCAGTGGGCAGTAGATTATTTGTCAATACCTGCTCTCTCCTCATCTCCATCACTCTCTTTTTTTCTCAGTCTCTTCATCCCTTTCTCTTTCCCTCCTAAAGCTGAGCTTTTTTAATTTACTAAAGGCTACAATTTGTATTATATTCTCAATATGTACACATTCATTATTAATCTTGTGCCTAACATGATGAAAACGGCTTTGTTAATGTTTCTTGTCCCCTCAGTAAATTATTACATTACATAAGTCACGTACTTTTTGAACTGAAAATAGGCCTAACTTATGTAACGTTATATAGGCCTATTTTACGTTCAATATGGCGAAATTAGACAAAACTATATTAGTTTGCCTGATTATTTTTTGTCATTCGTTTAACATTTATGACCTAAAAAAATGTCACATATGAAATGTTAAGTTTAACTACTAACATCTTATCTCGCACTTGACCGTACGCGTCGAGTCACACTGTTAAAATTCGCGCTCAGCAGCGTCTCTGAACATAAAGCCCGCCTACTTTGATTTGATTGGTCATCTCAAATATTCTGACATTGACGAGCAGTGACAGACCAATGAGGCTCAGATGAACACACACACACACACACCCTGTCCTCTGTTTCTGATGTGTTCTCTGCTCGGCGCCACTGCGGATTGAAGATGAAGAACGCGCTGATTCTGATTATAACAAGACTGAAGCGAACACGAATTTGTGTAGCAGCCTGCATTAATCACAAATTTTTAGGGGGGCTAGGCAGAAGTTTAGGGGCCCTAAAAAGGGCCTAGCAACGCCCCTGTGAACAGTCTCTGACTGGGCGGACGGAACGTGAACAGTCTCTGACTGGGCAGACAGGAAGTGAACAATCTCTGACTGGGCAGACAGAGGTCTCCTTCTCCTCCTCCTCCGTCCCTTCAGACGGATTTCTGCCGCCTTTGAACTGGACGAAACCATCGACGAAGTCCCAGCGCTCGATGAGACAAGTGGTGAAGCCTCAACTGCCCTGATCTCCTCATGCCTTTGTGCGCATCTAGAAAAATATTCTAGTTACGAGATGCCATTCTCTCTCTCTGCGGGAGCAAGCTCGCTACGTGGAATCCACATGGTGACGAGATCTTCCAAAAAAAAAAAAAAAAACTGAAAATTACCGCTGGATTTCTGAGGACGGAATCGTTCTGTCACGAACACACACAGGACGAGGGAAAATCCAAGTGCAGTAATTCATAGTGATGGGTCCTCCCGTATCGAGGCTTCGAAGCGTGTCGAGTAATCCGGGATGATTTCTATGAAGCTCGTATCGAGGCTTGTGTCGGTGACGTATGTGGTGACGTTTGAAGCCTCGCGAGCCACCTGTACCACGTGACTGCTTCAGGAACTGGTTTCGTGGTTTGGCGGTCTATTTGAAATATAAGGGCCAGCAAAATGCAATGGATTCCCCCTCACATTTTGTGGACTCGGGACTTTGCGAATTTGTTAGCGATCTATTCAAGCTTCTTTTTTTTTTGCGATGGAACCATGCGATGTCATTATAATCACACTGCACGTTTTACATTTATTGTCCACTTGATGGCACAATAGAGCAAATGAAGCACCATGAAGCTTCGGCACATGAGTGAACCAATTGGATGGAACGCTTCAATGCTTTATGAAGCTTCATCTCACCATCACTAATAATTTATTAAGAGGGCAATCCAAAATCGTTGTAATCCATGCAGAGGTCAAATATCCAGAGAAGCAATCCAAAACAAGAAACGGTTCTAAACAGACAAGAAGTGTGGTAACACAAAACAACGACTCCGTACACATACTAACACAGACAGGGAATATATACACATATCTAACAAGACTAACACAGAACAGCTGGGAACAATGATTAGGGGGAACAGCTGGGTGCAATGAACTGATGAGTGACAGTGGACCTCTAGTGATAAACAAGGGAACATAACCAGACACTGTGACTATTAGTTAACGGTTCGTTATGTGTATCAGTAGAAAGAGTATTAAACTGTGAAGCATTCGAAACTTTGTGGCTGTAAAATTATTTTATATATTGAAATCTGACAAATCTTTGCTTTGAAACAATACAGAAGTGATAACAGACTAAAAACAGCGTAACAAATGACAGTAAATTATTCTGATAGAGTTACAGTTATACTGGACTAATGGCACTTTTCACTAAATCTTAATTTATTAAACAAAATGTGTACTTAGAGGTTGTAAACTACACTTTAAAATTCCTTGAAATAAATTGTCATTCGTGCACAATATTTTTTTTACGTTTAAAATGTGAAATCAGACCATTTAAATGTTAACTTTTTTATTGTTTCTATATTGATCCTATATATTAATCTACAGTGATAAGTTCACTTATTTGTGGAGTGAGGACGGATCCAGACTTGGATTGTAACTAGTTTCCTCAAATGCTCCTGTCTTGGATTATTCATATCATTAAGTTTCCATGATTTTGCTGATGTATTAGTGACTGTATGGCATTTATTAATGATGCTTTTAACACACATGAACTGAACATGGATTTGAGTCATTTTCTCTTTCTGTCTTCAGTCTGAGTTATTGCAGTATTAAAGAGAAACAGAGTCTCATCCTGACTTCAGCTCTGAAATCAAACCCATCACACCTGAGAGAGCTGAACCTGAGCAGGAATAATCTAGGAGACTCTGGAGTGAAAAACCTCAGCGATCTATTGATGAACCCACAATTCAAGCTGGAGAAACTACAGTTAGTATCATTATACTGTACAGCAGTTACAGTGTGATTAAAGTTTACTGTTTATTTTATTTTAAGGCAACTGGACTCAAGTCTCGTCATTTATAGCACTGTACTTTCTGCTGTTTCTCCATCTGAAGAAAGATTGAGAAATACTATTAGTTAACTGTTCGTTATGTGTATCAGTAGAAAGAGTATTAAACTGTGAAGCATTTGAAACTTTGTGGCCATAAAATTGTTTTATATACTAAAATCTGACAAATCTTTGCTTTGAAACAATACAGAAGTGATAACAGACTAAAAACATAGTAACAAATGACAGTAAATTATTCTGACAGAGTTACAGTTATACTGGACTAATGGCACTTTTCACTAAATCTTAAAGGAGTACTCCGGGCGATTTTTAAGTTAATCTTGATCGTTATACCTTTGTGAGTACTCTCTATAGAAAAAAAAAATGAACCGGATTGGTGATTGCAACACGGAGATGTTCCCGCAAATGCTCAGAGCTCCCACTCAGCTAAAACGGCAGTAATGGGGGCATAGACATAAAGTGTGTCGTTTCGCCTCTTAACAGACAGAAAATGCAATTACAATGTCTGTCCAACATGAACAGGGCCCTTACATGTGACCAAGATGCGTTAAGCAACTTAGCCATTGTTTAAATTCACCTAAATAGTGTTTTAGACGGCTAGCTGTAGTCTCGCGCTGAAGTCCCGTGGGAACTCAGTTGAAGCCGGAAAAATGTAAATAGCAGTGTGCAGGTGGGAATATATTATATATATAAATATAATTTAAGACATAGAAGCTAGTGAAATAATTAAAGTTTTGCAAATAAGACTACAAAAACATATTACTGCACATCTCTCCTCAAGCCGTGTGTGCCCAAATGGAAGGATAAATAAAGTTTCCATTACCTCCACAGTGGTTGCACACGTCTTCGTCCACGGAATTGCTTTTTTCTTCAACCGGCCCCTCTGTGTTGTGTCTGTGTAGTCATCCTTGTCAAAGTGTTCTCTGCAAATGCAGTAATCTTTAGCGCGTAGTACTTGTAGGGGAGTTTGCACATCAATCTGAAGTCTACAAATAGCCACAACTGCAGAATCTCGAGGTCATGGAAAGGAAGACGATGAAAATTTAAGTTCTTGTATTTTTGCATTGTTGCCACAATTCGGAACGGCACAAACGCGAACCATTTCGTGAGCAACTCCGATCATCACTCTTCACATACTACGCTCCTCCCACGTGCACACTGTTTACCTTTTAACCGCTACAACTGAGTTCCCATGGGACTTCAGCGCGAGACTACAGCTAGCCGTCTAAAAGACTATTTAGGTGAATTTAAACAATGGCTAAGTTGCTAAACAACTCTTGTTCACATGTAAGGGCCCTGTTCATGTTGGAAAGACATTTTAATTGCATTTTGTGTCTGTTAAGAGGCACAAAAACACTCTTTTTGTTTATGCCCCATAACTGCCGTTTTAGCTGACTGGGAGTTCTGGGCTTTTGCGGCAACAGCTCCGTGTTGCAATCACCAATCCGGTTCGTTTTTTTTTCTATAGACAGTAGGCCTACTCACAAAGGTATAACGATCAAGATTAACTTAAAAATTGCCAGGAGTTCTCCTTTAATTTATTAAGCAGAATGTGTGTGTAAGCAATAAGGTACTGGAGGCTGTGCTGTATGGTGAATAAGTCACGGCTGAAGGGCGTTGTTAGGCTCGACGTGAAGCGAGTCAGCCGTGACTTATTCACCATACAGCACTAGCCTCCAGTACCTTATTGCTTTTATAAAACAGTTACCACACAATACAGATATTAAAGCCGAAAAATATCTATCTATGCAACTTGCATGAAGTAAAATAACTAAAAGCCTTCCTTTCGCTGGAAAAAATAGTCCCTGACCGTAAACAGTAACAGAAGTTACATACATATTTTCTCCATTAGATGAAGACAAAGACTGTCTTTATGAGTGAGTCAGTCAGTAGGGAAGACTTTTATATTGAAAGGACTCAAACTTGTAAACACGGAAAAGCAAGACACAACTGATAAATGACTAGGACACGGAAACCCCTTGACTGTTAAAAGGACAAGATATCGCAGCGGACATTCAAGCAGATTTTTTATTATGAATATAGGTCTGACCTGAAGGAAAATGCTATATCTACTTTAAATGCAGGAACACTCGCTTACTCGATATCTCACAATACTCTACTCTATAAGCTTCAATGAACAATATCAGTGAGATCAAACATGTGTTTACGTTGCTAAGAGTGGTTGCTAGGGGTGTTGTGTAGTGATACATAGAGCCGTTGGGTGAAGCGGTCATAGCGTGTTTATCGTGAATAAAACAGTTCCAATCCTTGATTCTGATTGGTCAATATCTAACCGTTTTTATAATTAGATGTAAACCACACTTTAAAATGACTAGAAATAAATCGTCATTCATGTACAAGATTATCTGATGATGAAAATGTGAAATCAGTCCATTTAAATGTCGACTTTTCTGTGGTTTCTATATTGATCCTATATATTAATCTACAGTGATAAGTTCACTTATTTGTGGAGTGAGGACGGATCCAGACCTGGATTGTAACTAGTTTCCTCAAATGCTCCTGTCTTGGATTATTCATATCAATAAGTTTCCATGATTTTGCTGGTGTATTAGTGACTGTATGGCATTTATTAATGAGGCTTTTAACTCACACATGAACGGAACATGGATTTGAGTTATTTTCTCTTTCTGTCTTCAGTCTGTATGATTGCAGTATTACAGAGAAACAGAGTCTCATCCTGACTTCAGTTCTGAAATCAAACCCATCACACCTGAGAGAGCTGGACCTGAGCGGGAATAAACTAGGAGACTCTGGAGTGAAAAACCTCAGTGATCTACTGATGAACCCACAATTCAAGCTGGAGAAACTACAGTTAGTATCATTATACTGTACAGCAGTGATAGTGTGATTAAAGTTTACTGTTTAGTTTAAATTTACACTGATTATACCGTAGGATTGCATCTTCTGGGTTCTCATTTATAAAACTGTGTGTAGGATCCTTACTAAAAGTGTATTTGCGCCGAAAGCCATAAATGGCAGTTTAAACCAATACACTTTATACTCAATATCTCATGAAGAGTCTGTGTTCACATTATATTTGTGTAAAATTCTTCACCTTAATGATTTGTTTGTAAGATAATCTCTCTTCCTCTGTTTGTCTTTCTAGTCTGTTTGACTGCGGCATTACAGATGTTTCTTCTTTAACTCAGTCTTTGACAAACTCAAAAGCACTGCAGTTTTTAAAAGAGCTTGATCTGAGACACAATAAGATAGGAGACTCAAAGCAGCGGCTCAGAGACGTGATACGAGACTCAAACTGTGACCTGAGGTGAGGAAACATCACTTTATGATATTAAAGAGATCTTCATTTACCTCTGATATCTGAACAAACCTTTCAAACATTCGTGAAAGGAAATTTTCCTTAAGCTATATTGCAACACTTTTGGTTTGTGCGAGAACAAAATGTAAAGTTGATTAAAATGTTTAACACAAAGGAGGAAAGAGGACAAAAGCACACTGTCACAGCTTTATACATCAACACCTGCTTTATTAACTGTGTCAGTGATAGTGAATCATTTCAGTGTGAAAACAGACTTGGTCAGATTGTAGGAAAACGCTGCACTCCTGCTAAAATCAGTGCAGTTCCAGCTTCAGCTCACAGCGTCCAGCTCACATGAGAAATGTCTCTGTCTCTAGTGTGTTTTTACTGTGACAAGCAACACGTCACACTACTCTACACTTACTTTACTCTCAGTTATTTACTAAGAGCCTACAAACATGTTTAAACTGGAGGACAAACGGCTTTAACTTGTGGAAATTTAACCGAAGGGTTTTAACTGAAAATAACATTTGTATTTTCTCCCTGTGGTTTCTTCCACACGCCGTACACTCATCAGCTTGTGTTTCTCCTTTACAGTGACTCAATAGGAGTCTCAGGTCCTTCTGCACTCACACCAACACAAACACACAAACATATCAACCTCATTCATGTTTTACATCTATTATACTTAACTCATGATTTACATTATACGGGAGTAGATGTTAAAACTTCATGCTGATTTGTACTCGGCTTTCGCCAAGATAAGCACCAACTAAGACATAGCTTTACAGTAACCTATGCTTCTCCATCCATTTACGCTTCTTTCCATATGGTGATGTAAATCTTCTGTCTAGTGTAAACACGCGTCAGCACACACAACGGCTGCAACCACAGTGCGGTACCCCCATGACAACCGTCTGGATTGAGCTGAGTCTCTAGGGTCTTCAAGTGGGCACATTCCGTCCTCAGTGTTTCGTCGACTAGCCCACGACACCTCAAGAGGGCTCGACAGTGACTCTGGCGTCCCAGAGTCACCCCCCTCCGTCCCCCACTCAACTCAGCCCAGCTTACTGACCTCTACATCCCTCCTGCTGCTGAGACCTAACCACAATCTCTCCACAACCCAACCATACGCGCCAACCCGTTTGACTAAGGCTGTCGAGCCCCACTGGTGCGTTAATATGCAGTTTCAGTGGCAATGGTTCCATATGGCATACCACCTACCGCAAAACACAATATCTGCCCAACCACCCGTCATTCACGCAATATACACAGGAACGTAATGACTGTAAATACTATACAACCTATACAAATAAACCAACAGACTCTTCAAGTTTTCAAGAATTCTACGAAACCGTAGCATGGCGGCCTGTACACAGCCAGCTAGAATCTTTCCGTCTCAACCACAGCCAGTTGCTGCTCCTTTCTGCTGCTTCAGATAAGTTCTTTACTGTGCGACGCAACTCTTGGCCACTGAATCCGACGTCTCTGAGGAACCGGGTTGTAGAGTGTGCCACAAAACCTCGACAACCCACTTCCACTGGATAAACCTGGACTCTCCATCCTCGCTGTTCTGCTTCAGTGGCCAGATGAGCATACCGCAGTTTCTTCCTCTCATATGCCTCATCTACCACATCCTCCCATGGCACTGTTAACTCTATCAGTTGAACAATGCGTGCTGATCCAGACCACAAAACAATATCTGGTCGTCGGTTAGTGGTGACAATCTCAGGTGGAAAAATAAGCCGTTGATCAAGATCAGCCAGCATCTTCCAGTCCCTAGCAGCTTCCAGTTGTCCTGGGCGAGAATTGGTGCTAGCACCTTTTCTTGGTGGTTGCTCGCCTGGGCAGAGGAATATTGTCTTCTGCGTGTTATGTTTTGCTAGAACAGGCGGCAACTTATTGGTCATATTACGCTTGCCTTCCAATGCTAAAGCCAAACATCGCAAAACTTGGTCATAGCGCCAAGTAAACCGACCTTGGCTAAGAGCCACCTTACATCCTGTAAAAATGTGCCTTAATGTGGCAGGTGATGAACACAAAGGACAAGAGGGATCCTCTCCTACCCAGAGGTTTAGGTTCTGCGGTGATGGGAGAACATCATATGTTGACCTAATAAGGAAACTGATCCTACTCTCTTCCATTGACCAAAGGTCTTGCCAGCCCATTTAGCGACCACTTTCTACCAGTTTTTACCACAGGGGCTGCCTCCCTTACACATTTGTCGCGTGACTCTGCTAAAGTCATTTCCAGTCTGACCTTGGCACACTTAAGCCGCGTTTCCACCGCAGGAACTTTCCCCAGGAACTAGGAACTTTGGGGTGGTACTCGGTGTGTTTACACCGCAGGAACCAGGGTCTAAATGAAGTTCCGGGTAAAAATTCCCCCCCCCAGAAAGTCCCTGCTGGCGAGGTAGTACTTTTTCAGAGTTCAGGAACTTTCGGGGTGGGACTTGTGCGCTGAACATGCTGATTGGTTGAGCTCACGTCACATTTGATTGGTTGACTCCACACAGCATTTTATTTTAGCCGCCATTTTTAAAAACCTCGCTTCCTGGCTTCGTGCAGTAAAGAGTTGTCGGGAAATTAATATGGAGTTTACCAAAAAATACGACCGCTGGACCGACGACGAGGTCCAGGCTTTAATAAGCGTATTTGCGGAAGAAGAAATCCAGCGGGAACTGGAAACGGCAATCCGCAATGAAAAGGTATACCTGAAAATATCGAGTCGGTTATACGAGCTGGGCATTGTTCACACTGGAAAACAGTGCAGAGAGAAGTTAAAAAAATTAAAACAAGACTACAAAAAAGTCAAGGATCACAACAATAGAAGCGGATCCGATCGGCGTACTAACAAGTGGTTTGACCGCCTGGACGCGTTGTTGGGACACAGGCCGGCATTCCCTGGAGCAGCGGTGACAAAAGACTCGGCAATTGCATTTTTGGAATCCATTCATGATTCTGAGGACCAGTCGGTTGAAGGTAAATTATCACACCTCTACATGAAATTGTCTTAAACTCTTTGCAGTGATAAAACAAACTAACTTTTTTCAACGTGTTTTTACAGATGAAATGAATGGCCCCAATGATGTGCAGGCAACAGAGACCAGCGTGTTTTCCCCTGCAATCACCAGTAGCCCTCGTCCCATGTCTTCCGCCGAAACACACACACGACGAGGTAGTAAACAACGTTGTCTATTGATAAAAATATACTTCAAAACTAGGGGTGTAATAATATATCGTGCAACAATATATTGCAATACAAAAATGCAACAATACATATCGTGGACAGTTCACCCAAAATAAAATGACTGTGTGAGAAAAAATTTCAAGTTTTCAGAGTTTTTTAGTGTCAGTCCTACATTAAAATTATGTTGATATTAATGTATAATATAATGCAATGGGGGAATATTTGTGGGTCCTAATAATGCCAAACATCTATGTTACCAATGTTAAACATATTCGTCTAAAATAATTCAGTACTTTCAGCTTCAGAATTATGTTTATTCTGGTGCCACCATCAACTCAAGGAGAGTTACAAGCACCAAGTCCAAGCATGGAGCATGATGGCAAAGTTTTGAATTTAATATTTTGTAATGAAAACACTTAAAATACGTATTTTATGGTTTTCAGGGTGGGCTTATGTATTTATTGTCATGTGTTTCTCCACTTAGGGAAGAGGAAAAGGGATTGTGACTTCCTTGATGCGCTGAGGGAAATGGAAGATTCTAACCAGACCGCCCTGCAGCTTGGACAAGAACACCGTGACAAATATATGCAGCTGTTACTTGAGAGCCAGGCTGAGGAAAGAGAGATGAGGAGGCAGGAGTTGGCGTTCCTGCAGTCGGAAGCTTAAGAAAGCAGACGGCAGCAGAGGGACTTTCAGGCCGGGTTTCTGTCTGTACTTGGACAGTTTGCCCAGTCATTCAAAAAGTAGCCACTTGAACTCTGAGATTGCACTTTAAATTGAACATTTGCATTTTTTATTTTCTTTGCACAATTCTAATTTTTATATATTGTTTGCATTCCTGCAGAGGGCCAGGTTTCTGTCTGTTCTTGGACAGTTTGCTCAGTTGTTCAAAAATACATTTGTATTTGTTTTTCTTTACACAATATATTACTGTTCTCGTAATTTATTTCTTTTCACATGATTGTATTTTAAAATGTATATATTTAGTAAGCAGTACTTGCCTTGTGTTAAATAAAGTTTGTAAAATGTCACTTTGAGATCAAGTGCCTTTTCATCTCAATGGTAATTTTAGCTCTTACATAAGGTTTTGAAGTGCTGGTTAGATGTAAAACATTTCCGGTGAAAGTGCACAGGTTAAAATAAGCAAAGTGTAGGTAATTTAAGTCACTCATGAAATTAAATTTTATATTTGACAGCCAAATATACAGGTGAAACTCAAATCTAGAAGTATTGTGCAAAGTTGTTTCAGTAATTCAACTTAAAGGTGAAACTTGTATATGGACTCATTACATGCAAGGTGTATTACATTTTCAAGCCTGTTATAATTATGACTATATGGCTTACAGCTTATGAAAACTTCACATTTATTCTAATTTTGAATCTGATTTTCATAGCTGAAATATCTCACTTTGCATTTAAGTTGAATTACTGAAATAAAGTGTTGCATGTTATTCTAATTTTCAAGTTTCACCTGTAAACAGAAGGTGATAGAATAAATTAAAACCAAAGCATGATTTAGAAGTAATCATTTTTATTTACAAAAAAAAAAAGTGTTACACAGCAAAAACAATGTACAACAGGTGTATACAGCCTAGAAAAGTGCATTACAGCACCTGAAGGTTATTTTTCCCTTACCAAAAAAAAAAAAAAAAACACTTTATGGTGTGTAGCCAGTGATAGTGCAGTTTCCTACACTGTAGTCAAAAACTTCATTAGGCCTGTACGTGCATCAAGACCCTCGGCCTCTACAGTGGATGACAGTTCCCCGTCAGTCTGGTTGAATGTACCCGTAGTCCATTCTTCTCTGAACTCATCACCATTCATTTCACAGAGGTTATGCAGAACACAACATGCGATCACCAGGGATTTGACCTTGTATGTATTGCAGTCATTTCGTTTTAGCAAACACCTCCATCTGCCCTTTAGTCTGCCAGAAGCATTCTCAACCACCACCCTGGCTCTGCTTGTTTTATGGTTGTACACAAGTTGTTGGGGTGTCAGTCATCCGTTGTCGGTGAAAGGTTTCGTCAGCCAGCTCTTCAAAGGATAGGCTGCATCACCAAGGACATAGTACCCCACATCATGTCCACAAATGTTCTTGGTTACATCAGGTAGTAACAAACCCAGATCCACTAGGTCCCACAATCCTGACAAACGTAGCACTCTGGCATCATGCAGGCTCCCTGGCGCTCCTAAAAAAACATTCCAAAAGAGGCCTCTTCCGTCCACAACAGCTTGTAGGATGATCGAATGCCAGCCCTTTCGGTTGAAGTACTCTGTGTGGTACTCCTCTGGTCCAAGAATGGAGATGTGTGATCCATCAATTGCACCTATACACTGTGGCAAACCCCATCTGCACTCAAAATACGTCGCCATTTCTTTCAACTTTTCACTGTTTGGTAACTGGATAACTTCTTGCATGAGTACCTTCTCAACAGATGAGCAGAAATCGTGAACTCAGTGACACACAGTAGCAACTCCAACTCCAAATAAATGAGAGATGCTTCTATACTCAGAGTTGGTCGCAAGTTTCCACAGTGCAATGGCGATTCTTTTTTGAATGGGTACACAATGTCGGTAGTTTGTGTCATGTCTCTCAGGTTGGGGTTGCAATCGACAACAGAGGTACAGAAAAGTATCCTTAGACATCCGGAAATTCTTTATCCACTGTGCTTCGGTGAAAGTTGGAACCACGCTGTCCCACCATTCTGTTGTTCTAGTGTGCATCCAAACCGATCGCGAAACACGACGCATTCGATAGTACTCCCATATCTAAAACACACAAAAGTTGCAAAAAATAAGTTGATGTAATCGATAATAACATTATTCACAACTCTTGTTAATTTTGGTGGATTAATTTCTTACCAATCTTGTTCTTTCTGCCCGATGGCGCGCGTTCGTCCCATCCATCTCACGGTCAATGTCCACTATAGCTGATAACAAACGTTGTCTACTTTTATATCTAGCATTACGAGCTTTCTGAATACGCTTTAGTATTAATGCTCGTCTCTTTTCTGCCGTTTTGTTAATTACCTCGTTAGTAAACCAATAGATCGCACACAAAAGCAGCACAGCTTGAATATCCTCCATACTCAAAACAAACGCGTCGCGCAGACTGGGAGGGAGAAGCAGTCGCACGCAGTTCAACGTCACCAGACCAATTTACATAATCATCCTGGTACTTTAGACGCGGTGTAAACGCAGTAGGCAACCGGTCTGGGGCAAAAAAAGTTCCTATGAAAAAAGTTCCTGGGACAAATAGTTCCTGGTAATTGCGGTGGAAACGCGGCTTTAAACTCCTCGGTTAAAGCAGAGACTAGCAGCTGCAATACTCCTTTACTATAAAGTCCCACCCTGCTGAGGCAGCGTGGAACTCCCAACCATTTCCTGATGTATGAACTTATTAACGCTTCCAGCTTATCCACTGTTGTCAAAGAAACCTTGTACACAGTCAGTGGCCACAGCAACCTTGGCAGTAGACCAAACTGAAAGCACCAGAGTTTTAGTTTGCCTGGTAGAGCACAGCTGTTTATGCTCTTCAACCCTTCCACTGCTTGTCGTCTAACTTCTCCCACTCGAAATGTGTCCTTTAGATCCCCATCGTACCATCTCCCAAGACTCTTCACTGGCTTCTCAGAAACTGTTGGTATTGCCTCACCATTAATGAAGAATGTTTTATCTACTACCTTTCCTTTAACTATCGAGATGCTCCTTGATTTAGAGGGCTTAAATTGCATTCGTGCTGCATTTTTTCTTTAACCGTTTGCCAGGCAAGACTAACAGATTCGTGATTTTATTTATTATTATTATTAATAATAATAATAATAATTTAATTGAATGACGAATTCGAAAATGATCACTGGTAAAGGTAGTAATATAAAATAATAATAAAAAATAAATATAAAAAACGCTGGCTGGCAGCAGGCCAAATTAGTTGCCAGGCCACCGGGAATTCTCCTCCTACTACCCATCTTGATGCCCTAATGATTACTTCCATTGCCATGGTAATACAATATTACCATGGTTACAATAATGCTGAAGAAAATCTTACCTTCGACGTTTAATAGTGAAATAGGACGAAACTGACTGATGCTTGTAGCATCTTTTTCTTTAGGTATAAAGACTCCACCTGCTCGGCGCCATGCTCTAGGTACAACCTGCTTTTCCCATGCCACTTTTATCAATTTCCACAGAATTTGTAGAACTCCTGAAGCACTCTTGTACACTCTGTACGGAACTCCATTAGGCCCTGGAGATGATGAAGCCCTTGCCTTTCTCACAACCTGCTCTATCTCTTTCCACTTAGGTGCACAGACCTCCATTTGGTATTCTGGTGGATTGACAGGTGGGATGTCTGACGGAATTGACATAGGCTCATGCCTTTTTGCATCTGTATGCGTTTCCTCCAAATATCTCTCTAGCTCAACCCTAGATGCTTTTAAAGTGCCATTCTTCTCACTGGTGAATAACTTCTTTACGAATTTGAATGGGTCTTTATAGAAATCGCACGCTCCTTCTTTTTGTAGCGTTTCCGTAGGCGCTCAGCTCTGCGTAATGTTGCAAGCTTATCTTTTATGGCCCTTTGTAAGTGATTGAGTCCCTCCTTCTGACTTTGTTCTGCTTTTTTCCATTGCTTCCTCAGCTGTCTCCTTTCTCTAACTAACCCTTCAATTTTCTGCTGCCGTCTAGATACAGCAGGAGTAGTTTGTACTTTTTCCTTCCTTTTTTCCACACCAAACCTCTCAATTCCATTTGCGTAAATGATGTCCCCCAAATTTATCCAGCTTCTTTTCAACTGTACCAGTTAATCTTTCCAATGCAAAGCATAGATCTGTATTAACCGTGTCCCATGCAGTTTTCTCACAAGCCCTTGGCCATCTAACTCCAGGCCTATGCCCGTTGAGGTTCTTTTCTCTCTTATGCTGGTTAGTCTGACTGGGTTCACAAGTATCAATGTGTTCATCACTAACTTTGCAAACCCTCATGTCCTCTATGACAGGAGTACTGATATCCTGCGAACTGTGGTTTGCTTCCTGTCGCTGGATTTCATTGGATTTCTAACAAATATTGTTTGAGAAATATCTCTGCAAGATAATGGAAAGTCATTAAGTAATGTTCTCTTTGTTCCACTGAACACTGATTGTTCTCTCTTCTGGTTTCTCCTTATAGAATAGATGAAGATTGATCACCAAACGTCCCTAATAAATCATTACATCAGTTTAAATCTGTGAGAAGGAGATGAGAGGATCAGTAACCATCAGGAGATCCACAGAAGAGCCTCATTACTGTCTATGAGGAGAAATAAATGTGTGGTTAGTGTGTAAATGTGTTTCATACAGGTGGAAGAGACTCAATTAAATAATGCATCAATTAAAGGGTGGTAAAACGCATTTTTTCAAAGGCTTGATTCTGTTTGTGGGGTGCACTGTAACATGTGTTCATGCTTTGTTTTTTAAAAATTGCATTATTTAACTTATATTTTACCTTTATTCTACACTGCTCTTCCCCTCCTTGTAAAAATGGTCTGATGGTTTCCAGGTTCTATGAAGCCAGTCCCTCAAAACTACGCAATGGGCTAAGATTGGTATGCTGGCCCAGTGTGTTATGATTCGCTAACCGCCTAGTGCTCGTTTCCCGGAAATGTCACGTCTCTTGCCTTTACCGGCAGTTTGTGCTTTGGTGTTGTAGCAATAATCAGATGATCAGCGCAATCATGTGGTTTTAATCAACTAGATTCTAATTAAGTAAACACTCCTCCATTCTTCAGATTGTGACAAAAACAGATGTCATGGGACTTTTTAAGTTACCGATTCACACACGAAGCAAATCGTGCTTGGACTTAATTAAATTACCGATGCCAGAAGTGCCCCCGTGGCGTTTTTCTCTGATAAGTAATCACAGGATCCCCTGTCTTACCACATGTGACTCAACAGGGGCGCCTCTCTGGCCGAAGATCCCGTGGTGTCCCCTCTGCACGACACCTCACAAACACAGACAACCTCGTGTAATTGAACCACACTGGTCATTGTAATCCAGACTTAAAACTCATCAAATTCGAAGGACGCACACACATACACGGAACTGAAGACGATCAGGAGTCCAACGCGTGACTGACCACGCGACGAACTCTAAATACACACACACACACACACACACACACACACACACACACACACACACACACACACACACACACACACAAAGAGACAATCATTCTGAACCACGTGTAGTTAAACGTAACGTTTCAAATGTACAAATGTTTTCTGGTTGTATTCAGGATTCCCTTGTGACCTAATTGATATAACTGTAAGCTTTTATGATATGTGAGCAGTCTGACATTCGTTTAATCACGAAAAATCATGTATCTGCATTTTACTAGCCCTAGGAATGCCGCGAGTGGTATGATTGGAATCAGAGAAATCAAATAAGATCGAATCACTAACCCAAAATGCAGTATGAGGCATATTTTATTAAATCCTAATTTAGAAGGGGATTATTACTAAAATTGTAATCTCCTATGCACATGACCCAGAAGGCGTGTACTTCGCGAACCACAAGGTTTGCCGACACGCCTCCTCCCAAACGATTGGATCAGACGCGTACGAAAGGCGTGTCTCGAGCGCCTTCAAAACCAGGAGCGCCATGTCTCCTTTGTGCTAGCAGTCCTATGCCAGAGAGAGGTTCCCTTCTTCAACAAGAACTCCAACCGGAGCTCTTCGTTTGCTTTCTAAATTTCGTTTTAATCTAAGTTTTCTTTCCGTTATCTACCTCAGTTGATAGTTTTCCTTCGTTCAGTGCACTCACAAACGAAACGAATTTAAGATTAAGCATCTGTCGTACGAGCTGAAGAGATCGCAACATCTACCTCCGTCCGAACGAAACTTCGGACATTCAGCCTACGTTTCCTTTCAAACCAGCTGCACAAAAGGGGCCATATCAATGCAAGTATAATCTAAAATAGAATGCTGTTTTTAAGGTTGTCTAGAACTTCCTAAAAAGCCTTTGTGTCTCATTTTGAAGTAACTGTTTGAACTGTTCTGTCCTGAGAAGATTTCTCTCTCTCTCTCTCTCTCTCTCTCTCTCTCTCTCTCTCTCTCTCTCTCTCTCTCTCTCTCTCTCTCTCTCTCTCTCTCTCTCTCTCTCTCACCCTCTAACTTTCTCTCTCCAATATTTCGTATTGCCATCATTTTCTGTTTCGTTGTAATTGTTTGTTTTGCTATGCATATTTACTCCTGCATGATTTTAAGTAGTTTATGTAATCTTTAGTCTTGTTTTATTAAATTCCATAATCCTTTGAATTGAATCTGTCTCATGGTTCCATACTTGAAGTTCCTGAAAATGTCGATATAAGCTCCAAGCTCTATTTGGTTTAACTATTGAAGTATCTAAAGTGCCTGACACGAAAATATCCTTCCTTGTGGCCACAGGAAAGTGTGTTTTCGTTGTGTACCGGCTAGTAAATTGTGATAAAGGAAGTCTTCTCCTCCACGTCCGCTGGACGGACAGGTTGTGTGATAACGGAACTTGAATCATATCAAAATTTACTCGCATAATTTATATGATTTTACCGACCTATATTAATAATTAATACGAACAATCGTGTTAATTGTTCATATACGGTGAGGTTTAGTCTATTCCCTATTTGGGATAATTTAATGTAAGTAGACAATGAATATTCATGATCTGATGAATATTATTCCCCATTTAAGCTAATAATTTCCCCAAAACAAGTCATTGTCGCTACATATTATGGTGGAGGATACGGGCATTTTCAAACTTCATTTTGAGACCAATATTCAGATTCATATTCATGTGTGTTTTTGAGAGTTTAATATTGCGTACGTGCGTCTGCATTGTGTAACGTTATAGTCGACTCAAAAACTGAGCAAGGCAAAAGCCATGCCACACCGATAGTGCTGGAAAGAGGTCTAAAGCATTTCTTTTTAACACTACTGGATGTGATGAAAACTGCAGTCACAATATTTTAAAAGGCCCAGGTTAAGGAAAAGAAAAACATTTCGTTCGTTTGCCTGTGGTACGTTAATATTGTTCGAAGTCCTGTTTGAACGAAGAAATCTTCACTCAGGCGTATTACCGGTATATTTTGTGTACTGCGGGAGCGAGAATCCTCCCGTCAGTAAAAGATCTTTATTTCATGTCGTTAGCAACGATAATTTCGGGTTTTAAAACTGGCTTAGCTACACGGTGAAAATCCCGTTTCATTTTCTGTGCAGACTGAGCACAAAGAGATCCGCCGTGATCTTCGTATATACTTGTGGAATGTGTGTATACTTGTGTCGTGTAGAAACCTGTGCGTGAGGAAACTTTGGATTTCCTTAACAGGCACGCGTCAGTTTCAAATTACTACGCTCGTGAGTTTGGCTCGCGTGAGCAATAGCAGGTAGGACCTGCTACCCATTGCTTCCCTTCCGGTTGCGCTTTCCTCCAAATTTACTGCGATGATTGTTGAATAAGCTGCCTAAATACATACGTGCATTTACAGCTTGCTAGTTCGTTAAAACAATCCTCCTTTTGGGCTGAGACCTTTTATTTTAAGTACAATTCACGGAAGTGAATTGGCGCTCGAGTCATAGAATCCCTCAGTCCAAATCACTGATAGCTCACGTGGAGAGAGACAGACGCCCCCTCACGGCGGCACACCTCCAGGTCAGCTATCACTCTTCTGCTCAAACTCACTCTGTCTACCCTTCACTATTCCTATCTGTCTCGATGACTCTGTTCTGTTTTATTTTTATTTTAACTTCAGTAGTATGGTGATTTATTATCAGAAATCATTCTGATTCCTCCACAAAAACAAAACTTTTGTTTCTCCTTCCCCAGTGTATCTAGAGCTGATTTGAAACAATTATTATTATTTCCCTTTCAAGGGAACTTCGAGCTGCGTCAAACGCTGCGGGAACGCCCCTGCGTTGTGCGTCATGAAGCACGTATGGAATCAGCCCAATGGAGAGATGAAACGTCATAGGCGGGTGACGTCATCGACCAGGAAACTATAAAGCACCCCAAAAACACAAGCGCATTAGCTTCTGTGCTTTCAGTCGCGCTACATGTGAATCTGTCCCTGTGTGATATTGTCTGTCTTACATACCCTGCACCACACAAACAATTTATCCCTATATATATATATATTGAGAGATTATGGCGGACGAACAGCAGTTTAGAAAGTGTGTTCCTCCCTGCTCGCGTTATTTAACGAGCGGGGATACACATGATCTTTGTGTTGTTTGTTTGGGAGTTCAGCATGCCCAGTTTGCTCTCGAGGGAGCAGACTGTGAGCATTGCGAGCGTTTGCCGTTAAGGACGCCTCGCTCCCGCCGATCGCTCTTTGAGGAGAGCGGTTCGGTGCGCGCTCCCCGCGGTTCGGGTCCCGCTTCTGCCGAGGCAGAGCGGCGGCGCTTATCGTGGGGATCGCAGATGGATCTCACAGCGGGGTTTGAGACGGGCTCTGCCTTATCTCTCCCTTCACCTGTGAGATCCAGTGCCTCAGTCCCGGGTTCGGAAGCACGCGCTGCGGTTTCTTCCGCTCGGGCTGAGGCACCAATGCTGCAGCTATCCAGTTCTGAGGAACTTGATGTTGTTAGTGTTGAGGGAGATGTGGAGGATTCGCCACCCCACACTCCTGAGTGTGATGAGCTTATGGAGGTGTTAACAAGAGCTGTTGAAAAACTTAATATTGAATGGCCAGTGACTAGACAGGAGTCTGTTTCTAAATCAAAGTTGGATGAGAGATTTTTGCCGTCACGTGTGCAGCCTCCACGCCGGTGCCTGCCGTTTTTCCATGATCTCCACACCGAGGTGTCGAAATCATGGAGAAAACCGGTGTCATATAGAGTGTTTAGTCCCCAGACATCAACATACGCTAATATTATGGGAGCCAAGGCTCGTGGTTATGGTGCTTTGCCTCGTGTGGAAGAGACGCTTGCGAGCCATCTCTCCCCCGAAGCAGCATCATCTTTTAAGGCACCGGCATTACCCACCAAGCCTTTAAGAAACACTTCGGCTTTGGTGGGTAAAGCATATTCGGCAGCAGGTCAGGCTGTGTCATGTCTGCATACTATGTCAATCTTGCAGGCATACCAGGCTGATCTGCTAAGGGACATGAGTGAGAGTGAGGAGGTCAGTACTGACGTAGTTCGCGAACTGCGTCAGGCTGCTGATTTATCCCTGCGTGCCACCAGAGAATCGGCCAAATTAATGGGTCGTTCTATGGCAGCTCTGGTGGCCGCAGAAAGACATTTGTGGTTAAATCAATAGACTAATATTAAAGAGAGAGAAAAAGCTTTTCTTTTAGATGCTCCTCTTTCTCCCATGGGGTTGTTTGGTGATGCTGTGAATTCAGTTATCGATAAATTCCAAGAAGAAAAGAAACAAACTGCAGCTTTTAAAAAGTTTCTTCCCCTTAAAGTTCATGTCCCTGGGGCTGCTGGGCGGGAGCAGCCCCGGCCGTCTTCGAGCTCATCACATAGAGCGCAGCAGAGGCAGAGTGTCGCGTCTAGTGCTCCCCCTGCTGGACAGTGGGCTCAGCCGCGACACTCTCAGCCGAAGCCTTCTCCCAGTAGAACTGATCTGAGGACAGTTATATTGGCTAAGAAGGCTTCGGCTAAGAAGAAGTCCTGACGCCAAGCCGTTCAGGATGCTGAGGGTGGTCCCCACCGAGGCGGAAAGGTGTTCACCTCTTTTTACGGTGCCCATTCCTCCTCGGTGCCCTCAGGGGCTCGTTCTGCCAACCCCGCCTTTATGCCGGGGCACAGACGATCCCAGCGAGCGCTTTCCCGAGGGACGCTCGCTCCCTCTGAGGAGGGTCTCAGAGCGGTCAGACCAGTTGTTCCCTGCCGGTGCGCCGTTACAGGGCGCTGCGTCTGCTGCTCAAGTTACACCAGAGGCCAGTCTCGAGAGGCTGGTACCCTTAGTAGAATTTCTGGCAGAGTGGAAAAGCCTTCCAAAAATATCTCATTGGGTCCTGCAGACAGTAGAAAAGGGTTATGCTATCCAGTTCAGGTGTCGTCCACCAAAATTCAGAGGGGTTCTGCACACAGTGGTGGGCCCCGAGCAGGCTCTGGTATTGGAACAAGAGGTGAAAACGCTCCTTCAAAAAGAGGCTATAGAACGGGTTCCTCCTCCCAGTTTGGAGTCAGGTTATTACAGCCGATATTTCATCGTTCCAAAGAAGGATGGGGGGTTGCGTCCAATTTTAGACCTGCGCATATTGAATCGCTCGGTAGGGAAGCTAAAATTCAAGATGCTCACTATCAAGCAGATCGTGTCTCAAATCAGGTCCGAGGACTGGTTTGTCACGATAGATCTGAAGGACGCATACTTCCATGTGTCCATCCTTCCACAACACAGGAAGTTCCTGAGGTTCGCCTTCGGGGGCGAGGCGTACCAGTACAGGGTTCTTCCGTTTGGCCTAGCTTTATCTCCCCGCACTTTCACGAAATGCATGGATGCAGCACTAGTGCCTCTGAGGCTTCAGGGCATTCGTATTCTCAATTACATCGACGATTGGTTGATTTTAGCTCAGACCGAGCAGATGGCGGTTCGGCATCGAGATGTCGTCCTCGCTCATATCAGAAAGTTGGGGTTGAGGCTGAACGCAAAGAAAAGTGTATTATCTCCTTCCCAGAAGACCACTTTTCTGGGTGTCGTTTGGGATTCGGTATCGATGCGGGCGCGACTCTCTCCGACCCGCATCGCTTCGATTCTCTCAGCTGTGAAACAAGTGAAGCTAGGCCAGCTACTCACTGTCAAGCAGTTTCAGAGACTGTTGGGTCTGATGGCAGCAGCGTCCAACGTTATACCTTGCGGCCTGTTGTACATGAGACCGCTACAGTGGTGGCTCAGGACCAAGGGATTCTCCCCGAGGGGAAATCCGCTCCGCACGTTCAAAGTCACGCGGCGCTGCCTTCGTGCTCTGGTCATGTGGAGAGAAACTTGGTTCCTATCCAAAGGTCCTGTGCTGGGGGCTCTTTGTCGTCGCATAACGCTAACGACGGATGCTTCCCTCACAGGGTGGGGGGCGGTCATGAGTGGTCGCCCAGCCCAAGGTCTGTGGCAGGATCATCATCTTTCGTGGCACATAAATTGTCTAGAGATGTTGGCTGTGTTTCAGGCTCTGAAACACTTCCTAACAGACCTGAGAGGCCATCATGTGTTAGTTCAATCAGACAACACGTCGGTGGTCTCTTATATAAATCATCAGGGGGGCCTGCGGTCTCGCCGGCTTTACAAGTTGGCCCGTCAGATCCTCCTGTGGTCCCAAGGGAAGCTACTATCTCTGAGAGCAATGTATCTCCCTGGGTATTTGAATGTGGTAGCAGACTCCCTGTCGAGGCAGGGGCCGAGGCCAGGGGAATGGAGACTCCACCCCGAGGTGGTGGAGCTCCTTTGGTTGAGTTTCGGTCGCGCCGAGGTGGACCTATTCGCTTCCAAGGAGACCACTCATTGTCATCGGTGGTTCTCCATCACTCTTCCAGCCCCCCTGGGGTTGGATGCTATGGTGCAGCCGTGGCCGAGGTCACGTCTGTACGCCTTTCCCCCGATTGCTCTGTTACCAGGAGTTCTGGAGAGGGTCCGCCGGGACGGGGTCAGTCTACTACTAGTAGCCCCGTTCTGGCCGGCCCGAGTATGGTTTGCGGACCTGGTTTCTCTCCTGGACGGTTCTCCTTTGGAGCTCCCGGTCAGGAGGGATCTACTCTCCCAGGCGGGGGGCACGATACTTCACCCCCGCCCAGAATTGTGGAAACTGTGGGCTTGGCCTCTGAGGGGGCCCAGCTTATAGACTCCGGTCTCTCACCCGAGGTTGTTGAGACCATTCTTAACTCCAGAGCTCCATCCACGAGGAAGCTTTATGCCTTGAAGTGGAAACTTTTCACTTCTTGGTGTGGAGAACACCTGCAGGACCCAGTTAACTGCCCAGTGGGTGCAGTGCTGGAATTCCTGCAGGAGCGCTTCTCCACAGGGTTATCCCCCTCCACACTAAAGGTGTATGTGGCGGCACTAGCTGCTTACCACGTCCCTTTCAGTGGAGTTTCTCTTGGGAGACACCCGCTTATAACTCGTTTCCTCCGTGGCACTTTGAGGCTGAGGCCAGCAGTTCGTACGAGGGTGCCGACTTGGGATCTGGCCATTGTATTAGAAGGTCTTTCCCTAGCTCCTTTTGAACCTATCGAAGAAGTTCCCGAGAAGTTTCTCACTTTTAAGACTATCTTTTTGCTTGCTATCTCTTCACTAAAAAGAATCGGAGATTTGCAGGCTCTGTCGGTTTCACCCTCGTGCCTGGAATTTGCACCTGGCATGGTTAAAGCTTTTCTGCATCCTAGACCAGGTTACGTTCCTAAGGTTCCTACTAATATTGTTAGACCTACGGTTCTGCAGGCTTTCTGTCCTCCTCCATTTATGTCATCGGACCAGGAGAAACTTAATTCACTCTGCCCTGTTAGGGCATTAGACGCTTATGTCCACAGAGCTGCCCTGTGGAGGAAATCAGAACAACTTTTTGTATGTTTCGGGCCACCCAGGAAAGGGTGTCCAGCGTCTAAACAGAGAATGAGCAAGTGGGTGGTTGAGGCTATCTCACTTGCTTATGAGTCGGCTGGCCAGCCTTCACCTTTGGTTGTCCGAGCTCACTCTACCAGGAGTATGGCTGCTTCTAAAGCTCTTTTGTCTGGGGTTTCCCTGAGTGATGTTTGTGATGCGGCTGGATGGTCTTCACCGCATACTTTTATTAAGTTCTATGACCTAGACTTAAGCTCTACCCCTGGGGCACAGGTGCTCTCGTCCTCTGTGCGCTAGTCTCACATGACGGTCATTTGGTCCTATGGCGACGTGGGTATTCGCGTTCCCGCAACGTTTGACGCAGCTCGAAGTTCCCTTGAAAGGGAACGTCTCGGTTACGTATGTAACCCTAGTTCCCTGATAGGGAACGAGACGCTGCGTCGCTCCGCCATACTCCCGGCACTCCCGTTAGCGCTTCCTTCAAGCCTATCAGAAGCTAATGCGCTTGTGTTTTTGGGGTGCTTTATAGTTTCCTGGTCGATGACGTCACCCGCCTATGACGTTTCATCTCTCCATTGGGCTGATTCCATACGTGCTTCATGACGCACAACGCAGGGGCGTTCCCGCAGCGTTTGACGCAGCGTCTCGTTCCCTATCAGGGAACTAGGGTTACATACGTAACCGAGACGTTTTATTTATTTATTTTTTTCTCCACTATAAATTTCTCACATTTCAGTCATTGATAGCCCCCCCCCCGAAAAGAAAGACGCCAACTAGTGGCAGACACCCTTCTCAAGCCAGCTATCAGCCTTCTACTGAACTTAAACTGTATGAAATCATTTTCAGTTATGATTTTCCCGAGGATTATTTTATAATCATTACGAATGACTTCAGTGTTGTTACGATTATTATAAGAAATCAGTCTAATCCTCTTTCATTCTCCACCAGGCTCATTTGGATTTGAGTTAAACCAATTTTAATTGAAATTGAAATTGTCAAACAGTCCAGGTGAACCACAGAGAGGAAGTGCACCCCCCTTGAGGCTCCAAAACCCACTACAGCAGCCTACCGCTCCCATTTCCGGCTTCCACCTGCATTGAGTTATTGCTAACTTCAAATCGGGTTAGGTTATTTTTCAATAACTACCATTCTGTCTAATACATTTCTGTGCTATCATCAGTTGGCAAAAGCCGTTCATCTTTTAAATTAGTTTTTCCTTTCCAGGTAAATTAGTTTTTCTCTTCAAAGTCATTTTGTTACTACCTTACCCCTCTTCAGGGTTATTCTAGTTTCTGTTTTACATAACTAAATTATTCAATTTGGTCTAAGCAAGGAAAATCTTAATTCACTTTAAGCTCCCTTGTTTATTCCATTTTGCTTGTTGTACAGGTAAAAACCTCAGCATCTGCGGTGGATTGTGGGAGTCCTGGTTGATCTCGGTGGGCGAGTCTGCTGACTGGTGTCGCCGACACTGACCGTGCAGTGACTCTCGAGTTCTTTTATCTCTGCCACGGGTTGCGGCACGCAGTTAGTGACATCAGCAATCTGGTGCTTTGTAGGGTCAACCATCAAGCCATCGCGCAAGTCAATTGTTGGGAACGGTGCACAAACCATAGGCGAAACCGCCACGCCAGTTCGCTGGTGGGTTCTGGGCCCCGCCCACCTTTGCAGTGCGGTCGGCCGGTTGATACCTCAGAGATTACCAGGTTGTGTTTACATGTCATGCGCTGTTTGAGAGGGCGTAACCGTGACCAGAGCAACGAAGAGCCCGTAGTCACGGCGGTCAAGTGTTTGGCGGCAACGGAAAGTTCGACCACGCTTGCTGGGTCCAGCTGGGTTCGACCTCAGTTCACCTCAGGTAAAAAAAACTGATTTTGATAAAACCCTGACACTTAATATAAGCCACAGAATATCAGACATTCCCCCTCTTTCCCCCTAAGAGACACCCTCTTAGTTCTTAGAGGTTACGCTACAGAGCAGGTCAATTCACTCAGGTGTTATTTTCACTGCGTTATTTTGATTTTGCTTTCCCCTCTCGATCTTCTTTTCCTTTGTTTTGTTCTGTTGTGATTTGTTTCTTTCAGTTCACCAAGAGACCCCAAGGAAGTTAAACAATAAGAGTGACAACCAGGCAGCCTCTATTTTCGGGTCCCACGCTGAACCGCATAAATTGACCCGCCTAACTGTCTACGGCAGTTAGCCAAAATTTCTATAGACGGCACGACCGTACTACGGCTCGTTAGCCTCAAAAACAAAACAAAAGCGTGCATTGGCCCTTTTTGTGTGTGTTGTGTTTCTCTCGCCCCCAGTGAGCCAGAATGTCACGCGCTTCCAGTCCCGCGGCCCATTGGAGCAATCTGGATGCTTGGTTAAGAGCCATGACAACCGGCTGTCTGCCCAAGGACGCTGGCGACCTAAAACCCCTGACCCGACAGGAACTGGACGCCGACGTAGACCAGCTAATGTCCAACGACCCCACGCAGGCCTACAGCTCAAAGGAATGGAGCCGGATAATCGGAAGCCTAGCTCACAACTTAGTGGCCCAGGCACGCTTGGCGGAGGAGGACAACGCCAATCTGGAAAAGGAAATTGCAGGACTAAAGACTCAACTGAAGGAGGCCCGCAAAAAGAAGGACCACACGCAGGAGCGTCTGGATCAGCTACTTCTGGAGGTCAAAGCCAAGGACGAAACGCGCCAAGAATTACAAGAGGAAGTGGAAAGACTGCAAAAGGCCTTGGAGGATCTGCGCACGGACACAGACAAGAGGTTGCAGTCGGAAACTGTTACGTGGCGACGCTCTTTTGAAAAGAGCAGAGATTGAATTAAAAGACAGAGAGGCCAAAGCCAAGGCCTGCGATAAACATTTGTAAGCAGCCCGAGCTGAAATTAACGAGCTTGTCCAACAGAGACAAGATCTAAAAGATGAACTTGACATTGTCCACAGAGAACTGAAACATTCTTACAGACTGCAGGGCGACCTGGATGGGGAAACACCCATCACTCCGTTTCCCCTTACCAGCGAGCCTGCACGTTTCAGCCAATCCCCCAAAGCTGAAGGAGGGGAAGCAAGCCCACGGCGCGACACCACTCTAGCCAGCCGCTACGAGCTCCCACCAGCTGAAGAGGAGCAGGGCCCCAGACCGAAGGGTAGGGCCATCGGTCACCACACGGCCCCTAAAGAACTGGACAAGCTTGCTAGAAACATCCCGACCTTCACTCCCAATCCAGCAGGAGGTCACGATGTACACTCTTATTTAAAAGACATTGATTTTTACTTACAAACTGTGGCCAACGCCACTACTTGGAATAAGTTGTATCTTCTCAGGATCACTTCAAGCCGTGACGTGAAAAGCTTCCTAGACCGCCAACCAGACACCGTCAAGATGGACTACAAGCAATTGCGGCAAGCTCTGATTCGTGAATTCTCCGATCCAGAATCAGACCAAGGTATCATAGCGGCAATGGACCTGAAACAAGCCCGGCTCGAAACGCCACAAGCGTATTACAGCCGCCTCCGACAAGCCTACTTCGGATCACGCAATGAGCCAGGCATGGAGGAGGACTGGAATTCCAAGACCCTGTTTCTGCGGAATCTCCACCCTACCCTCTCCCATCATCTGGGAGTCTTGGCTGAGCCAAGGACTATGTCAATTCAACAATTGCGTGACTTGGCTCACAAAGCATACACCAAACAAAGAACTATCTCTGAAAAGACTGTGAGAAACCCCACAATCTGCCCTGTCTCTGAGCACCGCTCAGAGCTGCCCCTAGAGGGCGCACAGCACCCCACTTACAAACCTGTCAACAGAGAGTCAAGACCGTTTCAGGCCAACAGAGGTCAGCGCGGTCGTGGGGGTGCTCGCCCAAGGCAACAGAACGACCACTCTAGGCAATTCTGGGACCGGCCTCGCCCCTCCCACAACCAAACGGGAGGGGGTACCTGGGAAGCCGGCCGGCAACCCAGAATGAGCCGACCCACATCTCCCCGAACACTAAGCCCAGAGAGCCGGTCGAAGGACCCCTCTCGACGTGACACTGATAAGCTGCGGTTGGAGCCAAAATCCAAAAAAACAACACAGCCACGGTTGAAGCTGCAGAACTTCTGAGCGCGCTGAGAGAGTTTCTTCAAAAGAAACCTTGCAAGGATGACAAAGATAAATCAGACACCGCATGACTAAACCTTAGGCCTGAAGCCAACTCCACTCCCAACGTTCCTCCCACTGACAGCCCCACAGACACTGTCAAACCACAGACTATGGAACTCGCTGTTACATCACAAAGTGACAGCTCCAATCACTCCCTCCAACTGACAGCCCCCCAGAACACTGTTTGTCTGCCACAGACTAGTGAATTCGCTGTTACATCACAAAGTGACAGGTCCCCTCACTCCCTCCAACTGACAACCGCACTTCCTGAACAAAACGCTTCACTTCCTGAACAAAACTGCAGCAGCACTCACACAAAGGTACCAGACAGGGCTGTCTTGTTGATCTGCACCCACAACGAGCCACACGAAACATACCCGCACTGTTTATCGATCAACACGCAAGACCCCACACCAAAACTCCTGGGGAACCTGATCGAAAAAGGAGTGGCACGCAAACTCTACCTAACAATCACTTTGGAAAAGGAGGTGAGACTCGAAGCGCTTGTGGACACAGGCTCCGATCTCACGCTCATATCGACTGAACTCTTTGAAAAACTTAAATTTGAAGCTCAAAAACAGAATCGAACTCTTAACTTCCACACTTGTGAGCTGAATGTGCGGTCATACAGCCAAAATGACATCCAACTAAGAAACGTAGCTCCCATTCACCTGGCAATCGGTCCTATGAGCCTAGTACACCCTGTCTACGTTTCGCCAATGAACATTTATCCATTTCTCATAGGCAAGGACCTGCTGGATCGATTCGAGCCGTTACTGGACTTCAAACACCTGCAAGTTTGAGCTCAAGTGCGTGAACCCCTCCCCCTCCAGCCACGCATATCTGCTCAGCCAGACTGTCAGGTCACAGGGTTCACGGGAATTCCCTCAGCCAGACATGACGACCCAGTCACAAAAGCTGATCAGGGGTCAAGTTCACTACTCTGTACTTTCAAAACCAGCCAAGGATCTGATACCTACTGCCCTCAGGTCAGGACTGACCTACAACTGCAAGATATAACCACAACAGACATTATCCTAGCACTATGGGCAGACAACTCAGCCATCAGTCTCTCATTATTCAATGCAATCCTTGACAAAACACCGGACCTGCCTTATACCAGCAAACGCACACGTTTCCCTCTCAATGCACATCCATCTTCCATGATAGCTGCAAAAGGGATCTGTGCTTTGCAATTAAAGTGGAATAACCGGTGCCTGACCCATTACTTCCTGATCCTACCGGATCCGGTCCACGATGTCTACATTGGAGCACACGTTTTGCTTCGTCTCAAAGCTCATGTGGACATGCTCAATGTATGGGCCCCAATGACTTTACAACCACCTGTTCTCATCGATCATGAAAATCTACTGTCAGGGCAGACCATCCCAGAAGTCTGCACCCTAATCAACGAACAGAGAACAGTGATACCAGCCTACACTAAAGGGGTCACTGTACGGCTCAACATGCGACGTGGCCAAACATTAAACCCCACGCTGGCTTTCTTCCAACCTTCACCTGAATGTGGGGACCTTGGACTCACACTCGAAGCCACACCCCTCACAGAAGTGTCATCTCGGGTAGTCTACATTCTGTTCAACAACTGCACAGCAACGAACATCAACATCCCCAGATCCTACAGGCTAGGATGGCTAGTGAGCCACGACTTTCATGACTTTGAACTTGTATTACCTATCATCGGGCCCATCCCACCTGCACTGATACCTGAAGGGCACACTGACAACACAGTGTTCACAGTACCCTTCCAACTCATTTCCATCACATCTGTCATGTCAGTAGCCAAAGACCAAGTGTGCAGAACTGAGCTGACAGAGGACCAACACCTCGCAGTGTACACAGTCTCCCACCAGACTGGCAGTGAGACTAATGCACCTGCTACACCTTTAAAAATCAACCCGACCGATGACACACCGACAGAGAAGCCATATCAAGGCTTTGAATCTCAAGTGCAGCAAATTCTACAAGATGCTGATGCGCTTCAGGACGACGCAGACGGCCAAAGACTAAGACAAGTCCTTTATAAGTTCAAAGACTCCTTTGCCAAAGACTCGTTAGACTGTGGCCTCACCCACCTCCACACGGTGCGCATCCCCACGCATCCTGAGGCTCCTCCCACTTTCGTCAAGCAGTACAAAATTCCCATTGCCTCGCACGAACCAGTGCAGGAAATCATCGAATCCATGCTTGAGAAAGGTGTCATCCGTCCATGTAACAGCACCTACTCTGCCCCCATCTGGCCCGTTCTCAAATCGAATGGGAAATGGCGGCCCAACATTGACTATCGAAAGCTGAATCAACAGGTGCCATTATCACGGTGGCCCATGACACAGCTGGAACAGGAAATACCCCGAATCAGAGGAGCCACCATCTTCTCTACACTCGATGTGGCCTCTGGATTCTGGACTATTCCGGTGCAGCCAGAAGACCAACACAAGTTGGCATTCACATTTGGCAACCGACAGTTCACCTTCAACAGATGCCCGTTCGGGAATGCCAACTCACCAGCTGAGTTCAACATCCTCCTGAACAAAGCCTGCCCAGACGCCAGGATGAGAGGTAACCTGATTTACGTAGACGATGTTCTCATGAAGAGCACGACGGTGGCCGACCACCTGAAAGAAATAGACTATGTTTTGAACCAGTTGTCCCCATGGCATTGCAACACAATCAAACCGTATCCATGCCATTCAAAACATCAAGCCTCCCACTAACGTCTCCGAACTACGAAGCTTTCTAGGGGTATGCAATTACTCTCGACAGTTCATCGAAAACTATTCAGACATCGCCAGGCCCCTCACGGCTCTGCTGAAGAAAGATTGCCCTTTCGTCTGGTCAGACACCCAACAACATGCCATGACAGAACTAAAAAGACATTTGTGCACAGCTCCCTGTCTCGCTTACCCCGATGCTCAAAAGGAATTCTACCTGGAAGCTGGGTTTTCTGACCAATGTCTCAGTGCTGGCCTATACCAACGGCACGACCAAGACAAAAAGGTGGTCGCATATGCCAGCAAGACACCTCTCCCTCCAGAATGTAGATTCTCAGACTGCGAAAAAGCTTTGCTCTGCACAATATGGGCCATACAGCGTTCTCCAACTACATTGGAGCACAGAAAGTTATAATAGACACTTGCCACCAGCCCGTAATGTTCCTCAACAGCCAACGCATCCGAGATGGTGTGGTAACCAATGCACGCATAGCCACGTGGTTAATGGCTCTCCAAGGACGAGATGTTGAGGCCCGATACGCACAAAATCACAAGTCGGCGTTGGGAAACGGCCTGGCTGCATGTCAAAACTGCTCTGACAACTCACCTGCTACGATGCTGAACACACCAGAGCCCCAACAGCCACCGCTGACCTGTCACAGGTACTTTGACAGCAATGTTTGCAACGGCATGCCCACGGCTTACGTCGACGGATGCTCCTACAACCACGAGGGCATCCTGAAGGCAGGTGCAGGGGTACTGTGGGTTGACAACCACCCATGCCCACCACGACACTTCAAACTGGGCCCCCAGTCATCACAATATGCAGAGGTGGCAGCAATTATCATAACTCTGCAAATCGCAGCAGCCCATAACATCAGAGAACTTCTCATATGCACAGACTCTAACTATGCCAGACTCAGTTTTGTTTGCCATCTCCCAATCTGGAAACAAAACGGTTTCAAAACGGCAAACAACAAGCCTATCAAACACCAACACCTGTTCCAGGAATGTGATAACATCAAAAAAACACACGATGTCACCGTGTACTGGAAGAAGGTCAAGGGACATTCTAAACTGCCAGGCCAAGACAAAGACTTTAATGACCACACCGATGCGCTTGCCAAAACCGGCGCCCTGCACGGTGAGCTGTGGTCTCCCCCAAACCCCTTACCCACCCCCGCTGTTGCGGTACTAACCCGCAGCAAACGCCCCTTACCTCCTACGGCACCAGCTTCACAAATGCTATCGCTAACTCCGCAAATTTCCAACAACGATATTGCGGATATGCAAGCCACAGACACTGCCATAAAGACAATTCTTGACCACCTCTCTGACCCCGCCTGCCACCCGATCTCACCATCAGACATCGATGCTGACTCATACCTCAGACATCTACATACCTCCAGACATATGCTGCGTGTGCGGGACAACATTCTATGGTTTGGCCCTGATGACACCACACCGCCTAGGCTCGTGGTGCCACTTTGCCAAAGGGGGGTAATGCTAATGCACGCCCACAACACACCCTATGCTGGACACCATGGTAACAAAGCCACGTATGAGACACTTAGACAGGTGGCATACTGGCCAGGCATGCAACAAGATGTGGCAGAGTATGTGAGAGAATGCTTGGTCTGCTGTCAATTCCAACCATCAAACCCAAATCACAGAGCCCCACTGCAACGCAGAGTAATCACGTTCCCGTGGTCAGACCTCCAAATTGACTGGGTAGGACTTCTGCCGAGGTCAACAAGAGGCAACAAGTACTTTCTCACGGTGGTGTGTCAGTTTACCAAGTGGGTAGAGTGTTTGCCAGCACCTAACGACACTGCCCAGACAACGGCATATCTCCTGATGAACCAGAGAGAACCAAAGAGTCAACTCAGACAGAGGTACCCACTTCACTGCCGAGATCATGCAAAAGATCTGGAGATGTCTAGGGGTACAAGCTAAACTTCAAATTAGTCAGCATACAATCGCGTCTGGTCAGGTAGAGAGATCGAACCGAACGGTGGTCCACATGCTAAGAAAGTACGTATCGGCTAATCAGAAAGACTGGGATGTGAAACTCCCCCTCGTGCTGATGGCCCTCCGAGCCAAACCGCAGGAATCAACACAGGTGTCCCCGTTTGAACTCATGACCGGTCGGCAGATGACCCTGCCATTACACCTGCTGTATCAACCGGGAGACCACAACCTCGTCACCGCCTACACCAAGTCCCAGTACCTGGACAGGCTCCATAAACACTTGAAAACAACTTTCGCTTTCGCCCAGCAACATCTGAAAACCAGCGCTGAAGGGCAGAAAGCATATTACGACCAAAAAGCATCACACCAGGAACTCAACGTGGGCGACAAAGTCCTGTACTACAGTTTCGCCCTGCCACCCAAGGGGTTGTCAAAGAAGTTCCTGCCCCACTGGACGGGACCTCACGAAATTGTGAACAAACTCTCCCCCGTTGCATACCAAATCCAGCTAAAACGGGGACCGAGAGAACCAGTTCTCAAATGGGTCCACCGCAATCAGATTAAAAGACATGTGGCCTCTAGCAGGGACAGACAGGAAGGGGCCAATGAAAACTAAAACTCAACCGCCATCATCGCAGCGAAAAGATGTCCCACACAACCTGGGACAAACCTCGCTGACCTGTGCCTTCTCTCTTTCCCCTTCTCCTCCATACCTCTCTCTCTTGCCTGTAACAGGATGCTGCTGTGGATTGCAATCCTGTGCTTTCAGTCGACCAGAGGCCAGCCGCCAGCCGACGTCATCTCACCAGGACCGGCCTCGGGCATTGTATTGAGGGATCAACCTGGACTGCTGATTACCAATTGCCGAACGCACACGCAGAAAGTGTACGTGCGACTCGACCCTCGAAATGTCTACCTTGCGCACTACCCAAGAGCGGTAGCCCAGTACAGCTGGGCAGGTGGCCGATGGACAGAAACCGCCCTCAACCACGCCGAAGCCGATGTCGAGCACATGCTGAACCAACTCGAGAAGATGACCGTCACCCAAGCTGAATTGGGAGGACACAACAAACGTTCCAAGCGGTTCCTGGGAGCGTTGCTCGGAGCTGCTGCCGCCGTAGGCATGCTGTTCAACATTGGGATGTCAAGTGTCAACGCCGTTAACATAGCCACGGTGCGACGGCACGTAGCCGAAATTCAGACGGAACTTCCACAGTTAAAAGAACAACTCAACACACAAAGTGCAACCCTGAAAACCATCGGCAAGACCCTGAGAGGAACCGTGACAATCCTCAACACTCATAGCGTCATGTTGAATAAAACTGTGAGCTCCATGAAACAGCTGTTCACAGTTTTCCAGAATGACTTTGCCCAGACACAGTTGGTCACGGCATTAATGACCGACATGCTCAGAGAAGTAAGTTCCTCCATGGACAGCTTAGCCATGGGTAGGATCCCGCCATACCTGATACCCCTAAGCCTGGTGCAAACCGTGCTGGCTTCTGCCATAACAACACCCACGGACCCGATACAAATCCACCTTGCCTACTCTTTGGGCAGTGCCATTCCCCTGTATGTTGACCCTGCACAGCGAGAGGTAGGATTCCTCTTGAGTTTACCCATCATAGAATCAAGCCGAATCTACCGACTCAAGGATATTGTCAACGTAGGATTTTGGCAGAGCAACACTTATTTCAAGGTACGGACACCCGAAGCGGTAGCGTACCACGACAGCAACACACAGCTGTACTTAGCCCCAAACCTGCACATGTGTACCCTCACCAAAGACATTCACTATCTCTGCCCAAGCAAACCATTCCTAAGAGACAACACTGATGGGATTTGCGGCCTGCAACATCTGGCCAGCGATGCACGCTGCCCGGCAGATGCTAAACCTCGCAGCCAAGTCACCGAGACGCAAGCTGAGATCGTGGGGGATCGGTGGCTCGTTAACACTCCAGTTAGGGCGGCGACACTGACCTACGACCAGCACGACACCGCTACACGCGTAAACCTGCTGAACCAGACCATGTGGATTCAAGTCCCACGAGGAACCATCCTCCACCTGGACGACCTAGCCTTGTATCACCTCCCGAGCGAAGAATACCAATCCGAACTAGAGATTCCACCCTTCTTTAAGGATCGCAACTTCACTTTCGATCCAGAACTGGAAAAATGGATTCAGGAAGGGGGGTCACAGATCATCGACATCGCACCCCTTGACACAGCCCTCCAAGCATTGTCCAGAATGCCCATCCTGAACGCTTCACCTGTCGTACAAGCCTGGACCGCCGCCGACACTACCGTGTGCATTTCAACGATCATCGGCCACGTCCTAACCTTGGGCCTGGCCTACGTCCTGTACCGACGACTCAACGAGATGCAAGCCTCAACAGCCAGGCTCACCCAAGCCATGTCCGGAGGGTTCCGTAGGGGCCCTCGGAAAGAAGACTCCCCGCTAGAGAACGCGGAAAACCTCATAGAGCTGAGCCCTCAGCCCTAACAATCATCTGCAGCATCCGACCTCCATGATTTACCTGCCACCTGACCAATGCAGTCGTGATGGTTCAACGAGACCCACCCACACGGGTCCTGCCGAACCATCTAGGGGGGAATGTAGCAATAATCAGATGATCAGCGCAATCATGTGGTTTTAATCAACTAGATTCTAATTAAGTAAACACTCCTCCATTCTTCAGATTGTGACAAAAACAGATGTCATGGGACTTTTTAAGTTACCGATTCACACACGAAGCAAATGGTTCTTGGACTTAATTAAATTACCGATGCCAGAAGTGCCCCCGCGGCGTTTTTCTCTGATAAGTAATCACAGGATCCTCTGTCTTACCACATGTGACTCAACAGGGACGCCTCTCTGGTCGGAGATCCCGTGGTGTCCCCTCTGCACAACACCTCACAAACACAGACAACCTTGTGTAATCGAACCACACTGGTCATTGTAATCCAGACTTAAAACTCATCAAATTCGAAGGACGCACACACATACACGGAACTGAAGACGATCAGGAGTCCAACGCGTGACTGACCACGCGACAAACTCTGAATACACACACACACACACACACACACAAAGAGACAATCATTCTGAACCACGTGTAGTTAAACGTAACGTTTCAAATGTACAAATGTTTTCTGGCTGTGTTCAGGATTCCCTTGTGACCTAATTGATATAACTGTAAGCTTTTATGATATGTGAGCAGTCTGACATTCGTTTAATCACGAAAAATCATGTATCTGCATTTTACTAGCCCTAGGAATGCCGCGAGTGGTATGATTGGAATCAGAGAAATCAAATAAGATCGAATCACTAACCCAAAATGCAGTATGAGGCATATTTTATTAAATCCTAGTTTAGAAGTGTATTATTACTAAAATTGTAATCTCCTATGCACATGACCCAGAAGGCGTGTACTTCGCGAACCACAAGGTTTGCCGACACGCCTCCTCTCAAACGATTGGATCAGACGCGTACGAAAGGCGTGTCTCGAGCGCTTTCAAAACCAGGAGCGCCATGTCTCCTCTGTGCTAGCAGTCCTACGCCAGAGAGAGGTTCCCTTCTTCAACAAGAACTCCAACCGGAGCTCTTCGTTTGCTTTCTAAATTTCGTTTTAATCTAAGTTTTCTTTCCGTTATCTACCTCAGTTGATAGTTTTCCTTCGTTCAGTGCACTCACGAACGGAACGAATTTAAGATTAAGCATCTGTCGTACAAGCTGAAGAGATCGCAACATCTACCTCCGTCCGAACGAAACTTCGGACATTCAGCCTACGTTTCCTTTCTAACCAGCTGCACAAAAGGGGCCATATCAATGCAAGTATAATCTAAAATAGAATGCTGTTTTTAAGGTTGTCTAGAACTTCCTAAAAAGCCTTTGGGTCTCATTTTGAAGTAACTGTTTGAACTGTTCTGTCCTGAGAAGATTTCTCTCTCTCTCTCTCTCTCTATCTCTCTCTCTCTCTCTCTCTCTCACCCTCTAACTTTCTCTCTCCAATATTTCGTATTGCCATCATTTTCTGTTTCGTTGTAATTGTTTGTTTTGCTATGCATATTTACTTATATTTACTTATTTTATAATCGTGTTAATTGTTCATATACGGTGAGGTTTAGTCTATTCCCTATTTGGGATAATTTAATGTATGTAGACAATGAATATTCATGATCTGATGAATATTATTCCCCATTTAAGCTAATAATTTCCCCAAAACAAGTCATTGTCGCTACAGTGTATTATAAACAATGGCGTCAATAAAACCAACTGGACCCGGGGAAACGTTAGTGAAGATGATCGAGCAGAACCTGTTCAAGAATGGCTGTTAAACGACGTTTCAGAAAGGTTTGTTTTTTGTTGTTCTCTCATTACTTTTTAGATATGCTGTTATTTAATTGTACTAATTATTATGGAATTACAAAAAAATAAGCTTCATAAACAAGAATTTCATATTCGTTCTAATAAATTATACTACAGTCCTCAAAGGGATTTTTTTTGAGTAAAGACTGCAGATCTATAGTGATCGTTTCTGACTGTATGCCACCGTTACTCTTGTATTTTTAGAACGATTGTTAGAAAAATATCTGTTGACAGAACTATTTACCCTAAACGAACACTAAACATCGGCTGCCAAATCAAACACAGAACCATGTTTAGCATGCCTGTAGATAAACAAGCACGTAGATAAACATAAAAGCTCTAATCAAAGAATCACTTACACTAATTCCAAGTTCGCTGTTGACATTATAAAAAAGTTTGTAACGTTAGGTGTTTGTCAGATAACGTTAAGTATGAATGAGCATTTAACAAACCAGCAGAGCCAAACAGCGTTGTCATTTTTTTACTTACTTGCTACAACGTACAATTAACAATACGAACTATTGCAGGAAAACACATCGACGAAAAATAAATAATACTTACAGGTTGTGGCTCGTAAACAAAAGCTTCTGTTTTTAAAGTTGGAACTGCTCCATCTTTCAGGACAAGCCGATGTGCGAATCATGCATTGAACTCGCGAAGATTGTGGAAGCTTTCCTCCGTGTGCAGCACAGAGAAGGAGATTTGGGTCATAATTATGAGGGACCGAGTTAAAAATAAATTTTAACCATTGATCCCTAACTCCCTCGTCCTTAGGAAGGCTGAACAAATTGGACCTGCAATCCGGATGAAAATAACAGCAGCGTTTTGACGGCATTGCGACAACTCATCTCCAAAACAGCAATATAAAATGGCCTCGCCCCGCTTATTAAGTATTTTCGGAGGAGGGGGTTATGTAAATAATGGAATATGCTGACGTCAGCAACTCCCGAGGAATGTCGTGTAGTCCAAAACCGGTTGTTTGCTGTAGTCCTTAGAAATTGAATTTTTTAAAAGCAAATATCTCCCTATGCTTTGAAATTTGAGCGCTGTAACATTGCAGATGTTGTTTATGCTCAAACAGCAACATTACACACTAGCTAAAGTTAGAAAAGTGAAATCGTGTTTTACCACCCCTTTACTAAATGGTAATCAACAATACATAAAACATATGAATAAAAATACATACGAGTTTTTGAATCTATATGACTACAATTACTAATTGATATTGGTTTTGCAATAATTTAATTCATACTGCTACACTGTAACACCTAACAGTAGGTGAGCGACGGTTGACGGTGAGGTGTGACGGTTATAGTTGAACACCGTCATTAGAACTCTATAACCGCCAAAACCGTGTTATTACAATATTTTTTACAAACATCTTTTATTATAGAGAATGTTAAAATACTAATATCAGCTTACGAGGGAAACGGAGGCGGAGTTAAGTGATGCTTAGCCGGAGGCTGCTGCAGGAGATGATTCGGGAGAGGTCTGTGCCCCTTTACCGATCAGAGCGCGCGCTGTCACGGAGTAAAGCCTTGTTTATACTCGACGCGTCCGCACGAGCGCGAAAGACCCCATTTCGCTTGGCTGTGTGCACGGCATTTTTTGTAACAGCGCGTGTGGCGCCTCATCCGAGGTTGAACGACTTCAAGCCGAATCTGCCCGAGCATGTACGTCTCACCACACCGGCACCCATTTTGCGCGTCTAAATTGCAAGAAATTTAGCACCACCTCTCCATGGGACGTGACGTCCTACAAAGATCGGTGTGATGTTAACCTGTAAAAAACTTTTTGTTTTGTTTAGGATTTGTTTACTGTCTGTGATTCATTTAATGGAAAGCACATTCACTTCTAGTTGTCTTGCTGTTAATTTTAAATGAACGTAGAGCAAGTAGCTAATCAGTGTCTACTCGTTTATTCAAACTAAGTTGTCCTATAACAGACGAACGTTGCAACGCAAATGCGCGTTATTGAAAACCCAAACAGCGCGAAGACTGAGTTCGTGTAGAGCTTCATTTGATGTGGATGGAGCCACTCGGAGACGCTGTGTCCTGCACGCATGTAAATGATTAAAGCGTTGGACTCTTCCACAGCGCATAGCCTATATTTATTTAACCCCTTTAACCCCGAAGTGTACACCCCCCCCCCCCAGAAGAAAATCATAATCAAATTACTAAGCAACCACTGAATGTAACAACACAATAGGTATCATTTTTAAGCTTAGAAACTCATCTTTTCAACCCTCTGGGGTCTGAGGTGTTTTTGGGGCCCTTGAGATGACATGCATTGACATTTGTGCTTATTTCAGCAACTTGCAACATACCATTTGCCAACATGTAATTTTGCTGTATTCAGCACAAACTCTGCTACAATAATATGTGAGCAAAATGGATGTACATGTTTGCATTTTATAGAAGAAATTATGCGGGGTCAGTAAGTTTTGGGGAAAAAATTGTCACCGCAATAAGGCCATATAACACATACTGAATTATTGTCCACAAGACTTTTGAGTTACCATTCTCGTAGGCTAGAATTTTTACTACAAAATCATGTGAAAATTATTCTGACCACTCTTTCACAAACAACAATATTACAATTTAAATTTTTTAAGTCCGTTTTTGTGTCAGCACTGCTGTATGCGTGGGAGTGTTGATGGCCATGAATATTAATGTGATTCACACCAAGGGAGACAAAAGACACTCCCCCAATGTCTAATGCCCAATCAAGGTGCTGTGAGGCAGCCTGAACCAAGAATGACAGGAGATTCAAAGGTTTTAATCTGTTTTATTGTTAAACTTCATGCTGTAGTGTACACAGAAAAGTCCACAGTGTATCCATTCGATGAGTCTGCAAGAACAAACAAAACTTGTTGGCTTGGCTTTCATGTACTGTGTCATACCTGTGTGTGCTTTGCATGCCATCATTCTTTCATCCACAGCTAAGTTTCTTTTAGGAATGATAGATGGCTTTACAAGCATGACGAATAGTGTCCATGAGAGGTTTGACCCTGAAAAGACGGTCATGTTCAGCTGTGCCCCTCTTTCTGTCATTCTCCTGATCTGCATCTGGGCGACTCATGTGCACATTCCATGAAATGGTGCGGTATCTGTCCCTAGACGTAACTGTAGCTGGAGAGGGTACGGAGAAAACACTGCTTTGCCGCCAGTAGTCCCTGATGGAGCTCACCTTCACCATGGCCATGTAAAACAACAGCCCAATGTAGCGGTACATCTCACTGATGCTGACATCTCTCCATTTATATTTGCAGCCCTTTGCAGTTGCCTTTGCAGCCTGAGCATTGGTGTTGTGGCACAGAGTTGGCAAGCCACTTTCTGAAAAAAATAGTTTGAATAGACTCATGGGCGAATGCGAGTCTACAGAGCTCAATTGCGGTCCAGCTTCCCGTGCGGGCAGGAATCGCAGTGTCTGTGGAAACGTACTCGGTTACTAACGTAACCTCGGTTCTCTCTAGAGAGGGAACTAGTACTGCGTAATATCTTACGTTATGGGGAAAACCTCTTTTCCACGAGATATTGAAGCCAAAAATTTTCCTTAATTTTGAATTAATGTAAAACGCTGTGCAGCAGGATGCAGACATAGGCAGGATGGCTCGCGCGCCAATTGGCTGCCCTCGTCACGTCCTGCCAGAAAGGGCGTGGTCTCGCCCTATAACTATAGCTCGATAAGGCTGGTACACTGATTTTCATCGCCGAAGCGAACCAGAGCTGTGTATGCACGGCAAGATACGCAGTACTCATTCCCTCTCTAGAGAGAACCGAGGTTACGTTAGTAACCGAGTACGTTCTCTTACGAGAGTACCTCTCGTACTGCGTAATATCTTACGCTATGGGGAACACAATTCAAAACGCAGTGCGTACTGGGATCCGACACCAAAGTCCCAAGGGCAGTAACCCGGGGCTCATATAGTGCATAATCACCATAGACTCACAGAGAGTCGGAGAAGAGAGGCTGCAAGCATCATTCCCCATGAGATAGCATCCTACAGGAGCTAGTTATGTTAACAGTGTTTCACGCAGACAGGGTGAACGTGTTCAGCCTGAACTGGGTAATAGTACGGGTTATTCAACACCCATGGAGCTGTTTTATCGCTCAGTGAGCGATGCACAAGCAAAACTCAGCATCTGGGCCGGCACAGCAGGGCAGATAGCACTGAATTCTATACCAACAGAAGCTTGGCTTGTAAGGCGGGAACCTCTAGGTCGTAAAACCTTATAAATGTAGACGGCGAGGCCCAGCCCGCGGCCGTACAGATACCGGTAACCCCACTATACCACGCCCACGACGAGGCCACGCCTCTCGTGGAGTGCGCTCTGACACTCAAAGGACACTGCAGGCCCTTAGAAGTGTAAGCCAGTGCTATGGCGTCAACTATCCATCTGGATAGGCTCTGTTTTGATGCGGCCAGTCCCTTGGAGCGTCCGCCAAACAAAACAAAGAGCTGCTCAGTCCGTCTGAAGACCGACGAGCGGGACACATAAGCTCTCAGTGCCCTGACAGGGCAGAGGAGACTCGCATCCTTCTCCTCATCACGAACCGGGAGGGCGCACAGGGAAATAACCTGGGCCCTGAACGTGTGTTGAGGGATGTGGGCACGTACCCGTGCCTTGGTTTGAGTATGACGTTTGAGTCATTAGGCCCAAACTCCATGCATGGCGCGCTTACCGAAAGCGCTGGCAAGTCCCCTACGCGCTTCACTGAAGCGAGAGCCATAAGGAATACCGTTTTGAGAGACAGATGTTTTATGTCTGACAAATGGATTGGCTCGAATGGGGCACCTTACATGGCTTCCAAAACCGTAGAAAGGTCCCATACAGGGACTGAGGGGGGTCTGGGAGGATTCAGCCTCCGAGCTCCCCTGAGGAATCGCACGACCAGGTCGTTTTTCCCAGTGACTGTCCAGACGTCAGCTTTGCAAGCGCCGCTATGGCCGCCACGTATACTTTGAGCGTGGATGGGGTTCTGCCCATATCCAGCAGCTCCTGAAGGAAGGAGAGCACTTCCTTAACCCCGCAGTCTGCGGGTGAAAAGCCCTGAGCTTGACACCAGGCAGAGAACACTGACCACTTTGAGGAATAGAGCCGTCTAGTAGACGGGGCTCTAGCCTGCGTGATTGTATTTAACACTCCCTCAGGGAGGTTAGCAGGTACCCGTTGATGGCCCATGCATATAGGGACCATAATTCCGGGCGAGGATGCCAAATCAAGCCCTTTGCCTGAGAGAGGAGGTCTCTCCTCACCGGTATCGGCCACGGGGCAGTGCTGGTCCGCCGCATTAGGACTAGGAACCAATTCTGGTTTGTCCAGAGCGGAGCCACGAGTAGCACTGGGCATCCGTTATCCCTGATTCGTTCCAGCACTTGAGGCTGGAGCGAGACGGGGGGAAAAACATAGAGGGGGCAGCGGGGCCATACGTGGGCCAGCGCATCCCTGCTCTTGGAGAAAAAGTTCGGACAATGAGCGTTTTCTTGGGACGCGAACAGGTCCACCTGCGCTCTGCCGAATGTCTCCCACAGCAGTTGGATCATCTGCAGGTGCAGCGACCATTCCCCTGCTGGGACATTGTTTCTGGACAGACGGTCTGGTCCCAGATTCAGGCGACCAGGCACATGCGCTGCTTTCATTGAAAGCAGGTTGTGCTGAGCCCAGACCAGGAGGAGTTCTGTCAGCCTGTAAGGTTTCGGGACCTGACGCCACCCTGGTGATTTATGTATGCCACCACTGACATTATGTCCGACCGGACTAAGACGTGGCGGCCTTTTATCTGGGGACAAAAGCGCCATAGCGCGTTGTCGACTGCCAGCATTTGCGTAGGAGCTTAACCCCGTTCTGACCACTGGCCGAAGAACGGTCTGCCCTTGAGCAGTGCTCCCCATCCCGAGGTGGAGGCGTCCGTGGACACCACCGTCACACTCGAGGGAGTCCCCAGACTCACGCCTGACTGATACCAGTCGGCTATTTTCCAAGGTTCCAGAGCCGAAACGCATTTCATGTCGACCCTGAGGTGAAACAGACCAGAGGTCCATGCCCGGGGTGGAACTCGCACTTTCAGCCATAACTGCAGTGGGCGTATGCGAAGCAGGCCCAGCTGGAGTACTGAAGATGCCGAGGCCATCAGGCCCAGCGTTTTCTTAAACCTTTGAGCGGGACTATAGAGCCGCGGCGAAAGGATTTCGCGGTGCGCTGAATGTCCAGTTCTCACTCTGGCGACAGACGTGCTGTCATAGACAGCGAGTCCAGTACTGTTCCCAGAAAAGAGATCTTCTGGCTGGGGAACAGCGAACTCTTCGCCCAATTGACTGTGAGACCCAGATTCTCGAGATGCTCGAGTAATGTGGTTCTGTGTTCTATGAGCTCTGAATGTGATCGAGCTAGAATCAGCCAATCGTCAAAGTAGTTCAAAACTCGGATGCCCTGAAGTCTCAGGGGTGCGAGGGCCATGCACTTCGTAAATGTACGGGGTGCTAGGGATAGGCCGAACGGTAGGACTGTGTATTGATATGCCTGGCCCTCGAAGGCGAATCTCAAGAATCGCCTGTGACGTGACTCTATTTGTATTTGGAAATAGGCGTCTTTCAGATCTATTGACATAAACCAGTCTCCCTGGCGCACTTGCGCGAGGATTTTCCTGGTTGTCAGCATTCTGAACTGGCGCTTCATAAGCACTCTGTTCAGCTGTCGCAGATCTAGAATGGGCCTGAGACCCACATCTTTTTTCGGTACCAGAAAATATCTGCTGTATAGCCCCCCTTCGCTCTGAGCCTGAGATAAAGGTTCTATGGCCCCTTTACTCAGCAGTTTCGCTATTTCGGCTCGAAGTAGATGAGATACTTGGTTGTTTACCGTGGTTTCGACTCGCGCCGTGTAACGGCAGGGACGTCGAGCGAACTGTAGCGAATAGCCTCTTTTTATAGTGTTCAACACCCATTCTGATACCCCGGGAAGCTTTGCCCACGCATCTGCGTGAATAGCTAGGGGTAGAATGAAATACGGGCTCTGGCCGCTGCATAGCGGCGGCTGCAGAGCTTCGGTGTGCTGAGACATAAACACTGTGTTTATAGTGTGCGAGGCGGGAGGCGCGCCGATCACGGCGGGCAGCCTGGTCGCGCTTGAATTCTCTATGACATGTTATGGAGAGAGAGAGAGCGGGACAAACCCCGTTGGGTTGAGCGTGTCTGTGAAGGAATGTGGGCGCGGGACGGCGGGCACATTCACTGCACTGAGAACACCGTCGGCTTGTGCTGACTGAATGTGTGTCGGTTTCGTTTTTACAGGAAACGAGGCACACGCATCGTGTAGTGTTTGTGGGCACTGTGTCGTGGGCACATTCACTACATTTTTGCACAATCGACATGAGTCGATTTTATTTGTGCTAGCCCTGAACTGTGGCGGGCTGTGTCTGTGTGTGGGAATGGGAACTGAGACGTGGGCATTCTTACAACACTCATAACACCATCGGCCGTGGCCGGAATACCAGAAAATACACTCTTTTGGGATTTATCTGGGTCGCCGTAAAAATGGCATTTGTCTGGAGGCAAGCGGGCTGTGGTGCCGGCTTGTTTACTACGAAATACACTGGAACAGTCACATTGTTTGGAACTGAACGAGCAGTTTCGGTGGAGTCTGGCCGCGGCGAGACTTAAACACCATGGGTTTTAGCTGACTGAATGTATGTCGGTTTCGTTTTTACAGAAAACGAGAGACACGCATCGTGTAGTGTTTGTGGGCACTGGGTTGTGGGCACATTCGCTACATTTTTTTTTTTTTTTTTTTTTTTATTTTTTTTTTTTTTATTTAACAATCAGGCATACATACAAACAAACCAACATAGTGCAGTAGTGAGCAATCTTGTAAATCCATACTTCCAGCAGTGACAAGAGTGATTTAAGTGTTTAAGTGTGTATGTGTGCGGGTGTGAGTGTGGTTATGTGTATGTGTGTGTATGCGTAAACAAAGTAACCGTTTATTATGTATTACCATTGTTATTACCATCACCATCCCACTTCCCACTACCACCATATTGCCAATATTGTGTTGGTAGATTTTTTACTTCCATCCTTCCTCCTATGTAATAATTGCCATTGTCAATCCTGCATAAAATACGACATAATAAGATAATATAATATAAGATAATATAATATAACCTTTCGCTAGGTTAACTGTGCAGTTACCTACGAAGCACATTCGCTACATTTAATGCACAATGACATGAGTCAATCTCATTTGTGCGTGCCCTGCACTGTGGCGGGCTGTGTTTGTGTGTAGAAATGAACACTGGGCTGTGGGCATTTTTATTACACTCATAACACCATCGGCTGTGGCCGGAATACCAGAAAATACACTGCTTATATGATTTTTCTGGGTCGCCGTGGAAACGGCATTCTTGTGCAGGCAAGCGGGCCATGGTACCGGCTTGTTTACTGCAAAATACACTGGAACAGTCACATTTTCTTGGAACTGAACGAGCGAAAAGTTTCGGTGCAAGTCTGGCGAGACTAAATTCTTATCTGCTGCGAGACCTGGGATCAAACACGGGTCTCCCGTGTGAAGGCTTTGGGTTTCGCCACTGAGCCACAGGGGGAAACGACAAAAGCTTAAAATAGCTCGAGCAGATAAGAGAGCGTCATCACAGTTTGTGTGTGTTGGCGTTTGTTTGCAGGCGTGCGTGTTATACAACAGGCTCATTGCTGCAATATTGACATTTTCAGCCGCTCAAACTAAGAGGAGCTGAGAAATGTTTGAGAAATGGAGATTGGTCCAGCCTCGGCGGGACTAAAAATACACTCTTTCCTCATTTCGCCGGTGACGCATGCCCACCGGCGGCGGGGGTAGCTTTCTTATAACGTAAAGAAAGCTAGCCGCGGTTTTGATGCTGGCCCGTTTCCCTGACGACTCGCGGGCAGAAGGGGGGAGGTCCACAGAGCTCGCCCAATCCTCACTGTCCGACGCCAGGATAGAGCAGCTGGCCTTCTCTACAGATGCAGCTATCTCGTCGTCATCAATGGCGGAAGCGGCGGCGCGCGGCGGCCGTTGTCCGTCAGCGACCGACTCGAGTGAAGCTGGTGAAGCTGGCGGGCGAACCGGCGAGCTACCACGGGCTGGAGAAGGCTCGGGGCTGTTTCGTCAACCTCAATGGCGGAAGCGGCGGCAGACGGCAGCCACTGTCCGTCGGTGAGGGACTCGAGCGATGCCGGCGAAGCTGGCGGGCGAACCGGCGAGCTTTGGCGTGCAGGAGAAGGCTCGGGGCCGTGCTGGGCACGGCGCTTTTACGGCGCGGCGCTACAGCGGGCTGAAGTGCAGGCTCTGAGAATGATGCCAGGCGAGTCCTCAGAGTCACCATCGGCAGTAGCTCACAGTGAGGGCATCCGCCGTCGACGAGAGCGAGAGCCGCATGATCCTCACCCAGGCAGGAAACGCAGATGACATGACGGTCCCCGTCGCTGAGTGTGGCTCGGCACGAGCCGCAGGATCTTTGCATCTTGAAAAAGACGCAGCTCTTTTAGCAGAGAGAGAGAGACAGTGAAAAAATGTGTGTCGCAGCGGCGCACACACACTATGAAAAGGATATAACGCCGGAAAGCGTAGCAGGTACGGCGGCTAAAGGCGGCGATGCCAGCGACTTCAGACTCAATGACTCGTCCCGCTGTGTGCTTATCTCAGACGGCGTGGCTTCTCACTCCGGATCCAGCGATGCGTGATGCTTCGCTGAAGAGATGAAAATCAGTGTACCAGCCTTATCGAGCTATAGTTATAGGGCGAGACCACGCCCTTTCTGACGGGACGTGACGAATTGGGCGCGAAATGCCCCCATTGGATATGGTGTCACGCAGCGCCTCTCTCGATAGGCTGCTGCTGTTGCCGCAGGGCAGCCAATAGGCGTGCGAGCCGTCCTGCCTATGTTTGCATGCTGCTGCACAGCGTTTTACATTAATTCAGAATTAAGGATAATTTTTGGCTTCAATATCTCGTGGAAAAGAGGTTTTCCCCATAGCGTAAGATATTACGCAGTACGAGAGATACTCTCGTAAGACAACATGTCAACATCGGTTTCTGTTTTCCATGACAGAGTGGACTGCCTGTTGCTCGCCTGCTTGTTTGCCTTGGCTCTCTTCAGAACAGGTGCTTGGACATGTTCATTGTCACATCTGTTATAAAAAATAAAATAAAAAGTGTGAGCATGCTGATAACACAATCAAAGAAACTGTATTATCATTATCAATCACTAATGGCCATGGAATAAAAAAAAGACAACAGTTTTTGTAATTTCACACAAGAATGGGTACTTGTATATTATGACGATGTAAACACAATTACATTTTATCAATAAAATATTACGTCTGTGCAGTTACTCAGTATGATTCTCGATCGCACTGAGAACTGAACGACACCTGCGCGTCCCTCTGCGAGGTGCTGGAGAAGGAGAGCGCGATGCAGCAACATTCCTAAAAGAAAACAAAAAAAATGTTAGCATACATTATCCAAAGTAAACTGATGGACAATTAATGGGTATGGATGCGCAATGTGTGTATATATCTTTTGATGGACCATGGGACGGAGAAATATCTATTGATGGGCCGTTCGCGAACGACACATCACTACATTTCAAACATTTACACCTGTATTCACAAACATCTGTGCATAAGGCAGTAAGCATGATAAATGGTGTCATATACTAACCAAAACTGAACATTTATAAAAAATATATTGTATTTAGACAACATCACATTTTACCGGAGGCTGAAATATATTTGCACTAAATCACATTATATAACCTAATCAGATATTCGCAAACAAGATACATTACGCATAAGGCAGTATTTTAGCATGATAATCAGTGTCATAAGCCAATCAAAACTGAGTGAAATATATTTAATATACAAATAAGTTTAGAGAGTAAGATAACATTGAAAAAGTTTACACTTGAGCATTCACAATGTTAGGGATATAAGGCAATCTTTCCTGTAAGATGTCAAAAACTAGCCAAAACTAAGCAAAATATAGTCTGAAAATTCATATGATTTCTATATTATCAGAAAAAGAATTATAGGCTAACACTAAAAAACTTACTCCGAACTTGTATCCTCGGCGGGATCAATTCTCTCTTCAAAATGCAGCCGTTCGTTGTCCGAGTTGCAATCTTCCTCTGAGGAAAAGGTGAATTCTTCCTCGCTGTCCAGAATCATCTGAAGGGTCTCTTTACCGGAGTAGCGCGCCATCCTCAAAACGCCATGAACTATCAGTGAATCTGATGAAGAAACTTCGTGTTTCATGGCATTGATCGGGGGCGTGTGCGAAGCATGTAGATCACCTAAACTATTTACCATGTGAACACACGCAGACACAGGCGAACGCTCACACACATCAATTTTGAAGTAAAATTTTAAATTGAGGATGCAGTGCATTAATGTCCACCACATCATTTTGCACGCGTCTTTTGCATCATAAAATGCGATCGGTTAATTTGAGTGTCAAGTTGTAATCGCGTATCGAATCAGAGGAAGATTTGATCAGCTGGTTCAGTGGCCAATTGTTTGGAGTTAGAAATGTATAACTCGTGCTGCATTTTTAGTAATTTTGCCTCAGATACAGGATAATACATTCACTTTAACAAGCAGTTTGTTCATTACCACGGCATCCGCTTGCGTGTCATGCTGAATGCGATTTTCGTGTTTAAAAGTAACAATACATAAAAGACGGAAAGATGTAGATAACTATACATTATTTTATTTAAGGTTATTTCTATTTGTTACAATATTGATATATGAACTGTTGTTGTGAAGTAAGCTTCATGCTTTCCCCGTTGGGAACGTGCACTCTAAACTGTAGTCTACGGGTGCTGCACCGCTAGTTCACTGCTGCGCATTTTTTCCTGAAAATATCACGTTAACAACCCTTTAGAAAACGTAATTCCTTTGTGGATCCTCTTGATCTGCTTTCTCCATGTTTCTTTGACAAATCTCAGTGTCTCAGTCGCACGCACACTGCACGTGAGTTAACCACACCCACTTATTTACATGTCGCAGTATACACGGAATAAAAAAATCTGTTACGGTTGACATTTTCTGCCGCGGTAATGATACCGTCATACCGCCCAGCCCTACACTGTCATCACTCTTCTATTATTTTCTTCTAGGCTGAAAGATTCAACAGCTTCAATTCAGTAAAGCATTCACTTTTCATTCAATGTGTGAAGTAGGGATGCTCATTACGGTTAATTTTCCCGACCAACAACCGCTGCATTAACCGTTAACTGATAAGATTATAATATTGAATTGGCATTAAATAAAAATAAAACTGATGAGTGTCTGTGACCCGTTAAAAATACCCCCCAAAAAAACACGGGTTTATATTAACGTGCAAACAGCAGCATACAGAACAGATCAACAACAGAACCTGGATTCACATCACATTTTCACTCGCCTGCTAGCCTGGTTAAAACCAGAGCCTTCTCAGTCGTAACTGAGTTAGAGTCTGGGGAAGGTTCATTGACAGCTCATTTCCAAAGGGGCGTCACCAACGCACGTCGCTCAAATGCCTCTGGGAGCAATTGGATACACCTTAAAACCAATCATATCGATCGTCACGTTTGTGATTGGTGCCTCGATTTGGAAAGATTGGAAATGAGCTTGAATGGGCTCTTCGCCAGACTAACTTGCAGAGCAAATGTAAATTTGCCGGAAGTTCATCTGGGTTTTCCCAGGCTACTCACCTGCAGCATTTCTGACAGTGACAACAAAGAAAAACAAAATAGGCCTACACTAAATATATTTTTTTAACTTAAATAATTCACAAAATTAAGATGACTAAAAGAAAACACTGAATCCGTTTGTAGCTTTGAAAAACCATCAGTTTGTTTTCCGTCAGACTAGGTTTTTTCGTCAAATAAAAATAGCAGGCCTACCTCAATCCACAAAAAAAAAAAAAACCTTTTAACTTTTAAACCGTTTAACTGGTAGTATTAATCGGTTAAAATGTAATTTTTTTTACTTTTGGTTAACGGTTAAACGGTCAATATGAGCATCCCTAGTGTGAAGTAAATTCAAAACCCAACACTGTGTCTGTTTCTTTCACTCTTTGACTAAAACAAATTACAACAACAAAACATTACATTAAAAAAAACAAATGTATAGAAATTAGGGGTGTAACGATACACAAAACTGACGGTTCGGTTTTCCCACTGTTTTGACGTCTCGGTTCGGTTTAGAAAGCTAAAATTGCTTTTTTTTTGTTTGTTTTTTAAACAGTGGTTTAATGAAAAAATTGTCTTTGTCTTTAAATTAATTCAATTACAATTAGGGCTGGGACAACGTGTCGACGTCATCGATTACGTCGACGCAAAAAATAAGTTGACGCAAAATATGCGCATCGATTCGTCAGACCCAAAACAAAGATCGCGGCGCCGGAGAGTGGTAGCAACACGAGTGGCTCCTCAGACTATCAGAAGTTTAAGGCGGCACACACTCGTTCCTCTAAAGTACACACACACACACACAACCCACAGAAAAATGTGTGTCAGTATCGAGTTCTCTTTCGGGCTTGAACTAACCATAACGCACACAAATTATGCCAAACTGTCCGTATTGTCGAGTGTCCTCATAAGAGCAGTCTTAAATGAGTAAAATATTTTTTTTTATTTTAAAGAGTAAATGACTCACTCAGACCCGGCGCCAGGATGATTATTATACCAGAAGCCTACTATTCATGAATGCACTCTGCTATCTTTTATCACATCTCCGGCGAACGGCTTCTTCACTCAAAAGGAAAAAATGTCATGAAGCGCAGTGAAATGCAGCGACCTGTGGCGTTTCCTGATGGATCGAGGTTGTTTCTTAACTTCATTTTATACGTGCAATTCACACGATCTCTAAGCACGTGCGAGACTGCAAGTATGCGCTTATAGCTATTAATGTCGGGAAAAATACATTGAGGACACTGACAACGCGCTGACAGACAGGACCAAGAAGGTAACATTTAATAAAGTCTCAACTTTCAAATTTGGTCAGGTAAAGAAAATTTAACCATAAATATAATTTAATAATAGTGGCATACTATTTTGTGGCTCTTTAATGTGTCGTGACAGATTACACTTTTTTTCAGTAAACTAGGCATATGTGTTTTCAAGGCTTCAAGGTTTTATTGAATGCTACCTCTGACTAAGAATGCATTACTTTGCACTTTGTGGCGAGGGGGGCGTGGTCTCGCGAAGTCTGTAGCGAGAGACGAGTCAGCGAGCTGTGCGGTGAGTAAGTAGGTCAAGTGCAGATGATGAACACCTGTGTCTGATTGCAGTGATTGGCGTGGAGACAGCATATAAGCTGCCAGGAATGAGAGAGCGGCGAGAGAGAAGGGCTTGGGACTCGCACGCGACCCGCAGCAGACACCGGCAGAGTTGATGCACGAAGTGGAAAGAGTTTTGACCGAATGGACTGAGTTATCGATGAAACGGGAAGAGTGGTCGTTTGACTGAACCTTGAGAGCTGGAGACATACAGCGTGAGCTGGTACAGCGGGCAGAGTGTTTCTTATATGTTTGATGTAGTATTGCACTACGGTGAAGGCGCATGAGCGCACCTTTTTGTTTCTTTTATTTTCTGAATAAAGTGCGAGTCCCAATTCCACCGACCCTGTCTTCTTCTTCCTCCACCCACACACGCTGAGTTTGACTACACTGGTGCCGAAACCCGGGAAGGAGAAGACTGCCGCCGCCATGCAGAAACCGCCAGGAACGCCATTTGCGGACCTCATCCAAACGCTCGCGGGTCTTCACAGGGAGCAACACCTCGCCCTGCTGGCCGTGAAGGAGGAGCAAGATCAGCGGTTCCAGCTGCTTCTCCAAGGGCAGCAAAAAGACGGCAAACTGTTCCGGAGCTGGCTCGATCGGGAGATTCGGGCCGTCCCCGATCCAGCTACGGCCTCGGCCCCGCCCCTGCCTCTCAATAAAATGGGGCCCCAGGATGATCCGGAGGCATTCCTGGACCTTTTTGAGAGGTCGGCCGAGGCCCGGGGATGGCCCCGAGCGGCTCACCCCTCTACTGTCAGGAGAGTCGCAGATAGCCGCCCACCAACTGCCAGTCCAGAATCTCCTGGTCTATGAAGACCTGAGGCGCGCCATTCTTCAGCGGGTCGGCCGGACCCCGGAACAACATCGCTAGCGGTTCAGGTCCCTGAGCCTGGACGAGTCCGGCCGGCGCTTCGTCATGGCGCAGCAGCTCCGGGACACCTGCCGCAGATGGCTGATGGCCGACGAAGGCGACATCGAGGATGTTATCAGCAAGGTGGTACTGGAACAGTTCATCACCAAACTGCCCAAGAAGACCGCGCAGTAGGTCCAGTGCCACCGCCCGACGTCGCTGGACCAGGCCATCCACCTGGCGGAGGATCACATGGTGGCGTGCCCAGGGGTCGGCGAGCCCCTCCCATCTGTCTCTCTCTCTCCCTCTCTCCCTCTCTCGTCCCCTTCTCTCCCCAAACCTGTTCCCCTTCCCAGGTCTCGTGGGGGGCTGATGCCCCGGCCGGCGCCGAGGTGGAGAACGGGGGCTCCGGCGGAACCTGTCCTGGCATCCAGGGCCCCTCCCAGGGGGACGGTGTCGGTCGACCACTCCGCCCCGGTTCCTGCAGCCTTGCGCTCTCCACGCCAATCCCTTGACCCGCTTCCCGCCACTGGGGTGGCGGGGAGGCCTGGGCTGGCCTGTTGGCGCTGCGGGGACCCGGGTCACTTTATAGACCGGTGTCCGGTGATGGAGGTGGGGACACTGATCCGGGTCCCCGACGCGACACAGGCTGCCCCTGATCAAGCTGGCCTGTACCAGATACCAGTGAGTATCAAGGGGGGTACTTATCAGGCTTTGGTGGATTCAGGCTGCAACCAAACCTCCATTCATCAAAGCCTGATTCAACCTGGGGCATTGGATAACAGCCGCATGGTTAAGGTGCACGGGGTGGTGGTGAGTTATCCTATAATGCCTGTGGTAATTCAATTTAGGGGTCAAAAGCATAGCGTAGAGGCAACAGTTAACCAGCACCTCCGGCATCCGCTAATTCTGGGGACGAATTGGCCTGCTTTTAGTAAATTATTGGGGTATTTGTGTGCGGATGCCTCTTGGAAAAAGAAAAACAAGGGAAAGACAGCGGTTGTTCAGGTGGGAGATGCTGAGCCGGGACCTCTGGCTTCTGCTGCAGGGGAACGGAGTGCTCTGGAGAGAACTATCCTCACAGAGCGCGATGATTTTCCCCTGGAGCAGTGCCAGGACGAGACGTTAAAACGTGCATTTGATCAGGTCCGTTCTATCGACGGCCAGGTACTCCACCCAGACCAATGGCTGTCTTATCCCTACTTTGCTATTTTGAAAGATAAGTTGTATCGGGTGACCCAAGACACCCCAGTCAAAAGAAGATACAACACAGTTGTTAGTTCCTAAAAGCCGCTCGGAAATGCTTTTTCAGGCGGCTCACTGTAATCCAATGGCCGGGCATTTAGGTCAAACGGCGACACTAAACCGTCTCATGGCCCGATTCTCTTGGCCGGGCATTCACGAGAACGTGCGCAGGTGGTGCGCGTCTTGTCGTGAATGTCAGTTGGTGAATCCACCGGCCATCAAAAAGCACCATTGTGCCCCCTTCCATTAATGTAGGTCCCCTTCGAACGAATTGGTATGGACCTCATCGGGCCATTAGAACGGTCAGCACATGGGCACCGCTTTGCGTTAGTCCTGGTGGATTACGCAACGCAGTACCCTGAAGCAGTCCCGCTCCGTAACATTTCTGCCAAAAGTGTTGCAAGCGCGCTCTTCTCGTTAATCTCCCGGGTGGGAATCCCTAAAGAGATTCTCACCGATCAGGGCACGGCGTTTATGGCACGAACTATTCGCAAACTTTATGAATTATTGGGCGTTAAATCGATTCGCACTAGCGTCAACCACCCACAGACAGACGGGTTAGTGGAACGGTTTAATCGCACTTTGAAGTCCATGATTCGGAAGTTCGTTCACGAAGACGCCAAAAATTGGGATAAGTGGCTAGACCCCTCTTGTTCGCTGTACGTGAGGTCCCCCAAGCCTCCACGGAGTTTTCCCCCTTCGAGCTTCTCTATGGGCGTCAGCCCCGCGGGGTGTTAGACGTTCTTAGGGAAACTTGGGAGGACGGACCGACCGCTAGTAAAAACGAAATTCAGTATGTCTTGGACCTGAGAACAAAATTCCACACTTTGGGGCGGCTATCAATGGAGAATTTGTTACAGGCCCAGGACAAACAGAGTCAGCTGTACAACAGGGGGGCTAGACTTTCGTCAATTTGCACCGGGAGATAAAGTGCTTGCATTACTCCCTACTTCCAGCTCTAAATTACTCGCAAAGTGGCAAGGACTTTTTGAGGTCACATGGCGGGTCAGCGATCTCAATTATGAAGTAGTTCAAACAGATAGGGGCGGAGCACATCAAATTTATCACCTCAACCTCCTCAAAAAGTAGGGTTGAGGCAGAGTCAGTGATGCTGGCGACGGTAGTGAGCGGAGAGGAGGATCTCGGGCCAGAAGCGAACACAAAACCACAATCTTTCGTGCTGGCTCTTGGTGGAGATCACCTCTCACCCTCCCAGCTCAATGACATTAAAAATTTACAAGCTGAGTTTGCTGATGTGTTCTCTCCCCTGCCTGGTTGAACGGACCTCATTCAGCACCACATTGAGAGGGAACCGGGTATGGTGGTGCGCTGCCGCCCATATCGTTTACCTGAACACAAAAAAAAGGTAGTTCAGAACGAATTAGAGGCTATGCTGGATATGGGGGTAATAGAAGAGTCCAGCAGTGACTGGGTGAGCCCGATAGTTTTAGTTCCTAAGACCGACGGCTCGGTCCGTTTCTGTGTGGACTATAGAAAGGTGAACGTGGTGTCTAAGTTTGATGCTTATCCAATGCCGAGGGTTGACGAATTGCTTGATCGGCTGGGTACTGCTAGTTTTTATTCAACACTGGACTTAACAAAGGGTTATTGGCAGATCCCCTTGTCTACCATGTCCAAAGAAAAGTCAGCTTTCACAACGCCGTTCGGATTACACCAACTTTTTATCACCCTTCCTTTCGGCTTGTTCGGGGCTCCTTCGACTTTTTAGCGTCTGATGGACAAAATTCTCCGGCCGCATGCTGCATATGCCGCTGCCTACTTGGATGATATTATCATCTATAGTAAAGATTGGCAGCGTCATATGCAGCATTTGCGTGCTGTCCTGAAGACGCTGAGAAGGGCTGGGCTCACGGGCAACCCGAAGAAGTGTGCGATTGGGCGTGTGGAAGTAAGGTATCTGGGCTTCCACTTGGAGACCTAAGACCAAAAAGGAGGTTAGACAGTTCCTGGTGCTAGCGGGTTATTACAGAAGGTTTGTGCCTAATTATTCGGACCTCGCTAGCCCGCTGACTGATTTAACTAAAAAGGAGGCACCAGATACGGTCCAGTGGACGGAGCAGTGTCAGCAGGCTTTCACCCAGATAAAGGCTGCTCTGTGTGGCGGGCCGCTTTTACATGCTCCTGACTTCTCTCTCCCTTTCATCCTACAGACGGACGCATCGGACAGGGGGCTGGGCGCGGTCCTGTCCCAGGAGGTGGAGGGTGAAGAGCGGCCGGTGCTGTACATCAGTCGAAAGCTCTCTAAGAGAGAGACGATATACAGCACCATTGAGAAAGAATGTTTAGCCATCAGGTGGGCTGTTCTCACCCTCCGCTACTACCTCCTGGGGCGGGAGTTCACCCTCTGTTCGGACCACGCTCCCCTGCAGTGGCTCCACCGCATGAAGGACACCAACGTGCAGATCACCCGTTGGTATCTTGCTTTACAGCCTTTTAAATTCCAGGTGGTCCACAGGCCGGGTGCACAGATGGCTGTGGCCGACTTCCTCTCCAGGAGGGGGAGGGAGGCTACAGGCCGGACGGCTCCCCGGCCTGAGTCGGGCGGTAGGGGTATGTGACGAGGGGGGCGTGGTCTCGCGAAGTCTGTAGCGAGAGACGAGTCAGCGAGCTGTGCGGTGAGTAAGTAGGTCAAGTGCAGATGATGAACACCTGTGTCTGATTGCAGTGATTGGCGTGGAGACCACATATAAGCTGCCAGGAATGAGAGAGCGGCGAGAGAGAAGGGCTTGGGACTCGCCCGCGACCCACAGCAGACACCGGCAGAGTTGATGCACGAAGTGGAAAGAGTTTTGACCGAATGGACTGAGTTATCGATGAAACGGGAAGAGACTTTTAACCTAAATTCAGATGCTATTTATTTTTTAGATATAATAATCAACACACAACACATTGTATGAAAACATGTAAACTGAACATAAGGCAGTTTTTGCATTAACTTGTGTTTTTACTCTAATTTGTTATTGAAATATAATAATTTACACAGTTACACAAGATATTTTAAACATGCATTAAATAATCAAGATATCATTAACAGGTTAAGTAAAATATAAAATATAGGCTAACATAGTGCATTTATTTAGTGCAAGAGTTCATTTATAGGAACCAAAGTTGTGGACACTGAATCACTTGTCTGCTGAGGTAAATATAATGCTAGTGACAAGCTATGCTGTTTTATTGACGTCTTTCCGCTGCTGAAACACTGATTGAGCGATTACACGAGTTATGATGCCTTTCAGTAAGTATACTGTATCTTTCAACATACCTTCAGGTGTCCATTCTGTAACTGAGGAAGAGATGATTGCGTTTACTCGCGCACCGCGCTGCCGCTTGAAATGAGGAGCCTAGTAGGCCTACAGCGATCTGTCACGCCACATCAAAGAGTGCCAAAATCCCATTTATTGTTTGAATTTCGTGATCAAATAGACAGAATTTGAAAGATTACACCTTGCTTATTATCGAAAGTAACAAAACACAGAGCTTGTTATTTGGTGTTAATGGTGGTTAGGCTACAAAACTGAATTCGTTGTGTACTGTACACATAAGACATGAGGTCCATTGAGCCGGGCTGGGCGGGGCCGGGGTAGCAGGCGGGGCGTGTTCGGTACGCAATGAGAGTATCGCGATTCGAATCGTGAGTTCTGTATCGCGTTTTTTCGGTTCTGTCTAGAAATGAAATGCAAATATATATATTCAAATTGATTCAACACAGATTAAGATTCAGAATATTTCAACTAGGGCTGCACAATATATCGAAAAATTATCGTTATCGCGGTAATAGTATATGCGATATCCGTATCGCAGAGAGGTGCGATAAATATTTTTTTTTTATGTGCCAAGCATGTGTGCGTTGCATGCATAAAAATTTGACCTATCAGATGGGGTCTTACACCCGCCTCACCAATGGCTAGTGGCACAGAACCTAGTGGCTCGGAGCAGAGAGGGTGGAAAATAAAAACTAATGGCAGGAGTTGAGACAAGCGAGCCGTCAAACGACAACAGCGACGAACTTGTGGCTAAAAAGAACAGTATGTCAGAAATATGGCAATGTTTTGGCTTCAAGAGAGAAGACGTGTACCAAATGCAGGTACTGTGTAAGTCGTGCCGAAAAGTTGTGGCCACGTCGAGAGGAAATACAACAAATCTCCACAGTCATCTCCAACGCAACCACAGGGAGCAATATAACGACTTAAAAAGTAAGCCCAAAACTGCCAACGAAATGCAAAGTAAGGTTAACAATAGCAGAGTCTCACAGACAACCATAAATAAAAGTTTTGAAAGTGCAACTCCTTATGAAAAAACGTCGAAACGCCACAGGGAATTAACAGAATCTATCACACGCTTTTTAGCTAAAGACATGATGCCTGTTAACACTGTGAGCAGAGAAGGCTTTGTGAGTCTAATTAACAAATTGGACCGGAGATATCAGCTTCCATCGAGAAATTATTTTTCTCAAGTCGCAATGAGTCGCAATGATATTTTTCTCAAGTCGCAACGCACATGCGTCAAGACAGTGAGCTCCGAGCTGCGCCAAGTCGACTTCTACGCTAGCACCACTGACCTGTGGTCCAGTCGTACGACTGAGCCCTACATGAGCTTTACCGTTCACTTTCTTACTCAAGACTTTGAATTAAAAGCACGTTGTCTGGGCGTTGTATATTTCCCCGAATCCCACACCAGTGAAAACATAGCCCATGGACTGCGGGAAGTTTTAGCCAGCTGGAACTTAAAAGAAGAGAATCAACTGTTCATTACAACAGACAACGACGCTAATGAGGTGAAAGCCACCGAACTAAACAATTGGGTCAGACTACAATGCTTTGGTCACAGCTTGCATCTGGCCATCGGTGAGTGTTGAATGTTTATATTTCCAATAATTAAATGAAAACAGAAAAAAGTATAGTTATTTGTATAGTTGAATGTAGTATAGGCATGATTTTGGATATTATAATATTTAAGATAATGTGTTTATTTAGGAAATATATAGTAAATTGTAGCTGACTGTTTTCTGTCTCAAATGATGTTATATAAAATTGTAATTATAATAGTACAATGTTATTTCACCCTTTATGTCCTTTTTTTTCTTCTTCTCTCTTCACAAAATGCTGTTAAAGGTGATGAGCGCATTACTCGAGCTGTTGGTCTTTGCAAAATATTACTGGGACATTTTTCCCACAGCTGGAAGGAGAAGATGGCCCCTGAAATATGCACAAAAAGAGCAAAACCTCCCAGAGCACTACCTCATCACAGAATGCCCTACAAGGTGGGGTTCGAGACAGAAAATGATTCAGAGAGTTCTGGAGCAGCAGCGGGCCATAAGCGACGTCCTGTCAGCAAACAGAAAGTCAAGACATTTGGTTCCTTCTTGGCAGGACCTAGATGTACTTGAGTCTAACCAGGCATTGCAGCCTCTGCAAGAATTTACAGATGCACTGTCAGGTGAAAGTTACGTAAGTGTTTCGTATGTGAAACCTGTACTTCACTTGATGAACATGAATCCTGGCAAAAAACCTGAAATAAAATTGCTTTCACTGTTAAGCACATATGGCATTGCATTGTGCTGAAATATAGGTTTACATGTTATTACTTATTTTTTTATGTTATGTTATTAATTCTTGTTGATGTTGACAAGATGTAAGTATTTCCACTAAATACAAATTTATTTAAGGCCTGTACACTTTGTTTAATAGTATATTTTTATTTTAAAAAAAATATATATTTTTCATTAAAAAATAATTTTATTTTAAAAAAACGGCAAGAAAGGGAATATTTTGTTTAAAAAATGCTTTTGTTTCAAGATGCTCTTGATGATTGCATGGTTACATGTGAATAAAAGTAATGTTTGAGAGTAATGTATTTATTGTGTTTTTCAGTCATTCATAGTGTTTTAAACTGAAAAAATATCTATTACCTGTTTATTTTAATATTATTTTTAAAATGACTAATAAAAAAAAAATTTTCTCTAGGGAAATATTATATCGCAAGAAATATCGTTATCGCAATATTCAACAACAATATCGCATATTTTCCCAATATCGTGCAGCCCTAATTTCAACAATTCACTTTTTTCACAAAACAAACAGTATATAATCCAACTATAGCTGTGTCCCAATGTGAAGGCTGATTGGCGCGCATTTGAAGGCCGATTGCGTCACAGCGGCGCGACGAAGGATGTCCCAATTCAAAGACTGCATCTTCGAAGGCCGCATTTGAAGGCCGATTGCGTCACCGCGGCGCGACGAAGGATGTCCCAATTCAAAGGCTGCATCTTCGAAGGCCGCATTTGAAGGCCGATTGCGTCACCGCGGCGCGATGAAGGCTGTCCCAATTCAATTTCGCATCCTTCGAAGGCCTTATTCAAAGGCCGGTTGCGTCATTGCGGCGCGACGAAGGCTACCCTGATTCAAAAGCGACGCCAAATGCAACCTTCGTTTCCCCGTGAAAGGAAGGATGCATAAATGGATCCTTCGCGGTCTATCCTACCCGATCCTACCCCATAAATCATTGCGGGCCGTTGACGACACCACTTTTATTAAAACAAAATGACGGATGATTCTTCTTGTCGGCTTGCAACTGTGACAGCTACCGATGAAGAGCGGGAGTAACTTTGAACTGCACTTTTTTATATTCAACTGGGTTTTATATTTCCGTAGTACGGAGCCCGGAAAGTCTCCTGTGGGGGAAAAAATCAATCCGTGGCGACGGTTGTGCAGTCCGTACCCTGAGTTTATAAACTGTACTTACGAATTCTTAAACTTCCCTTGGTTTAACAAATCGTGCCCACGTTGATTCAACCAGGCCACCTGATTATGATGGATGCTTTGCATAAACTTGATTTTTTAAAATGGATAATTTCTTCAATTTTCTAAAGCTCCATTTTATGGGAGAAAAAAGCTCAGTATAATAGAATAAGCAAAAAAAGACTTCACATATAAAAAAGAAATATAACACAAACACAAGGTTAGGTTTAATATAAAAATAAAACATTCATAAATTATTTTATGATTAACATACTGTCTTCAGTGAATTCATTTATAGTTATAATTATAAACACAAATAATAATTATTATCATTATTATTAGTACATTTAGGCTGCATAGAAGCCGCTTTTATCAAAAAAAGGAACAAAGCAATTTGTCAAATGTCAGTCATAATAAATGGTTAGACAATAATAATACAGGGCTAAGATTGTCATAAATAGCCTAACACAAGATTTTGACGCATATCCAAGTGTGTGTGTGGAGTGTGGCTGTGGAGGCGCGGACTCAACAACATGCATTTTTATATCAACAGTGGAAAGAACTTACTCTATCATTTCTGGTCATACAGAAAAGAATAATACATCATTCACAACTAGCCTACTTTTATTTGTGCAAAAATAAATGGACGCAAAAGTACACGGACCCAAGACTAACTTTTTCTAGCCTACATTATTTGAAATATAATAAAGGTCCGTGTACCTTTGCGTCCACTCGTTTTTCTTTTTTTAACCCATAATTGAAAAACGAAAAATGAACGGTTGTTAGGCTATTTTTAAAATGCAAAGTTGAGCACCAAAATTTGAATTTGAACTGCACACACCAAATGCTGCGCAAAAAATAAATAGACGTATTTTCAGATTTTTGTTTATGACTTTTTTCCCGTTTATTAAATATTTGAAATATTCACAAGTTAATATGGTAAACAATTGATTTTACTGGTTTTCTAAGGCCAAATTAGAACCTGGAAATTATATTCGAATTTGTAAGTTTAAAAGTGGACATTTCAAGCTTTGTATGGGTTGGTTATATTTTGTTTCAGTTCATTTTTTGAGAGGCGCTCCAGTTCATGGCGATCATGAAAGCGCGCCCGATTCTTTTATTTTATTTTACAAAAGCACAAAGTTTTCTTGTTATTGTGAGTTTACACAAATAAAATTGTGTATTTTTATACATTTATGTTTACACATAAAAATATTGTGAGTAAGGGACGGATTGCACAACCGTCACCACGGATTGTTTTGTTATTTCCCACAGATGGAGGGTTTTTCCCTCCATAATACGGGGTTGAAATATATATTTACCATATTCATCATTTGTCCATTTGTGCTACATAATAAAAATAATAGGCCTACACTAGCCTACAATATCGCATCAAGGTAGTCTATATAAGTGAACATTTGAACCATATGCCTATGTAGGCTATGTTTTCTTTTCTTTTCATTACATTATTTACGAAAGTTAACACCCAATACTTGAACAGTTTAAAGTGTAGCCTAATCTGGCAATTCAGGAAGCAGAATTGGGACGCAGCAAACCAGCTTTGGCCATGATCTTGGCTATTAAAGCCGAAAATACATGATTGAAACATCCTCACCATGTCTTCCAGTAAAATATAAACAAAAAAAATGACAATAGCCAATTCTGGATCCATAGCTGTTTATTCAATTGTATAAAATGAATTGTCAGAATGGCAGCTGTACTCTCGCACCGTTGCTTGGCGCCAGGAGCGGTAATCGGGAACACCTGGTTGCCAATTAGGAAAACATGCAAAGGCTACATGGTGCGTCCTTCGAAGGACGAATAGGCTGCATCCTTCGAAGTCCGCGGCCTTCGGAGGATGCAGCCTTCACATTGGGACACAGCTTATATGAATTGGAATCACTGAATCCAACGGATTTGACTTAGTTGCTTAGAGTTCATGAATCAAATGACACAATCGATCAGAGTTCAGGAATCAAATGTTCAGTTCCCTTTCAGTCGAGAACGTCAGACGTAGTCGACGGTCGACTGAATTGGGAGATCGCTAAAGAGCCTGTCTTCTTCGAGTACTATTGCACGAGCCAATGTAATTGCCGTGCGTGATTCGCATCACACACTCCGCCCCCGCGGCGCGGGTATAAATACGGAAGTGGATGCACGCACTAGTTGCCTTTCGCTTCGGAGCCGATCGTTTGATGTCTCTGAGAGTGCTGTTGTCTACAACGAGCGAGTGTGTCGGTGATCTTCAGGAAGACTCTCCCAGTGCTGGTGTTCTACAGCGCGAGTGCAGCGGTGATCGCGAGCTTTGAGCTCTCAACTGCTGTTTTAACAGCAACAAATTTCTAAATGTTTGTGTGTGTTGATGGCTGGTTAGAGGGCAGAAAAGTGAGTGCTTCACTGTTTCAGTTCTCTGTTCAGTGTTGCCGCGGTCATTCCCCTGTGTGCTCCGGCACTGGTGACGGTCCTATTTTCTGAAAGAGCAACACGGGTGCGTTTGCGTCTTTTTCAAGATGTCATTCCGCCCGTGCGTTTCTGGGTGCGGTCGTTCCCTGTCTCTCTCTGATGGTCACAACTGTTGTGTCACGTGTTTGGGCTTACAGCACGCTGAGACAGCTTTTGTGGACAGCTCATGTTTTCACTGTGGGAACATGACTGTCGCAGTGTTGAGGGCGAGACTCGCCTTCGTTCGCGGAGAGCGAGTCCCCATTACCATGCCCCACCCTCGGGTGCTGTGTGGGATGGGTGACCGGAGGATAGTGTTGGATGTCCCGCCCGGTAACCATTCCCTGTGGGCTCCTCACTCCTCCCTTCCACTGCAACCACTGGAGCCTCCTGTGTTGTCTGCTGGTCCATCTGTAATGGGTGGGCCAGCGATTTCACTCGGGGCTCCCCTGGAGGACAGGACGCCGATTGCAGCATCGGAGGGTGAGCTGACTTCTAGAGATGATGACTCGGCTGCATTGTCTCCCTCCGGGAGTTCAATGTTGCCCGAGCCGGATCCAGAATTATCAGCTATGCTGAAACGGGCCGCCGAGGCTGCCGGGCTCGAGTGGAACCTCCACCGTGTCCCGTTCAGTCTCGGTTGGAATCTGGAGTTTGGTATCTTGGGGCGGGCCGCGCTGGTTCTCAGCTCGCCGCCCCAGTGCCTTTCTTTCCCGAAATGCATGGAGAGCTTGTCAGGTGGTGAACAGCATCTTTCTCTGCCAGAAACTGCCTGACTAGTTTTTCCCCCTCATTACCCTTGATGGAGGAACGGTGAAGGGTTGCGAGGTGTCCCTCCATTGGAGCGGTCTGTCGACACAGGTGCACCTGTGTCCGGCGGCCGCTGCCTTTTGGGGGGATCCTCGTCTCCCCCCTAAGGCCTGTGAGTTTCGTCTGTTCCGACGGGCAGAGCTTACAAAGCCTGTGGGCAAGCCCCTTCCTCTTGCGTGCCATGGCGTTGCTGCAGGCTAGGGCACCCATGGCATGCACGAGGGTAATCCAGACCGTGCGCTCATAGGTGAGCACCGCACTGCATCCGACCTCACCCTCCGGGGTACGGGTGTCGTAGCGTGCGTGATCGGTCTGGCGATGTCCACCTTGGTGGTCCAGTAGCGCCTTCGTTGGCTCAGCCTGGTTGGTATGGCGGATGCGGACAAGGTTCGGTTCCTGGTCTCCCCAATTTCCCAGGTTGGGCTGGTCGGCGACGCGGTGGAGAACTGCATCAAACAGTTCTCTGCCGCTCAAGCGCAGACGGAGGTCATCCGGCACATCCTGCCCCGGTGGCCAGCTGCTGCCTCCACCCGCCGCCGGTGGCAGCTCCTCCGCCTGCTCGTCGCCGTGGGCGTTCTCCGGCCGCCGCTCCTGCTGGCCCTCCGCAGCAGCCTCCACCCAGGCCTCAGCATGGAGCCGGCCGCAGTAGAGACGCCCAGCCCGCTCCAGGCGCTGCCAAGCCAGGTGGCAAGCGACAGCGAAAGCATTCCGGAGCGGGCCGCCCAGGAATGGATGAGATGCTCTTGGAGTGGCGCGATCACTCCCTCCCCCCGGGTGAGGGCCGGGTGGAGCCTTTGTTTGTGTGTGTGTGTCTGTTCTGCCGCTGGCTCCCTAAAAAAAAAAAAAAAAAAAGCGGAGCAAGCGGTACCCACACTTCAAAGAGAGAGCAATTTCATCTGTTCCTGGGTCCCAAGAGGGCCAGTCTGGCGGGTGTGACCCTGTATAGCCTTACACCCCTCAGCTCCCCCTTGGTCGCCAGCAGGCAGCTTGGTGCGTTCGAGGACCCGGTCATCCGCCTTCTCACGCGCCCCCTGCCGCTTGTGGAGACAGGTAAGTGTTGCACAGCACACTAACACCACTCTCTCTACTTTGCTGCCCCACCTCAGGCTCGGCTACCCCGCTCAAGTCAGTGATAGTCATCACATTAGGTGTTGAGCAGACGTGCTCCTGAAAATTCAGTGATATTCATCACACCGAGTGTTGAGCAGTGCTCCTGACTTGTGCGTGCTTATCTTATCCTGCTGGCGAAGGATTTGATATAGCCGCTCCTCCAGCCGGTACGAAGGCCAGTTGTAAACTCGTTCTTCGTGCTACTAGGGGGTGGGTCGTGACCATCTTGGCCCAAGATTGGTCTGCAGCTTTGACCTGAAAGACAGGTGCTTCAGATCTCTACCTCCCGCACCGCAGGCCATCCTGTGTGTTGCGTCTAAGGGTGGCGTATCAGTACAGTGTCCTTCCCCTCGAGTGATCCAGAGCCCGTTGGGTCTTCAGGTCAACTGGAAGAGAGTAATCTCGCCCACGGGCTGAGTATCTCTTTTCTAGTTTTGGAGAGGTACTCGGTCCAACATGTCTCTCCAATGAGAATGTGTTCAGCTGGTGTTGAAGTGAGAAAGGGTCCCACTGAAAGAACTTTCAGAGGCTCCTGGGGTATATGGTAGTCACAGCCTTTGGCTCCCTCCATATGTGACCGCTTCAGCGCTAGCTTCACGATCGAGTCCCGAGGTGACCGTGGCAGAGCAGCTCACCCTGTGTGACTATAGTTCATCCCGGTCTGCTGCCAAACCCTCTTCAACAAAGGGGCCATGTACAAAGGGCGTGTTTTAACGGGGGCCTGGGCGACCCCCGACTACACGGGCATTCGTGCCTCGAGTTGTTAGACATTGCGACCGTTGCACAAGCTTCCCCTGCATGTCACAAACTCACCCGTCACCTCCTCCTTGGAGTCAGACGCTTCTGAGGGCGCCTTGTTCCTCTCCTCCCGCTTACTCAATCGTGCCGCCATCGAGCCTCACGACAGTTATAGCCAGGGCAAGTGGAGACTCCATCCCCTGGGTCCGGCTGGGTCATGACCATTCCGGGGCCGCTCAGTTGCCCCCCCGGTTTTATTTTTCCGCCAGTGTTTGGGTAAACCGAGCGGACTACCCTTGGACAAACACTGGGACTCAGCTGCCCCAGGGGCCCGCAGAAATGCGTTTAACCCCAGTGAGCCTTCTAAAAGTGACTGCGACTCATGGTCGCCTGGCGCCTGCAAGTCAGTGAAATCATCACTCTTCATGTTGAGCAGAATTGCTCCTGAAACTCAGTGAAGTTCATCGCACTCAGGTGTTGAGCAGCAATGCTCCTGTAGCTCAGTGAGTCCATCACAGGTAGCTCAGTGAATTCATCACACGCAGTGCTGAGCAGAAATGCTCCTGGTGCTCAGTGAAGTTCCTCGCACTCAAGTGTTGAGCAGAAATGCTCCTGAAGCTCAGTGAGTTTATCACACTCAGGTGTTGAGCAGTAATGCTCCTGAAGCTCAGTGAACTTGTCACACTCAAGTGCTGAGCAGAAATGCTCCTGTCGTTCAGTGAAATTCTTCGCACTCAAGTGTTGAGCAGAAATGCTCCTGAAACTCAGTGAGTTTATCACACTCAGGTGTTGAGCAGGAATGCTCCTGAAGTTCAGTGAACTTGTCACACTCAAGTGCTGAGCAGAAATGCTCCTGTCGCTCAGTGAGGTTCTTCGTACTCAAGTGTTGAGCAGAAATGCTCCTGAAGCTCGGTGAGTTTATCACACTCAGGTGTTGAGCAGGAATGCTCCTGAAGCTCAGTGAACTTGTCACACCCAAGTGCTGAGCAGAAAATGCTCCTGAAGCCCAGTGATCTTCACATGTTGTGTTGAGCAATGCTCCTGTCTTTTGCGCCCGTCGCTTGCACCTACGTGCCAAGTCAGGAGAGGAACAGGTCTTCATAGTTGCCCCTTATTGGCCCAACTAGACCTGGTTCCCTTCAACAGCCTTCCTGACTTCCCCTGAGAACTCTTTCGGGGACGGGGCACGATGGCACACGCGTTCTTCCCCCGGAGATTCCGGGTGGTCTTACATCTGAACGCGGAGGTTCAGGTGGCTATCACAAGAACATGTGATAGTTACCATCACTTCTGCGAGCACCCCCTAGAATTGGGTAGCGTGCTTACGCCTTTAGAAGTGGAACCTAGTCGTTGAGTGCGTCTTCTCTCCAGAGGAGATCCTGAAAGCTTTCGATTACTCTGCAGTGCTCTCTTTCCTGCAAAATGGGTTGCAGTAGGCTGTTTTCCTTCACCCTCAAAATGATGTTGCCTCGGTGTTTAAACGACGCTTATCGTGTTGCAGAAGTATGCAGAAGCACGTTCTGATCGTCAGGTTCCTGAGGAGCAAGGTCTTGTAAATCCTTGTGTCCCTCTTTATCCTCTTGGGCCTTGTCCCTGGTGCGACTGCACTGCAGAGACCGCCCCTGAGCCACTGCAGGCAGTGAGTTAAAAATTCTGTTATATCAGTTCTCCTGCTCGCGTGGTCTCTACTAGAGGGTAGGGACTTGCTCGCTTTCGGTCAACGTATTGTGCCTGGAGTCTGGGCCGGCTAACTCTCACAAGCTGAGACCCCGGCTCGAATGGTGCCCAAGGTTCCTACCTCTCCCGTAATAGGAGCAGGTGGTGAGCCTGCAAGCGCTGCCCTGGAGGAGGCAGATCCAGCCCTGGCTTCTCTGTCCGTTCGCTTGGACGTGTACAGAATGCAAGTCATAGACCTCAGACCAGCTCTTCAAATATCTGTTGGAATTCAGCAGAGAGGGAAGGCTGTTTCCATGCAAAGTTGCACTTAGTGCTTGCCTTCATTTCGGCAAAGGTCCGAGATGCAACATGTCCACTTAGGTGTTGAGCTCCTCTATGATGAGTGTAAAGTGCTCCGCCTGGGCGTTGAGGATATACTTTGCTAAACAGATTCTAGAGTTGGGGGCTGGACAACACCTAGTTGAACCGCTGCTTCCCGTGGGCTCCCTTCTCATGAAGCCAGTTTCACCAGGAGCCCGGTTCAAGTGTCGGCTTGCTGCGCCATTCCCCTCCTATGGACTGGATACGTGCGCCTTTCTACTCCAGTTGAGTTCCCTTAAAGTTGAACCCTGTTGAGTTCCTCCACACCCCTCCGACGTCGGACGTGCGGAACGTCTGGTGTTAGGCCTACCACTCGTAAGCAGTGTGGAACCTGTGTTAGGCTGTGTCCATATGTTGCGGTCCCTTCGGTGACCCCATATGTGTATTCTTCCACGATACGGCTCCCTGCGGTGAGCCCGTGTCTTCCCTCGGCAGAGTCTCTCTGCCGTCACTGTCCGGTGTGTCTCCCCCCGTCTTAGGCTGGAGCCACCCCAGTGACATTCCATATGTTAGACTGCCCGGTTTCCGCCCAGTTCATATGTGTATTCTCCACATTACCTCCCTTGGGTTGGATGTGGCTTCCGCAGCGTCCCTTCCTTCCAACGTACGGGGAACGCTTTCCCAGTGGTCCTGTAGGAACAGCAGTGACTTCCCTGGCCTAAGCCCTGTCCTTCCCCGCCTTAAGTTTGCGGGGGCATCAGGAGGCTTTGGTTTAGGCACTGGAAGGTGGCAGCGTTAGTGGCGTGTTCAATGGGTGATCCCAATTCAGTCGACCGTCGACTACGTCTGACGTTCTCGACTGAAAGGGAACGTCCTGGTTGCGTATGCAACCCACCGTTCCCTGAAGGAGGGAACGGAGGACGTAGTCCCCTTGCCACTACCGCTGGACCACCGCTGACCCCGGGTTACTCTCGGCTCCTCAGCGAAAAGCAACTAGTGCGTGCATCCACTTCCGTATTTATACCCGCGCCGCGGGGGCGAAGTGTGTGATGCGAATCACGCACGCCAATTACATTGGCTCGTTCAATAGTACTCGAAGAAGACAGGCTCTCTAGCGATCTCCCAATTCAGTCGACCGTCGACTACGTCCTCCGTTCCCTCCTTCAGGGAACGGTGGGTTGCATACGCAACCAGGACGTTCAAAGAATCGTGTGATTCTCTTTTGATCAGTTCGAGTTTAAAAAAAATAAGTATCTCCTTTTCAAAGGTAAAAATCAAATAAACTCGAAAAAGTATTGTTTTTCACATCCAAAAACAAGGAAAACTGTCCTACCATTCGATGGTCTCAAAGCACAGATCACAGTGGAAACGGTCCGAGGGCAGTTAGCTCGCCACTTGACTATTCCCCTCCAGGAGATTATATTCGGCACAAAACAGGAATTCTCACAGGAATCACGTTCACATGGATAGAAACATAGAACACACAAAAAAACAACAGCCTTGCAAAATACAAGGCAATGCAACAATTCATATTCAAGTATTTTTTGCAACAATCATATAGCCTACATTTCTGAAATAACACATCAACTTAACTTCTCGACATTTATTAAATTATCGACTCTTATAAATCAATCACTGTCATTTTATGACACTATCAGCCTTTCTTTTTCCCTTTATTTCACATGTGGTAGTAAGCTTTAGCCCACGTGCTATTCAATTCAGCTCACGCATTACACTCAAACTCAGCTCTTACTAAATCACTTAAGAGATTTTGGCATGTCTTTTATATGAAACAGATTAATGTCTGGATTTTCACTCACCAGCGATAGAAAATCACTATTTCATAAAAGAAAGATTATTCACATCGATTCACTCTGAAATCCGTTCCATCTTTCCGACGACAACTTTTCAAACAATGTATATAAAGTCCAGGGCCCGTATTCATAAAGAATCTTAATGCAAAGAGTAGCTCCTAGTGACACAATTCTAAGAAAATTCTTAGAAATGTGGGCGTTTACTCTTAAAATTAAAGAAAAAATCCTAGTAAAGAAAAAAGTACTTCAGAAAGCATCTTAACCCTTAAAAGAGGTCTTAAGGTCAAAATTGTTAGGAGCACGGACGAGGACTTTTAAGAGGCTTAAAAGTTTCTTGAGCAGAGGAGAAAATGGCAGAAAGACGAATAGGGAGAAGAAATGTGTTGCAGACAATAGATGACAGTGAGTTAATAAGACACTATAGATTAGATCGTGCAGGTGACATGTTTGTGACCGATTTTATTAGAGACACAATAACATCTCCGACACAGCGCAGGAATGGCGTAGTGCCAGAAATTAAATCACTACTGTACATTAAGATATTTGGCAGCTGGGAAAATGCATCAATGCAGCAGTAATGATTTGGGTCTGTCACAACCTTCTGTAAGCAGAGTGATCACAAACAATTACAGCATTCCAGAACCTCTTATTGTATCGCAGTTAATTTTGTTTACACTGGACATTCCCACCTGGCAGGCACAAAAAATGCATTTTGCAGGGGGAATGAACCGTAAATTATTCATTATTAACCGCTATAAGCTCCCACGTCTGCTTCTGTGCTGTGACACCCGGCCTGAATTTTCCTTTAAGGATGGCCTTGTGTTCATCCACTAACTGGGCTCACAGTAAACACTGTTCCTCTGTCCAGTTGAGCTTTCTTGTCCTTCTTGTTTTTTATTCCATGTTTGCTACATTCAAACCAACATTCAAACCACCACTTAAATATACAGTGGAAAAAATGATTTGTACACACATATATATAATGTGTGTGTGTGTGTGTGTGTGTGTGTGTGTGTGTGTGTGTGTGTGTGTGTGTGTGTGTGTGTGTGTGTGTGTGTGTGTGTGTGTGTGTGTGTGTGTGTGTGTGTGTGTGTGAGAATGGTCAAATAGGAAAAATTACGCATGTAATTTCAAAGTGAAGGCTTAGAATAGACCCTATACTTAAAATCAATATTTTTTTCCTTCTTGGACAACCAACCAATCACAGTCTTCAAAAGATTGTGTCATACATAGCAACGGGTCAGCCCTCCAGCCCTCGCCTCCTCACTAAGATAAAAGTTTTTGTCTTTTCCTTACTCAGAGTTGCTCTCAGATCGGTCTCGAATCGCTCTTAAGCTAAGACTCCTACGTAAAAGATTTTAAGCTAAATTAAGAGTTTTCTGAGAGGATTCTTAGAATCTTTATGAATACGGGCCCAGCTTTCCAGATGCACTCAGTTTTAAACAAGATCAATATTAGCGCAAGGAGTTTGTGCAGAAATCCTCCGCGCTGCTGTTTTGTCTAATCCGCTCTCCTCTCACTCACTCCTCTGCTCACTGCTGAACACAGCGCCCGTGCGACCTGTGGGCGGCGTCCTCAATGCGCTACTACTATTGGCTCACAGAGGTGTCAGTCACTACAGCACGATGTGTGATTGGATACATGTATTTTCCATCTAGAACACTCTTTTTCTTTCTTTTTCTTTTAACCCTTCACTGGTAACCAATGTTATCCGGGTTACAATTAGTAGTCCCACTGGGGGGTTTATCTTAGCCGAGTTGAAGCTTCTGCCTTGAGCCTCCCTTTGCCTCCATTGCGGACAGAGTATATGGGAAAAGGAACTTGTGAAGGCTACATTAGCAGATGCAGAGAGATTCTAATGCCTAAAAAAGGTTAGTTGTAGATTCTAATCATAAAAGCGTATGTAATGTGAATGCTACTTACTCCATTAGTGCTAAACTGTAATGCTTTAATGAAAACAATAACATCCTGTACAGAAATTACTAGTCTGTGAACATTCATTATACAACAGCGCCCTCTTGTGTCCTGGGGATCTTATCATATCATTACATCTCCCCTATTCTAAAGTGATTTAACAGAAATATAGGGCAACAGTACTACATAAAGTTGAACCTAAAATGGCAGCATTTAAAGTCAGGATGCTCTCTGTAACTTTCTCTTGTCAGGGAATAACGTTTATAAAATGTACCATTCAGGAAGGCATTATTTAAGTAAGAACGTTCACGTGTAACCTGTAAGGGGATAACAAACGTTAAGAGTTAAAACTGTTCTCAGGTATCTGTAATTCAGTTTAGTTCATTCTCTCTGTTACAAGTTCAGTCTTTCTTTGGGTTTTCTGAATGTGTATCGTCTTTCTTTTCCCTCAGTGTTCTCTCCTTTCCCCTCTGTACATGCAGGGGTGTCTTCCTCTGTTTTGATGAGATCTCTTCTATTTACCTACAGCATTCAAGCAGGCTCGGGTAACTCCACTGCTTAAAAAAAAAACATTAGACACATCACTTTTAGAGAATTACAGACCTGTCTCTCTCCTACCATTCATTGTGAAAACCCTTGAACGAGTTGCTTTCAACCAAGTGTCATCTTTCCTGTCTCTGACCAACTAGCTAGATGTCAACCAATCTGGCTTCAAGAAAGGCCATTCAACCGAGACTGCACTACTGTCGGTCACAGAAGCCCTGCGGATCGCAAAAGCTGCTTCCAAATCTTCAGTTCTCATTCTGCTGGATCTTTCTGCTGCCTTCGACACTGTGAATCATCAGATCCTTCTGTCCACCCTCTCATCACTGGGCATCAAAGGAACTTCCCTCCACTGGTTTGAGTCCTAACTCACAGGTAGGTCCTTCAGGCTTACATGGAGAGGCGAGGTATCCAAAGCACATCAACTGAACACAGGGGTTCCTCAGGGTTCAGTTCTTGGACCGCTCCTCTTCTCCATCTACACCACATCATTGGGACCCATCATACAGGCACATGGTTTCTCTTACCATTGCTATGCTGATGACACCCAGCTCTACCTCTCATTTCAACCAGATGATCCCACAGTAGCTGCACGTATCTCAAGCTGTCTGGCGGACATCTCGGCATGGATGAAGGAACATCACCTGCAGCTCAACCTGGCAAAGACTGAGCTTCTCGTCCTCCCTGCCAATCCGTCTCTACAGCACGACTTCACTATCCAGCTAGAGTCATCCTCAATCAACCCATCAAGGTCGGTCAGAAATCTTGGAGTAATATTTGATGACAAGCTGACCTTCACAGATCACATTACAAAGACAGCTCGATCATGCAGGTTTGCAATGTATAACATCAGGAAGATCAGGCCTTTCCTAACTGAGCATGCAACACAACTTCTCGTCCAGGCCCTGGTTATTTCTAGGCTTGATTACTGCAATGCTCTTCTAGCTGGACTTCCATCATGTGTTACTAAACCCCTACAAATGATCCAGAATGCTGCAGCCCGCCTTGTCTTCAACGAGCCCAAAAGGGCTCACGTCACTCCTCTGTTCATCTCACTGCATTGGCTACCACTCGCTGCTCGCATCAAATTCAAAGCTTTGACGCTTACTTACAGATCTACCACAGACTCAGCTCCGTCCTACTTTCACTCCCTACTACAAGTCTACGTCCCTACCAGAAGCCTACGATCAGCCAAGGAGCGACGGCTCGTGGTGCCATCACAGCGAGGCACTAAATCACTCTCCAGAACATTCTCATTCACAGTTCCACGCTGGTGGAATGATCTCCCCACCCTCGTCCGTAATGCAGAATCCCTGACAGCATTCAAAAGACAACTGAAAACTCATCTCTTCCGTGAGTACTTATCATAAAAAAATAAAAAAAATAAAAAAATTCTTCTCTTTTAAATCTTTCCTTCCCTTTTAAATCTTCCCTTGCCTGGCTTTTGCTACTCTGAGCAATGCCTGAACTTTGTATTTTGAGCACTTCTTGCGTCGTTCTTCCCTCTTCACGATGACTCGCTTGCTTTAGTCCTCAGATGTAAGTCGCTTTGGATAAAAGCGTCTGCTAAATGACTAAATGTAAATGTAAATGTAAATGTATTTCGCCTGTACTGCTGTCCGTCTGCTTCCACTAGGTATGACCGTGGCTCAGGTGTTGGTTTTACTACTTTAGCTGGTCTCCACTGCTTGCCCTCCGTTAACCTCACTGTGTCTCCTGGGCTGAGGGCTGGCAGCACGCGTGATCCTCAGTCATAGTAGTGTTTCTCTCTGTCTTGGTTGATCTTCATTCTGTCCTGCACCCCTTCCATTGTTCCTGGTTGTAACAGTTTTTGTGTTGTGTGCAGTCTTGTCTTTGTTCTGCGGCCCATAAGCAGCTGTGCAGGTGAGGCTTTCTTGAGAAGGCTTTTTGCTATCTGTACTCCCTTTTCAGCTTTCCCGTTGGATTGGGGGTACGTGGGAGATGATGTGGCATGTTTGAATCCGTACTCTTCACTGAACGTCCTGAATTCGGGGGAGGAATACTGTGTGCCGTTGTCAGAGCAGACTTCATCGGGTATGCCGTGTCTGGAGAACTGCTGTTTGCAGATGTTGATGACTGCCTGGCTTGTTATGGTATTTAGCTTGCTTACTTCGATGAAGTTCGAATAGTAGTCAACCAGGACGAGGTAGTGTTCTCCATCGAGTTCGAAAATATCAGTAGCTACTTTTTGCCATGGCCTTTCTGGTATGTCATGCCCAATCATGGGCTCCTTTCTATTCTGTCTTCTGTTGTTGCATATGACACATCTTGAGACAGTGTCAGCTATCTGGACTTGCATCCCCGGCCAGAATATGACATCTCTTTCTAGTCTCCTAGTTTTTTCAATTCCTTGGTGGCTGGAGTGCACTTTTTTCAGCATCATCCTTCTCAGGGTGTTTGGTATTACTAGTTTGTTGCCTTTGAATATCAGCCCATCTTCTACTGTCATTTCACTTTAGTGATAATAGGGTTAAGCGTATTTGGCTTGCTGTCCGCAATGGAGGGGTTCAAGGCAGAAGCTTCAACTATCCACCTGTTTCCGGTGAGCGCTACAGTAAAAAATAAAGTGGGTGCAACTTCCGTTCAGGCGGCGGAAGTAGCATACCAATGGTATTTTGTGTGCTATTTAGCGAAGAGGCTAGGTGTTTTCTCTTTTTTTCGGATCATTTTTTTATTATTTAAACTAAGTCGCAAACCTTTATGAGAGATAACAACATGGACAACGTGCTAATTCAGTGGCCAATTTTATTATAGCCTACAATTATCCCATTATATAAACATCTCCATGTTTGTCGGTGCTGATGCTGATGTGTTCATGTAACGTGTAAGGGTGGCGCTGCCAATAAAACACCTAAAAGCTGTCACAAAGAACCGGCAAAAGTAATGATTATGAATATGTAAAATATAGCAATGATACATTTTAATTAGGCTATTTATTAATAAACAAGTGTTTTCTGTGTCGATGCTGACTCGCGATCTTCACAGTAATGAACGCACCCGAGAAAAATGCACATTTCATACGGATTAAATAGTTTTCTTTCGTTTTGAATTGTTCCGTTTAAGACATTTCAAGCGTTCTGTAGATAATATATACAGGTCCTTCTCAAAAAATTAGCATATTGTGATAAAGTTCATTATTTTCCATAATGTAATGATAAAAATTAAACTTTCATATATTTTAGATTCATTGCACACCAACTGAAATATTTCAGGTCTTTTATTGTTTTAATACTGATGATTTTGGCATACAGCTCATGAAAACCCAAAATTCCTATCTCAAAAAATTAGCATATCATGAAAAGGGTCTCTAAACGAGCTATTAACCTAATCATCTGAATCAACTAATTAACTCTAAACACCTGCAAATGATTCCTGAGGCTTTTAAAAACTCCCAGCCTGTTTCATTACTCAAAACCGCAATCATGGGTAAGACTGCCGACCTGACTACTGTCCAGAAGGCCATCATTGACACCCTCAAGCAAGAGGGTAAGACACAGAAAGAAATTTCTGAACAAATAGGCTGTTCCCAGAGTGCTGTATCAAGGCACCTCAGTGGGAAGTCTGTGGGAAGGAAAAAGTGTGGCAAAAAACGCTGCACAACGAGAAGAGGTGACCGGACCCTGAGGAAGATTGTGGAGAAGGACCGATTCCAGACCTTGGGGACCTGCGGAAGCAGTGGACTGAGTCTGGAGTAGAAACATCCAGAGCCACCGTGCACAGGCGTGTGCAGGAAATGGGCTACAGGTGCCGCATTCCCCAGGTCAAGCCACTTTTGAACCAGAAACAGCGGCAGAAGCGCCTGACCTGGGCTACAGAGGAGCAGCACTGGACTGTTGCTCAGTGGTCCAAAGTACTTTTTTCGGATGAAAGCAAATTTTGCATGTCATTCGGAAATCAAGGTGCCAAATCAAGGTGTCTGGTGGAAGACTGGGGAGAAGGAAATGCCAAAATGCCTGAAGTCCAGTGTCAAGTACCTACAGTCAGTGATGGTCTGGGGTGCCATGTCAGCTGCTGGTGTTGGTCCACTGTGTTTTATCAAGGGCAGGGTCAATGCAGCTAGCTATCAGGAGATTTTGGAGCACTTCATGCTTCCATCTGCTGAAAAGCTTTATGGAGATGAAGATTTCATTTTTCAGCACGACCTGGCACCTGCTCACAGTGCCAAAACCACTGGTAAATGGTTTACTGACCATGGTATTACTGTGCTCAATTGGCCTGCCAACTCTCCTGACCTGAACCCCATAGAGAATCTGTGGGATATTGTGAAGAGAAAGTTGAGAGACGCAAGACCCAACACTCTGGATGAGCTTAAGGCCGCTATCGAAGCATCCTGGGCCCCCATAACACCTCAGCAGTGCCACAGGCTGATTGCCTCCATGCCACGCCGCATTGAAGCAGTAATTTCTGCAAAAGGATTCCCGACCAAGTATTGAGTGCATAACTGAACATAATTATTTGAAGGTTGACTTTTTTTGTATTAAAAACATAATCTTTTATTGGTCGGATGAAATATGCTAATTTTTTGAGATAGGAATTTTGGGTTTTCATGAGCTGTATGCCAAAATTTCAGTTGGTGTGCAATGAATCTAAAATATATGAAAGTTTAATTTTTGTCATTACATTAGGGAAAATAATGAACTTTATCACAATATGCCAATTCTTTGAGAAGGACCTGTATTTCTCAGGTCTGTAAGGCAAGTAGACTATGCTGAGTTTCGGTTCATTTATGAGACGAGCTGCAGTTCAGGCGCCGGCGCCTCCGTGTGGTGATATTGTTGTCTGCTATATTTCCTTATTATTTATTAAATCCAGGTAATTTGTTGCTGAAACATTGATTAAAATGAAGATACAATTAATACAAAACAAAATTAACTTTAAAGAAAGGCTTAGTGCTTTCTGTTTGAGGTCTGTAAAAGTTTTAAAGCAGTCTTTTAGTAGGCTAACGCTTTCAGGGAACTGTCATGCACGTAACATTGTTTTTTCCTCATAAATGCGAACACAAAAAATAAAATAAATTGAATATTTTATTTTCTGTGGAGAGCCAACCCTTCTTCATTCAGCGGGTAGTAGGTTTGCGCAGTGTTATTCACACATTTCACAGAATTACTAAAAAAAAAAATTTCCCACTTAAAAATGTAAGATTTTTTTGTGTCACGTCTGTAACACGTGTATTTCCCTCATATTTAGCCTATAACGTTAGTTTATCGTTAATTCTCCCGACAATCGACTAAAAAAATGTAATCGAATGCCCATCCCTAGTAGCCTAAGTTACTGCTATTTCACCTTTTTTTAATTTCGTTGAGGTTATGTTCCCACATCGTTAGCAAGTTTTGATCGCTAATGTTACATCTTGAATGACTGTCAACTGTTGAATGAATGAACGAGTGTCACGTCTCGCTTGTTTACTTCGAACCGGAAGACGCGCCCACTTTTGACGCAAGGCCTCACGGAACGTAGGAAACTTGTAGATAAAAAGAAAGAAAAAGAGTGTTCTAGATGGAAAAGACATGTATCCAATCACACATCGTGCTGTAGTGACTGACACCTATGAAGGTATTTTTGGTGCAAAACAACTGAACGCCTGTGACAGTGAAATTTGTAGTTGTAGAGAATAGCCACACATGTGTATCAGTGAATTTGAAGTCACAGAGAGAAATGTTTTAAGAGTTGCAAACTTGTAGACTTTTTTTCTCTCCCACAAACACAACACAACAGTTACACTTTCTCAAATTCTTCATTGCAGGTGCACAAATCCTATTCTACAAATCACAAATTAATAAACTCTTGAGCTCACATTTTTGCTACAGTTGCTGCAGTGAATATGGTGCAAAACACATTTAAACACCCGCATCAAAAAATGTGAAGTCACAGAGAAATTTTGCTCATCCGCAAATCAGTATGTGAATTCATCCAATGAGAGTTGCACACTTGTAGAATATTTTCTCACAAATATCTTGTATATTTTTCTAGCACAAACACAAGTACATAACTACAGCTGCTTGAATCTGCTGCGACGAATCTCAAACACTGTTTTTCGCTTTCAAGTGACAAGTTTTGCGCGCTCTCCCTTTTGCACCATACAGTATATCTCGTTAAATGTGGAGCAAAAGTGACTTGTGCATCTGTAGAAGCAGTGGGCGGAGCCTACATGAATATTCATGAGTTTCCCGGGCATGCGCGTGTCGCACTGCTCATTTTAGTTCACTGAGAGGTTCACTCCTCGTTTCTCACAGGTTTAATAGGTTATTTCAACAAAGGTAAATATAGTTTCAGCGCGAACTTAAACTACAATTGTGTATCGTTTCGTAAAGTTCATTATGTTTTTATTAATTTGCACGTTTTGTGCATTCGTCAATGACTGTATGATTGCAGGCATTCACTTCGTGTAGGCCTTTATAAAGTACAGCAAACTTCAACTCGTCGTATAAATTGCACCTTGCGAAGCTTTAAAACTGTGTATTTTACTAATTGTTATCATTTGTTGATTGCAACAAATTAAATAAACCCTCATAAATGTATCTGTGGGCTAACACTTTTTTTTACAAATATATCCTGGTGTGATTGTTCTTAAATTCTTGTTAATTTAAATAAGCCAAATAATTTAAGACCACACAGAAGCAGGAATGTGTTGCTTTAATACTTAAGTACAATTCGGATTAAACAAAATTGTATGGACAAAAGTGGATAAATTACATTTGGTACAACTTGGTTACAGTAAATGAGGAAAAAAACCCACTTTTAATGTTTTTATGAATATAATGTTTTTGGAATATAATAAGCAACAAATTTGATGTTCTAAAAGAATTATATTTACAAATATACATACTGGCAAAATAATGTAACACTATTTTTTTACATTTATTCATTTAGCTGATGCTTTTTATCCAAAGCGACAATTGCTATATATGTCAGAGGTTGCACGCCTCTGGAGCAACTAGGGGTTAAGTGTCTTGCTCAGGGACACATTGGTGTCTCACAGTGGATTCGAACCCGGGTCTCTCACACCAAAGGCATGTGTCTTATCCACTGCGCCATCACCACCCCACTTTTTTAATGTGTTGGTTGCAAGGTGTGCTTTTGCTGGCTTTGATATAATAATATATACACTACTGTTCAATAGTTTGGTATTAGTAAGGTTCTAGGAAGGGTACCAAACCTACATTTATCTGAAAACCACTACTATTTTGAAATATTATAAATATGTGAAAGTTTTATATTTTAATGTTTTAAAAAAATGTATTGTGATGGCAGAGCTCATTACTCTAGACTTCAGTGTCACACAAGCCTTCAGAAATCATTCTAATACTGATCTGCTGCTCAAGAAACTGTCACGGAGTGGGTAAAACAGGAAGCGAGGATTCATGTGCGTGAAAGGAATTTATTAAATAAACAAAACAAACTTACAAACAAAACAACCCCGTGGGGGGAAAACAGGAGAGAACTCAGGCAGGCATCAAGAAGAACACGAGGGAACATAGACAACGAACCAGCACAGGACTGCAAACACAGGGAGACTAAATAGGGAACAAACAAATGAAGGTAACGAGGCAGGCAGGTGAGGGACATTAAACAATAACGAGATAACAAGATGGGCAGGGTTTGACAATCGACAGGAGAGCACATGGCACAAGGAAATAACATTACAGCCATGTGCTCACAACAGACCAGACCAACACAAACACATGACAAACCGGGAGTGTCACAGCTCTGTCACTAAACCAAGGGAAAACCCAGACAAGGGTGACAGAACTGTGACACTACCCCCCCTCAAAGGGACGCCACATGGCGTTCCCAAGGAGGGACACCAAAAACAAGACAGGAACATCAAACGTGCAAGACCAAACAGCAGACAAGACAAGCAGATCAGAACACATACACAGAGAGGGGAGGGAGGGGAGCCAGGGAGGGAAGGGCGGGTCCGGACTCCAGGCTGAAGACCAGGGTGGCTCAGACAGTCCATCGGGTGGCTAGGGCGGATCTGGCTATGCAGGTGACCAGGGCGGAGCAGGCTGTGCAGGCGGCCATGGCGGAGATGCCCCTTCGGGTGGCCAAGGTGGAGACGACCCTTCGGGCGGCCATGGCAGAGAGTACCAGGGCGGAGCAGGGTGTGCAGGCGACCGAGACGGGGCAGGCCCTTCGGGCCGCCATGGCGGTGACGACCAGGGCGGAGACAACCCTTTGGGCTGTCATAGCGCAGGAATAGACACTGGCGCAGGAACAGAAACAGACACCGGCTCAGGAACAGAAACAGACACAGGCTCGGCGGCGGCCATCTTGTCCGGAGACACTGGCTCGGCGGACGTGACGTTAACGGTCTCTGGATCGGCAGACGTGACGTGAACGGTCTCTGGATCGGCAGACGTGACGTGAACGGTCTCTGGATCGGCAGACGTGACGTGAACGGTCTCTGGATCGGCAGACGTGACCTGAACGGTCTCTGGATCGGCAGACGTGACCTGAACGGTCTCTGGATCGGCAGACGTGACCTGAACGGTCTCTGGATCGGCAGACGTGACCTGAACGGTCTCTGGATTGGCAGACGTGACCTGAACGGTCTCTGGATTGGCAGACGTGACCTGAACGGTCTCTGGATCGGCAGACGGCATCAGCAAGGCAAGGAACCTGGGTGGCGCCGGCAGGGCAAGAAGCTTGGGCGGCGCCGGCAGGGCAAGGAACCTGGGCGGCGCCGGCAGGGCAAGAATCTTGGGCGGTGCCGGCAGAGCAAGAAGCTTGGGCGGTGCCGGCAGAGCAAGGAACCTGGGCGGCGCTGGCAGGGCAAGGAGTTGGGGAGGTGCCGGCAGGGCGAGATGCTTGGGGATGGCTTCCAAGCCCTGTGGGCTCGTAGACACCCCTCTCCTCCTCCTCCTCCGTTTGCGAGGTCTCGACTGCGCTGCAGCCTCTCTGATCCCCACTGGCGGTGCAATAGGGCGAGTGGGCATCTCTGGGACAATCGAAGTCAGGTCCTCCGGGGCTACTGCAGGCTGCTCGGAAAGCATGCTGCTCGGGAATGGCCTCAGGGACGACAGCGGGCTGCTCAGGGACGGCCTCCGGGACGGCCTCCGGGACGACAGCGGGCTGCTCAGGGATGGCCTCCGGGACGACAGCAGACTGCTCAGGGACGGCCTCCGGGACAAGGCAGGCTGCTCGGGAACGGCCTCCGAGACGACAGCGGCCTGCTCATGGACGGCCTCCGGGACGATAGAGGACTGCTCAGGGACGGCCTCCGGAACAACAGCAGGCTGCTCGGGGACGGCCTCCAGGACTTGAGGGACAGTTGGCTCCTGCTTCCTCCTCCTCTGCCGTGTCTGACGGCGAGGTGGTGGCGCCAAGCTTTCCGCCTCTGGAACCGCTGCAGGTTTTCCGAGGTCCACTGGGACCACTGTAGTTTGCCTCACTGGAGGGTTCTCTCGTCGTTCCAGAAAGTCAACGAACCTCCAAAACGTCAAGCGCTCCAGCCCTGTCATTGTCCACACATCAATGGGTTCCTCAAGGGCATAATTAAACAGGTCCTTAAGGGCCATCTCACCCAGCCCTAGCCCCTCTGCAGCGGAGATGAATTCCAGGGCAAAGTCTCTAGCATTCGTCCCCTCTTGTCGAAGGGAACTCAAGGCGGTGAACCTAATAATGCGTTCATAACGCGGGAAGGAAATAGGAGAGACTGGTGGCTGGTGTGAATCCTTCCGCTGAATCCTCATTAGGGCTGGTTCGTTCTGTCACGGAGTGGGTAAAACAGGAAGCGAGGATTCATGTGCTTGAAAGGAATTTATTAAATAAACAAAACAAACTTACAAACAAAACAACCCCGTGGGGGGAAAACAAGAGAGAACTCAGGCAGGCATCAAGAAGAACACGAGGGAACATAGACAACGAACCAGCACAGGACTGCAAACACAGGGAGACTAAATAGGGAACAAACAAATGAAGGTAACGAGGCAGGCAGGTGAGGGACATTAAACAATAACGAGATAACAAGATGGGCGGGGTTTGACAATCGACAGGAGAGCACATGGCACAAGGAAATAACATTACAGCCATGTGCTCACAACAGACCAGACCAACACAAACACATGACAAACCGGGAGTGTCACAGCTCTGTCACTAAACCAAGGGAAAACCCAGACAAGGGTGACAGAACTGTGACAGAAACATTTCAGATTTTGATCACAGTTGAAAATGGTTGTGTTGTTTAATGAAGTGTGGAAATCATTATGGAGCATATATTTCCAGGATTGTTTATGAATAGCAAGTACAAAAAAACAAAATTTATTTAAAATTATTATTATTTTGTAACATTATAAGTGTCGTTGCTGTCATTTGTGATCAATTTAAGGCATCCTTGACCTTGCCTGCTATAAAAGTATATATTTTTTTTTCGTACTGATTCCAAACTTTTGTCATGTAAATCTTAAGTGATGAAAATGATGAGAATGTCATGTTTTAACATTGATCCAACAAAGTTTAACGGTTTCATTTTTCAAGAGTTCAAATCAGAAGTGCCTCTAATTGAACCCCAATTAAGAACATACATGTTTATAGAACTTTATGACTTTTAAAACATGTTGTTGAATGAGATCATGCAATTGTATCAATGATCATCATTGTGCATCATCCTAATAACATGACAAAGAGAAACATAAGTGTAGGGTGCAAAATGTTTATTAGGACACTGATATGGTTGTGGAGTTATTTGCCAGAGATGACACAGTTTTAAAGCTTCATAAGAGCTTGGCAATAAATAAATTAAATGGTAATGGTTAATGTATTTAGGAATATTCTATATCTGCTCTTCTGTTGGAAATAAGTGTTGCTGTAATCATTCAGGTGTTCTGGAATTTCTGGTTTTACAGTAAAAGTGGAACCTGTGATATTTTTTTGTAAATTTATATTTTGTTTGTAAAAAATGTTAATATTTTTTATTGCAGTGACATTCAACAAATGACAACAAAAGACAATTGTTAGGATATCTTTCTCCTTCAGTATACAATATAACAGTCTATGTACATTTCTTTATTCTAGCCAGCACAACTGCCATGTCTGCACATTTTTTCCTTTTGTGTAAGCTAAACATCTGGTATTCATTAAAGGAGGATGGAATCGCCTCCTCCCCTGAATGTTCGTTCTTTCTATACATTGTGTGTTTGAAAAGCTTCTAGGGTCCCAGGGATATGTTGGAAATCTAACAGGATACTGCCCATATAAAGAAGCTGTTATATAACGTCTATATGATATCTATGATGTAATGTTTGATTTTATTGGTTAGACTTGTATTCATTTCTTTTAGACTTTCACTATATAAACCCCAGACAAAGGTTATTGGGTTGAGCTTCTACTCCAACCGGCGCTGGTGTATTGTATTATCTATTCATAATAAAAGACCAAGGTTTGGGGCACTTTTCGTTTGGACCATTTCATTTCCATTTCTAACAACAATTTTAAAGCATTGCAATGTACAAAGGAAAAGCACAACGAAATGAACGAGTTGAAGTTTGCTGTACTTAGGCCTAATGGAAAGTGAATGCCTGCAATCATTCAGTCATTAATGAATGCAAAAAAACCGGCAAACTAATAAAAACATGATGAACTTTGTGAAATGATGCACAATTTTATTTTAAGTTCGCGCTGAAACTATATTTACCTTTGTTGAAATAACCCATTAAACCTGTGAGAAACGAGGAGTGAACCTCTCAGTGAACTAAAATGAGCAGTGCGACACGCGCATGCCCGGGAAACTCATGAATATTCATGTAGGCTCCGCCCACTGCTTCTACAGATGCACAAGTCACTTTTGCTCCACATTTAACGAGATATAATGTATGGTGCAAAAGGGAGAGCGCGCAAAACTTGTCACTTGAAAGCGAAAAACAGTGTTTGAGATTCGTCGCAGCAGATTCAAGCAGCTGTAGTTATGTACTTGTGTTTGTGCTAGAAAAATATACAAGATATTTGTGAGAAAATATTCTACAAGTGTGCAACTCTCATTGGATGAATTCACATACTGATTTGCGGATGAGCAAAATTTCTCTGTGACTTCACATTTTTTGATGCGGGTGTTTAAATGCGTTTTGCACCATATTCACTGCAGCAACTGTAGCAAAAATGTGAGCGCACAAGTTTATTAATTTGTGATTTGTAGAATAGGATTTGTGCACCTGCAATGAAGAATTTGAGAAAGTGTAACTGTTGTGTTGTGTTTGTGGGAGAGAAAAAAAGTCTACAAGTTTGCAACTCTTAAAACATTTCTCTCTGTGACTTCAAATTTACTGATACACATGTGTGGCTATTCTCTACAAATACAAATTTCACTGTCACAGGCGTTCAGTTGTTTTGCACCAAAAATACCTTCATTGACTCCTCTGTGAGCCAATAGTAGCAGCGCATTGAGGACGCCGCCCACAGGTCGCGCGGGCGCTGTGTTCAGCAGAGGAGAGAGTGAGGAGAGCGGATTAGACGAAACAGCAGCGCGGAGGATTTCTGCTCAAACTCCTTGCGCTAATATTGATCTTGTATAAAACTGAGTGCATCTGGAACGTTGGACTTTATATACATTGTTTGAAAAGTTGTCGTCGAAGAAAGAAGAGAAGATCAGAGGAGAATAGATGCAACGGATTTCGGAGTGAATCGATGTGAATGATCTTTCTTTTATGAAATAGTGATTTTATATCGCTGGTGAGTGAAAATCCAGACATTAATCTGTTTCATATAAAAGACATGCCAAAATCTCTGAAGTGATTTAGTAAGAGCTGAGTTTGAGTGTAATGCGTGAGCTGAATTGAATAGCACGTGGGCTAAAGCTAACTACCACATGTGGAAAAAAGGGAAAAAGAAAGGCTGATTGTGTTATAAAATGACAGTGATTGATTTATAAGAGTCGATAATTTAATAACTGTCGAGAAGTTAAGTTGATATGTTATTTCAGATATGTATATATTGTTGCAAAAATACTTGAATCGGATATTAATTGTTGCATTGCCTTGTCTTTTGCAAGGCTGGTTTTGTGTGTGTTCTATGTTTCTATCCATGTGAACGTGATTCCTCTGAAAATTCCTGTTTTTTGCCGAATATAATCTCCTGTAGGGGAATCATCCGATTGAACGACATGGTTATATGAGCACAAATGTCGAGCTAGCTGCCCTCGGACCGTTTCCACTTTGATCTGTGCTTTTGTAACTGGTCTGTTGTCTGCGTTGTGTTTTTGTTGACTTAAGAACAGGACAGCATTCGGCAGCTTCACAAATCTTTAATGCCTGATACACAAAACATATATGACAGTCTGAGTGAGACGCCCCTACATCACTCTCCTCAGTGCATTAACAATGCTAAGAGCAACATAAAACTGAGAAAACATAGCTGATACACAAAACATATATGACAGTCTGAGTGAGACGCCCCTACATCACTCTATAAAACAAATGTGACGTACATTTAGTCACCATGTGCTTTCATCTCCACATATACGGATCAAAGTCAAAAATATAACTGAATTAGGATAAAATCACCAAAATAACCATATAGATAAGTAAAATAACACAATACACATACATTGTAGTGAAAATATAAACATAAAACCAACTATTAAAGTAAAGATTAATTAAGATTAACACGAGCCAAAAATAACTCACCTCCTCAGTGCATTAACAATGCTAAGAGGAAGAGGTGGAGACAAAACCGGAAACTTGCAGGCTCACAATGACGTCACAGCAATTAAAGGAAAACACCCTTATTCTCAGACAAGTATATCAGATATATATGAAAATAAACCTTTTTGTGTAAATTATAACAAACAATACATACATTTAACAGTACACTTTATGTACCTGTTACACTCACCCCTCAGAATTTACACAAAATTCACCTGAGTATAATAAAAAAAACACTGGTCACTAGAATTACATGGTCCACACTTAAAAAAAAAACAGTGGAAACAGCATAAAAAGCTACCCAAACGAAAGGGATACAAATATGAAGAAAGTTGGCCAAACTTCAACACATATTGTAAGCATTACCAAAGTGCCCATTACACTTTGAAAAATCTCAGCCCAGGTACTTAAACAGAGCCAATAGGCATTAGAAAATACAAGACTTGACTTCTAGCATTTTAAGAGAAGCGGGAAGAAGAAAAAAAAGATCTAAACATGAATAACAGGAGATACCGACTCAATACCAAGTAAGGTTTCGAGTTGAACCATTGACTCAATCAACCTACGAACAGGCTTAATTACTCTACCAAGCCTGGTAGTGTAACGATCACTTGTATTTAAATCAGCTACAGGATCTCGCCTAAAGGGTTCACTGGCAGAGACAGGAGTTTGGGGAGAGTCGATGGCGCCAGCCACAGCCACAGTATTATCATCAGTCACTGACACAGCAACTTGTGCATTTGGCTCCTCTTGATTGGACAACTGAGAATGCACCCATGAAGAAGTGCGGACATCACCACAAGTAGCAACATTGGAGATGTTCGACATAGAGTCTGCATGTGAGAGTTCCTCAGCCTCATTCTGCCCATCATCTGCGTGCCCAGCAGACTCAATTTCGGCAACGTATAAGGACTCACCACTGCCTGTCTGCTCGGTTAGACCACCACAGTGTGCTGCATCAGATGTATGTGAAGGTAAACTACAGGCAAGTGTTTCAGCAACATCATGATCAGAACTAACCATTTCTGGTTCAAGCAGCGGGAGGAAGTTCACTTTGTAGTAGAAGATTTCGATGCACTATTCTCTCATTACCAGCTCTGTCACTGATCTTATAGACATGTATGGATGGCTTTGAGGCGACAACAGTGTACATGACCGGCTCCCATTTGTCAGCGAGTTTACGTTTCCCTCTACAACCCTTGTTAGCCACAAGCACTTGATCACCAACGGCTAGAGGTAGGCCTTTAGCTCTTTTGTTGTACTGGCTGGACTGGTGTTTTTGTTCCACTACAGCATTCTTCTGTGCCAACGCCATGGCAGACTGTAGGTCGCTGACAAGAGATTTGACATACTTGTCATAGTCACAGATTGTCTTATCCTGCAGGACACTACGGAACATGAGGTCAACTGGTAATCTCGGTACCCTACCGAACATCAGGTATAAAGGGGCGAAACCGGTTGTTTCGTGAGCTGTGCAGTTATACACAAATGTCATGGTCTGTATCAACTGTGGCCACCTCTGCTTAGGCCTAGGTGGGAGAGACCTCAGCATATTTCCTAACGTCCTGTTGAAACGTTCGGTACCACCATTCCCCATTGGGTGGTAAGGGGTAGTTCTCGACTTGTCAACTCCAGCCAGTTCAAGGAGCTCGGCAATCAACTCACTCTCAAAGGTAGCCCCCTGGTCAGAATGGATGTGTTGGGGAAATCCATAGACGCAGAAAAAGCTGTCCCAGAGTTTCTTAGCCACTCTTTTCGCTGTCTGGTCTTGACACGGGAATGCATGCGCCAGCTTTGTGAAGTGATCTGTGACCACTAAAACATCCACAGATTTGTTGTTCCGATCTTCAGCAGACCAGAAGTCGATGCAAACGAGCTCCAGTGGGGCTGTGGTCTTAATACTCTCCAAAGTGGCTCTCGCTGCAGGCTCTGGAGTTTTGCTGAGGACACACCTGGGACATTTTTTCACGTAATCCCGCACATCACGCTCCATATCAAGCCAGAAAAACCTCTGACGGGTCAAAGACAGAGTGCGAGGCTGCCCTTGATGTCCAGCCAGGTCGTGAACACCCAAAAGTGCCTCAGATTTCAATGAGTCAGGTAAAACGAGTTGGAACTTCTTGTGCTTGGTGAGCGGGTCTTTAATAGCTCTGTACAGGATTCCATTAAGCACAGAAAGTTTTTCCCACTGCTTCAGAATTCTCAGGACACACTGGTTATCATTGGCACGCTCACGTCTTGACTGTCTGCGCTTCCTGCCGACATAATAAGACACCCTAGCAATGACAGGGTCTTTGTACTGATGTTTTTGCAAGTCTATTAGTGAAAGAGAATGAAACACTTCCTCGTCTCCACTGATTAAAGAATTTAGATGTTATGCAACCGACGTTGCTCTACATTCAGTTCCAGTTTCCCATTCATCACAGGAGGACAAAATGGAAGACACATCATCAGCGGACATTGATGTATCCAGCCCAGCATCAAGTGATCCTGTCCCTAATGTTTGCGGTTGGCAGGTAAGGCGGAACACCTCTTGCACATTTCCATCCTCTACACTGTGTACTTGTCGCAACAGTTCAGCATACGGCTCGGACAAAAGCCGCTGACTCACTGGCCTAACAAATGGATCCCTACTGAGCGCATCCGCCACCACGTTGAATTTCCCAGGAACGTATTTGATCTCAAAAGAATATGGAGCAAGTTTCGAGACCCAGCGCTGCTCACATGCATCCAACTTCGGCTTGGTCATAATGTACGTCAGCGGATTATTATCCGTCCACACAGTACACTCATGGCCCTTAAGCCAGTGACTGAACTTATCACACACTGCCCACTTCAGAGCTAAGAATTCCAGTCTGTGTGCAGGATATTTTGCTTGGCTGCGGCTCAAAGCCTTGCTAGCGAACGCTATTGGTCTTGCCTTGTCCTCACCAGCAGGGATTTGAGACAGTACTGCCCCTATGCCATCCAATGAGGCGTCAGTACAGAGAAGAAAAGGACGCTCAAAATCAGGATGAGCCAGCACCACACTGTCAACAAGGGCCCTTTTCAGCTCTTCAAATGCCACATCACAGTCAGGGGTCCAGTCCTGGGGTGTCAACTCACGAAAAGTGCCTGCTCTCTTCTGACTACATGCAGCTTTCACTGAGCGTTTCTGGCCAGCTGTTAAGTTGAATAAGGGTCTGGCAATGCGTGAGCAACTTGGAATGAAGGATTGGTAGTACAGGACCATACCAAGAAACGATCTGATCTTTTTTTGTGAAGGTGTGGTTTTGTTTTCCTTCATTAAATCCTCCTTCTGAAAAGCAGAGATGACTTTAACTTTCTCCTCATCAACTGAAACACCAGTACCATCTATCACATGGCCCAGGAACTTTACAGATTTTCTCAGAAAGTGACACTTTTTAGGTGCTAGCTTCAAATTGCTGGTTCTCAATCGAGAAAACACTATCTCTAAAGGCCTTGAGGAAGACGATTATACTCATACAAGCCCATTGGTGTTGTGAAGGCAGTGTATCGTCGGTCAGACACATGGAGTGGGATGTTGTAAAATCCTGAAGTTAAGTCCATGGTGCTGAAAAGAGCATTACCACCCAAGGCTGCGAGACAGTCAGCTTGATGGGGTAGAGGGTGGGCGTCTTTGATGGTTTTAGCGTTGAGCCAGCGAAAATCAGTGCAGACCCTCAGATAACAGTCTTTTTTCCAGACCATCACCAAGGGTGACGCATACTCACTGACAAACTTGCTGATTATGCTTTTCTCCTCCATCTCTGACAACACTTCTCTCAATTTTTGATAGTGGGCAGGTGGGATGCGGCGATAGGGCAGACGGAATGGACGCTCATCATAAAAATGGATCCTGTGCACAAAATCCTTTGTCTCTCCACAATCCAGCTTATCGTTTGAGAAAACATCATGGTAGGATACAAGAAGATCCGTCAATTTCCTCTTACACATCTCAGAGACTTCACATCCATCAATGTCAATATCTTTCAGACCATAGTCTTCCAGCAATCGTGCAAGATCAGAGGATGAAGCAGTTTTAATGGGAGTTGACTCAGAAACGTGACAATGGGTTCTACTTAAGCCCTGAATGACAGTGAGATCCTCCACAGCTAGACAAGAGGAAACGTCGGCCAGTTTAGTGTTATGGCGAAGCGTCACTGATTCTGGATTAGGGTTAAGGATCTTCATTGGCACCCATCGATTGCCCCACATTGGTGTAACTGCCCGACCAACAAGGATGTTTCTAGGAGCTGAACGTGCAGTGGTTGGCTCAACAATTACAGTACTTCCTGGGGAAACAGGCACATTAGCTGGCAATTTGCCCCAAACAAGATACTCACGTTTGGGAAGCAGAGTGATTGCCCTACAGAGTTTCACAGTCCCAAGTTTATCAGGCTGTTGAGGCCCAGACCATCGGGAGATGCAGCTCAGAAGCTCTAGGAATTGCTCACACTCAGGATTACTGTTATTGCAGGAAAAAAGCTCCCAGTACTTGTCATGCGATTTCATCTTCTGCACAACACATTTGATCACATTACTTCCTATTATAAACTCATCTCTTTGTCCAGGCACCACAAGAGTAGGGACGACAAACTTGAATCCATAGACTCCAATCTCCAAGTCGTATGAACACTTCGGCTGAATCGTGAGGCCACCACAGCCAACCAGGACCACATTACTCGCAATCACTTGAGGATGTGGAAGAAAACCATCAGCTTGCAGCTTGGACTCACCCTCTTCACTAAGCGTGCAGGCCATACTACCAGAATCCAGTAACCCCTTTAATGTGCAACGGTCGCAGACTGTCACAGGAGCATAAAACAACTCACTTGCCCCATCAACTCTCTGAGACCCCACATATAACACGGTTTTGTCCTCTGGCAATAGTTTGTAGCTGTTAGCGAAAACATTTTGCACATCTTCTGTGAGCGAGGTTTTACTTAAATTGCCCATGCTACCCCTCTCATCGCATGGGCTCTTCAGTTTAACTGAGCAGTATCTGAGGGAGATGTAGGGCATGCTGCTAGGACAGTCACTCTTAAAGCAGGGTGTCCGCGGGTCCTTAAAAAGTCTTAAAAAGTCTTAAATTAGATTTAAAAAATTTAAGGCCATAAAAAGTCTTAAAAAGTCTTATTTTTACTTATGAAAGGTCTTAAATTTTCGATGGCAATTTGACTTAGACATATCTAAATGTTTTCCAAATTAAAACTATCAAATTAGCGTACTTTTTTATTTATTATTCGTTCTTTGTGGATTTGGTTGTTCACGTAACATTTCGCGTCACATTCGCGCCAGCATTACGTCTGTCTCCTGCACGCGAAACAGCAGGAGAGGAGAAGAAAGCTGGTTAATTTCAGTTCAATTGTAAGTTCATTCTTTATGTGTGTAGTGGTGTGCGATGTGTATTTTCTATTATTATATTGTAATCATCGTTTTATTGTAACGTTAACTATGTACGATGGCGCACTGCAAGCTGAAATCGCATCGTCTCTCATGCTTGCTTTCACTGCGTGATGTGTCAGTGCAGTTATAGGTATTTTCCCTAATAGACGTATAAAGTTTTTGTATTTTATCATATGTTGTTATCATACAATATTACAATATTACATCAGCAAGATGGCTGTTTTCCCGTCCACAATAGCAAATATGATATTTATTTTTTATAACACTTAACTTAAATTAACATTGTGAGTTACATTTTATAAACAATATTGTCAATATTGTTTGTTTTCCCTTTATTTCGCTGACGAGAATTTCAAAATGAAACCGTAGCAGAGTCTTAATGCAAAAGACAGCGATGATTTCTTGACTGAAATCCGCGTTTTGAATGAATCATTTTAACGATTCAATGAACAATCACTTGCACTTCCTGAATGAATCAGCCGTTTGAACAAATCGGTTGAATGAAGGACTCCCTGAGACTTGCCGCCGCCTACTGGCGGGTTTAGTTTCACATTTAAAGTACCCTGTAATTAAAATGTTACAATTAGAAATCAGTTCACATTTAAATATTGAATTAACAATTGAAGAATTGAAAGAATTGAATATCTCATAGCTTTATTTATGCAATTGTAAATGGAGTGTAAATATATTAATGCCAGTTCTGATGCTGCTTCTGTGTCTCCTCTGCACTGCAAAGATGGATTTTGATTTAATGATTTAATTTAACTGGTAACAGTGGTATTGTGTTATTATTCTAATATAATTTAATTTGAATGTTAGAATTTGACATAAAAGGTGATGCATACCTTTAAAAAAAAAGTCCATATATGGGTGAAAATGCCCCTGGAACTCAATTTAAGGTTGCAAATATTGTCCTTTAATAAAAAATGTTAATTTCTTTCACTGCTGTGAACTGACCACTGCATAGAATATGAAATATATATATATATCTTCGTGAGTCAGCTGTCAACAACAGACCTAAACCAGCCATGGTACCAGTACACAAACACAATATAAATATCATCTAATTATCAACAAAACTTTGAAAATATTGAGACATATTTTTGTCATATTGCGCACCCCTAATGTAAGGTATTAATTTTGATTTCTTCAGGTCTTAAAAAGGTCTTAAAAAGCCTTAAATTTGACTTTAAAAAGTGTGCAGATACCCTGTAAAGTGTCCAGGACTGAAACAGTGACGACATAGCCTTTGACGTCTACAATGTTCATATGTCGTGTGTTCCTTGGATCTACAGACCCTACATGCAGTGCTCAAGTTGGTTTTGAAATCTGGAGTTTTGCCTGGGTGAACCTGACTGGGTGAAGTTAAAGAGGCAGTGCACAAAGACAGGACTCTATCCATCATGCCAACAATGTGCTGAAGACTGGTATCTGGAGAGAAAGGAAGAGCATATGGATTAAGAGGACTTACAGGAGTCAGTGACTGGGCTGGCATGGAAACTGGTTGCTGAGGAGAACTGGGCATGGAAACAGGCTGCGGAAGAGAACTAGGCACATTATTGGGGCCTGCCACAACAGTGCACTGGTTGCTTGCTGACAAGGACATTGTGTGCTGCTTCCTCGAAGAGACTCTCTTTAGATCCCTCTGATGACTATCCAAGCGCTCCTGGACCTCAGCGGCGCTCCACTTCTCAGCTGGCTTAAACTGAAAAGACATAGCAAGACTCGGGTCCGGGCAATGTTAAATAAACATCATGACTGCTTCAGCAGCGGGATCCTCAACACTCTTATTATGTCTGCGCAAGCACTCATCAGCAACATCTATGGACTTGTTAAGCTGTATCCAGTAATCCATGGGACTTTCATCTGCTCTAGGGACAGTGTTATAGAAGTCAGCCATAGGCATGTTAGAGTAAGACAACTCACTGAAGTTGCGTTTCAGTATGTCAAACACTGCATTTGGTAGCTCACCGGCACTCAGTTCAGGTCGGCTTCGCAGGGACACCTTAACCAAATCTCTCGCTTTGCCAGCCAATCTGCTCAGGATGAGATTCAAATAACTGCACATCATATCTTCCCACTCGTGCACAGTAAATGAATCACTCTTATCTCCCCTGAAGAATGGTGGGTGTGGTGCATCTTGCTGTACGATCACCTTGAGGCTAGATTTATCAATGTCGTCACTCGAGTGGTGAGACTGGCACGGTGGACTAGGCTGTACTGGGCTGGGCTGGCGCGCAAGGTTAAGGCTGGCTGAGATACTCTCCCCTATTTTCTGAGCCAGATCTGAAATGATGCCACCTAATGACTCAGGAGTAACAACACGTTCAATATCAGGGCGTATGATTGGGGTGGAGCTAGCTGTTGGACCTACAGAAACACCAATCGCTGAATCAGCTGTGTGCACATGGTCAAGTCCCAAATTAGCTAACCCTCTCCCTCTCCCATGAAGGAAACCGAAGCGTCCCCCGGTGCTTTTCAGTCTCTGTCGTTCAATATGCACCAACGACCAACAAAAGCGCTCCGGAGAAAGAAAAAAAGTCAATCAGGAGGTCAATAACTCTTTACCGTTCCTTTAAGATACAACAGTTCGTTCTGCGATGTCACGCGCTGTTCATCTCACACACGCGCCCTTATGCGCGAGCACGGAGCACGGCGAAAGAAGATCGGCGAAGCAGGCGAGCCGTCACGCAACCACGGCGATCGGCGAAGCGCTGATCTGATGATCCGTAATGATCACGGCACCAAGTGTAACTGGTCTGTTGTCTGCGTTGTGTTTTTGTTGACTTAAGAACAGGACAGCATTCGGCAGCTTCACAAATCTTTAATGCCTGATACACAAAACATATATGACAGTCTGAGTGAGACGCCCCTACATCACTCTCCCCAGTGCATTAACAATGCTAAGAGCAACATAAAACTGAGAAAACATACCTGATAAACAAAACATATATGACAGTCTGAGTGAGACGCCCCTACATCACTCTATAAAACAAATGTGACGTACATTTAGTCACCATGTGCTTTCATCTCCACATATACGGATCAAAGTCAAAAATATAACTGAATTAGGATAAAATCACCAAAATAACCATATAGGTAAGTAAAGTAACACAATACACATACATTGTAGTGAAAATATAAACATAAAACCAACTATTAAAGTAAAGATTAATTAAGATTAACACGAGCCAAAAATAACTCACCTCCTCAGTGCATTAACAATGCTAAGAGGAAGAGGTGGAGACAAAACCGGAAACTTGCAGGCTCACAATGACGTCACAGCAATTAAAGGAAAACACCCTTATTCTCAGACAAGTATATCAGATATATATGAAAATAAACCTTTTTGTGTAAATTATAACAAACAATACATACATTTAACAGTACACTTTATGTACCTGTTACACTTTGAGACCATCTAATGGTAGGACAGTTCTGATTTTCCTTGTTTTTGGATGCGAAAAACAATACTTTTTTCAAGTTTATTTGATTTCTTTGATTTTTATTTGAAGGAGATACCCAGCTAACACACGACGTAACAGTTACATAATGTATTCGTACTTTTTGGTCACGTCATGACTTTACCAATTGACAACGTAACTACAACGTCGCATGCTCGTAATTTCATTATCATCATATGACCAACCCACAACGTCGTCAGTACGTCCTCCTAAGGTTATAAGATAACCAACAACGTCTCAGATACGTACTCTAATCGTAATTAATTGGTAATTTTATGACTTACTGGCAACGTCACTACAACGTTGCATGCCCGTAATTTCATTACCATCATATGACCAAACCACAACGTCGTCAGTACGTCCTCCTAAGGTTATAAAATAACCAACAACGTCGCAGATACCCAGCTAACAAAAATACGTGACTGTTACATAACTGCAACGTAATCTGGTGACCAAACTTTCGTCGTGGCAACGTAACTAGTTATGTCGTGGCAACCGGAAAAGTGAAATTCCTGGATTCGTTGTCACGACGTAACTTTGTAACGTTGTCAGTAAGTAACTGCGACGTTGTGGCAACGTCGTGGATCAACAGTCGTGTGTTGGTAACCAGTTGGTCATTTTAGTTTTTAATTAATATAATATAGGCGGACATACAGTGGTCTAATTTAACTTGTCCTCATTTGCCCAAAACTATTTTGGAGACTTTTCAACGACATACGAAAGATACAGACTCGGTATTTGGTTAATTCAGTTCATTTACTATAGAACAAAGCACAAACAACAGCAAAAACAGTGTGCAAACAGGTTTATAAACATTTAAATGAAGAAGGTTTTATATTAATATAATTAAAATGTAAAATAATGGTTTTCTATTTTAATATACTTTAAAATATAATTTAATCCTGTGATGCAAAGCTGAATTTTCAGCATCATTAATCCAGTCTTCAGTGTTATATGATATAATATTATACACAGGAATAAATTACACTACTATATATTCACATAGAAAAGAGAAACATTATAACACACAACAGCTGTTCCCCTTCAGGGACTACCGCTGCGTGTAATCGCAGTGGGAACGCCCCCCAGCGTAGCGCGTCTGAAGCATGAATGAAATCAGTCAATGGAGCGTCACAGCGGGTGACGTCACCGACCAGGAAGCTATAAATATCCCCTGAATACACAAGCCACCAGCTTCTGTTACTTCAGCAGCGCTCTGTGTGTGTCTGATATCTTTCGATTGTGTTTGTCTGATTTTGTCAGGAGTTTTCACTATATATATATATATATATAAAAAAACCAAAATGAGCGAGCAGTATAGAAAGTGTGTTCCCCCCTGTACACGTTACATCACGGGTAGGGATTCTCACGAGTTATGTGTAGCTTGTTTGGGAGTTCAGCATGCCCAGTCGGCTCTCGAGGGAGTCGATTGTGAGCATTGCGAGCGTTTTCCTTTGAGAACTCTGCGCTCGCGGCGATCGCTCTTTGAGGAGAGTGGTTTGTTGCGAGCTCCCCAGGGCTCGGGTCCCGCTTCTGTTGAGGCAGAGCGGCGGCGCTTGACTTGGGGTTCGCAGATGGATCTCACCGGCGACGCTGAGACGGGCCCCGCCCTATCTCAGCTTTCTCCGGTGGGATCCAGTGCCTCTCACCCGGCTCTGGAAGCACGTGCTGCGGCGGTTACTTCTGCCAGTTACTTATCCAGTTCTGAGGATCTGGATGTCGAAAGTTTGGCATCAGAGGAAACTAGCTCACTTCATTATACTGCTGAAGAAGGTTTAATGGATGTGTTATCTCGGGCTGTTGAAAAACTCAGTATTGAATGGCCAACTGATAAACAAGAATCTAGAAATAAAAGCAAACTAGATGATAGATTTCTCTCTGCACGTCCTCAGCCTTCTCGCCGGTGCTTACCATTCTTCCCAGACCTTCATGCTGAGGTTTCAAAGACCTGGGTTAGACCGGTTTCGAGCAGAATATATACCAATCAATCCAATGCTTATGGTAATATTTTTTGTGCAAAGTCTGCTGGATATGTGACGATGCCGAAGGCGGAGGAGACGCTCGCGAGCTATCTCTCTCCTGCCTCGGCATCTTCGCTTAAAGCACCGGCTCTTCCTTCTAGACCACTGAAAAATACTTCTGTGCTGGTGGGGAAGGCTTACTCGGCGGCTGGGCAGGCGGCTGCATGTTTGCATACAATGGCCATTATGCAGGCTTATCAGGCTGACCTGCTCAAAGATGTGTGTGAGGGGGGAGAAATTTCGGCAGATATGATCAATGAGCTCAGGCAGACTGCTGATCTCACTCTCCGGGCCACCAGGGAAACAGCTAAATCTGTTGGCCGGTCTATGGCAGCCATGGTGGCCACAGAAAGGCATTTATGGTTGAGTTAAACCTCTATGAAAGAAAAAGATAAATCTCTCCTATTAAATGCTCCTGTTTCGCCTGCGGGCCTCTTCGGTGACGCTCTTCACTCTGTCACTGAGAGGTTCCAGGAAGAGAAAAAACAGGCGGCTGCTTTTCATAAGTTTATCCCTCTCAAAGTGCGCGTCACTGGGGCTGCTGAGCGAGGGCAGTCCCAGCCGTCGAGTTCATCTTCTAAAAGAGCACAGCAGAAGCGGAGTGTCGCGTCTCGTGCCCCCCCGCAGACAAACTGGAGGGACGAGGCGGGGCGCTCTCCGGCGCGGCCTTCTCGGGGCAGGACTGATCTGAGGTCAGTCATTGTCGCCAGGAAGGCCGCGTCGAAAAAGTCCTGACGGGCTGAACGTCAGGACTCTGAGGGTGGTCCCCATCGGGAAAGACTTGAGTTCGCCGCTCAAAAACACGGCGCCCTGTCTTTCTCGATGCCCTCAGGGTTCTGTTCTACTAACCCTGCCTATACAGGGCGTAGAGAGACTCGGCGAGCGATTTCCCGAGGGACGCTCGCCCCCTCCGAGGAGGGTTGTGGAGTGCTCAGACCAGCTGTTTCCTGCCAGTATGTTACAGGGCGCTGTGTCTGTCACTCGGGATGTTCATCCAGAGGCCAGCCTCGAGAGGCTGGTTCCCTTAGTAGAGTTCCTGGCGGAATGGGAAATGCTTCCCAATGTTTCTCAGTGGGTCCTGAATATTATAAAGAACGGGTACGCTATTCAGTTCAGAACGCGTCCACCTCGGTTCAGAGGGGTTCTGCCCACGGTGGTGGGCCCCGAGCAGGCTCTGGTATTAGAACAGGAGGTAGAAACTCTGCTGCACAAAGGGGCTATAGAACGGGTTCCTCCGCCCAGCAGGGAGTTAGGATACTACAGCCGGTACTTCATCGTTCCGAAAAAAGATGGAGGGCTGCGTCCCATTCTAGATCTGCGTCTCTTAAATCGCACTGTAGGGAAGCTCAAATTCAAGATGCTCACTCTCAAACAGATCGTGTCACAAATCAGATCCGAGGACTGGTTTGTCACGATAGACCTAAAGGACGCCTACTTCCATGTATCCATCCTCCCTCAACACAGGAAGTTCCTGAGGTTCGCTTTCGGGGGCGAAGCGTACCAATATCGGGTTCTTCCGTTTGGCCTAGCACTGTCACCCCGCACGTTCACGAAGTGTATGGATGCAGCTATAGCCCCGCTTAGGCTGCAGGGCATTCGTATTCTGAACTATATAGACGATTGGTTAATTCTAGCTCAATCAGAACAGCAGGCGGTTCGGCACCGAGATGTCGTTCTTGCTCACATCAAGAGGTTGGGGTTGAGGCTTAACGCCAAGAAGAGTGTTCTTTCTCCATTACAGAGAACCACTTTTCTCGGTGTAGTGTGGGATTCGACGACGATGCAGGCACAGTTGTCACCTGCTCGTGTTGCTTCGATTCTCGCCGCAGTAGATCAGGTCAAGCTAGGCCAGTCGTCCACTGTAAAACAGTTCCAGAGACTGTTAGGTCTCATGGCAGCTGCGTCCAACGTGATACCTTTTGGCCTCCTGCACATGAGACCGTTACAGTGGTGGCTCAGAACCAGGGGATTCTCCCCGAGGGGAAATCCGTTTCGCATGATCATGAGTTCGCGACGATGTCTTCGCGCCCTGGTTATGTGGAAAGATCCTCGGTTTCTGTCCCAAGGCCCGGTGTTGGGAGCTCCTTGTCGTCGCGTTATGCTAACGACAGATGCCTCTCTCACGGGGTGGGGGGCGATCATGAGTGGTTGCTCAGCTCGGGGTCTGTGGGGGGACCATCACCGTCTATGGCACATAAATTGTCTAGAGATGTTGGCAGTGTTTCAGGCTCTGAAACACTTCCTCCCAGACCTAAGGGGCCACCATGTTCTTGTTCGAACAGACAACACATCGGTGGTCTCTTATATCAACCATCAGGGGGGTCTGCGTTCTCGCCCACTTTACAAACTGGCACGTCAGATTCTCCTATGGTCCCAGGGGAGAATTCTTTCTTTGAGAGCTATTTATCTCCCAGGGTACTTAAATCAGGGGGCAGACATCCTGTCGAGGCAGGGGCCGAGGCCCGGGGAATGGAGTCTTCACCCCGAGGTGGTGGAGCTCCTATGGGAACATTTCGGTCGTGCCGAGGTAGATCTATTTGCTTCCAGAGAGACATCACATTGTCCACTGTGGTTCTCTCTCAGCCTGCCAGCCCCACTTGGGTTGGACGCGATGGTACATCCGTGGCCGAGGTCATGTCTGTACGCTTTTCCCCCGATCGCTCTGCTCCCGGGAGTTCTGGAGAGGGTTCGCCGGGACGGGCTCTCCCCTAGAGATACCGATCAGGAGAGATCTACTCTCTCAGGCGAGTGGGTCGATCTTTCACCCCCGCCCAGAACTATGGAGGCTGTGGGCTTGGCCTCTGAGGGGGCCCAGCTCATAGATTCTGGTCTCTCGACTGAGGTCGTTGAGACCATCCTCCAATCCAGAGCTCCCGCCACAAGGAAGTTATATGCCGCGAGGTGGAAACTTTTCACCTCTTGGTGTGGAGAGCGCCAGCAGGACCCAGTTAACTGCCCGGTTGGTACAGTGCTGGATTTCCTGCAGGACCGGCTCTCCACAGGGTTATCTCACTCCACACTGAAGGTGTATGTGGCGGCCTTAGCTGCTTACCACGACCCTTCGAGTGGAGGTTCTCTCGGGAGACACCCACTTGTATCTCGCTTCCTTCGTGGCGCCTTGAGGCTGAGGCCTGCAGTCCGCACGAGGGTACCAGCTTGGGATCTGGCCATCGTCTTGGAAGGTCTCTCCCTAGCTCCTTTCGAGCCGGAAAAGTTCCTTACACTAAAGACTATCCTTCTTCTTGCTATCTCGTCTCTAAAAAGAATTGGAGATATTCAAGCACTTTCGGTGGCTCCCTCGTGCCTGGAATTTGCTCCTGGTATGGTAAAAGCTTTTCTCTGTCCGAGACCAGGGTATGTTCCTAAGGTACCAACCACTTCGGTTAGACCTATAGTTCTGCAGGCTTTCTGTCCTCCGCCTTTTTTGACGTCAGACCAGGAGAAACTTAATTTGCTGTGTCCTGTTAGGGCTTTAGATGCGTATGTCCACAGAGCTGCCCTGTGGAGGAAATCAGAACAATTGTTTGTCTGTTTTGGGTCACCTAAGAAGGGGTGTCCAGCATCTAAGCAAAGGATGAGCAAGTGGGTGGTCGAGGCCATCTCGCTTGCTTACGGTTCGGCCCATCAGCCTTCACCTTTGGCTGTAAGGGCTCATTCCACCCGGAGTATGGCTGCTTCTACAGCTCTTCTTTCAAGAGCTTCTCTTCAGGACGTTTGTGATGCGGCAGGCTGGTCCTCACCGCACACTTTCGTCAGATTTTATTCCCTTGACCTTAGCTCCACTCCCGGGGCTCAGGTTCTCTCGTCGGCTTGTGTCTCCTTATGACACAAGACGGGGATTTGGTCGTATGGGGATGTGGGTATTGCGTTCCCACTGCGATTACACGCAGCGGTAGTCCCTGAAGGGGAACGTCCCGGGTTACGTATGTAACCCTAGTTCCCCGAAGGTACGGACGCTGCGTGTCCTGCCATACTCTCGGCATCCCCTTGGATCGCTTGCTTCAGTAACATTAGAAGCTGGTGGCTTGTGTATTCAGGGGATATTTATAGCTTCCTGGTCGGTGACGTCACCCGCTGTGACGCTCCATTGACTGATTTCATTCATGCTTCAGACGCGCTACGCTGGGGGGCGTTCCCACTGCGATTACACGCAGCGTCCGTCCCTTCGGGGAACTAGGGTTACATACGTAACCCGGGACGTTTTACATTATGATAATATTTCACAATATTACTGTTTTTTGTCAAATAAATGCTAGCTTGATGAGCAGAATAGACTTCTTCCAAAAAGTATGAAAAATAGTAATGTTTCCAAACTTTTGACCGGTACTGTAAATTATTTTATACAAAATAAATAGTAGTTCATAAGATTGACACTGTATTATATCTAGTATTATTGAAGCAAAACAGAGTTCCTATAACAGTGCAATTTGTAGATTTCAAGTCTTCGAGAAAATGTTTTATGTGTTGCAAACCTCTTTTTCTTTCCTTTCTCTCTCACAAACACAACACATCAGTTACACCTTTTTAAATTCTTCATTGCAGGTGCACAAATCCTATTCTTCAAATTACCAAACTCACAGGGTCATATTTTTGTTGATAAACAGTAACATTTTGGCAAATTATGCACATTTCTTGGTGTATAAATTTGTGAATCATCTATACTGTTTGGCTATTCTCATGTGGTCACCGTTTCCCGTTTTATTCACAGTCACATATGCTCAAACCCCCTGTGTGGCCGCGCCTTAAATGTCAGCATACATTTCTTACTTTGTGATTTGAAAAAAAGAAAAGTATTTGTGCACCTCCAATGAAGAATTTGAAAAGCTGTAACTTGCGGGGTTTTTTTGAAAGAGAAAAAAGTTTGAAACTTCTATAAAAAAAAAAAAAACTTTCTCTCTGTGACTTTACATGTACTGATGTCTGACTACTTTACACCTACAGATTCCACTGTCACAGGTGCTCAGTTTTGCTATAATAAAACCTATACAGAACATGGTAGTAATCAGCCATCCGTGCAAAAGCAGAGGTCGGTGTGGTGTACAGGTACTTCTGTCCAGGCCAACATCTCACGCCTTGATGCCTTCCGCTGTGGATCCCAGAAAACCTGCAATACAAACATAGTACAGTTCAAAATCTCATCTGGTATCACAAATTATCATTCCAGGTTCAATTTAAAATTAGGGTTAGGTTAAATGCTCAATATTAGGGCTGCACAATATTGAAAACCTTACATAAAATATTTTGTTTATCTGCTGCTATATATATTGCGATATAAAAACAAATTTCAAGAGATTATTTATTTAGAGGAGTGAATCTGCATTGAAAATTATAAACAAATTACAAGCATGGATAAATTCAATAGAAGAAAAATACAATTGAAATAAGCAGTGCATGATGTTTTTTAGGAAAATCTAACTTATCAGGTACGGAAATTGAATTATCGAATGTAAAAAGTCTTCACTGAGGTACAGCATCTCCCTACTCTTACAAAATTACAAACAACCAGCTCGAAAAACACTTGTATGAAGACTGTTTAAAACACCCCTCCTAATCCTCACAGAATTTGCAAGACAATGTCTATAATAAATAGTGTGTGTAATTTCTTCAGTACCGTCAGCAGAACCGATAACATCTGAGCTTATCGATACTGCGGTCTTCCTTAATTTGGCCCCAGGGCCCATTTAATGTTTAATACGGGGTTTCGGTACCCATCCCTACATATGTGTGAGTTCATATGGATGAAGGCCTGTTGTGTTCTGTCTCTTGATTTGTGATAGTGGCAGCTATTGTGAAACTCACCTTCGTCATGTACTGAGTGTGGATGGCATCAAGATCTTGTCCTGAAGAATCACAGGGTCAAATGATATCTCATCTGGTAACAAGAGCATAGCCATAACTTTAAAAACTCTAATGATATTTTTACCCCCTGATATTGTATTGCGGATATACATTCAAACATTTTAAAAGGCTAAGAGTATGAGCCATGAGTAAACTGGACAGATATCTGTGAAAAATAACTTGCGTGCCTAAAGTTGTCGACCCCCTGAATTCAGCTTTTGAAAGTAAAAAGAATTTCAGTATTTATCAGTAAAAAATACATATAAAATACCTTTGAGTTGGACAGTATGGTGTCTGTCTCATTGGCCAACATAGTTAAAAACACACCTAGAGAAAAAAAAAAAAATATATATATATATATATATACTATATACCAATGACCATGATATCCTGTTATCATAATAGTTAAATGAATTATTATAACTATGACCATTATAACATTATATTTGCTGCCTATTATTTAGCTGATTATTTAGCCTACAGGCTTCTCAAGGACAATGTCAGTGAAAAAAACTGGGGTTAATGAATTTAAAGTGTGAGACTTCATTCAAAATTATAAATCCTACAGACCCACAACTATTGAACAGTATGTTTGAGTTTTGCTTACTAGTCGAGTTCATAGCCGTGGAGGTTGTCTTGGACAGGGGGTGCAGCAGGCCATCAGCATGATGATCTTCTAGAAAATAACATGCAATGTGTCACAGAGCCAACAATGTTACATAGAATTTACAATAGAACAAAGGGTTTATTACAAGGAAGCAAGCTAGAGAAGGGATGAAATGCAGAAAAGATAAAGAATATATATATATAAAATCTTAAGGTAATATATTGTGCAATAAATGCATATGAAATTATTATCGTGATTAAACAATAACTCCCCCTTTGTTGTGGAGGTTTTTTTTCTGTCCCTCCTGAAATCGTCTACGGTTACCTATGTAACCCTCGTTCCCTGAGTAGGGAACGGAGACGTTACGTCGGATGACGACGAATGGGGTTTCGCTTAGAAAGCCTATCAACTTCGAGTATTACAAAACGAGCCAATGGCAAAGAAATGCCATGGGTCTGCGGAATTTGCATGGCGTAACTCCACCCCACCTCGTGGGTATAAAAGGAGGAAGCCGGCAGCAAGCAGATATGTTTCTTCGCTGAGGAGCCAAGACTGAGCTCAGGCGATCCCCGCGGTACAGCGGAAAGTGGCAGGCAGACGTAACGTCTCCGTTCCCTACTCAGGGAACGAGGGTTACATACGTAACCGTAGACGTTCCCTTTCGTTGTCACTCCGAGTTACGTCGGATGACGACGAATGGGGTTACCAGTCTAATCACGCCACCTTCTCAGCTGTCTTCCAGTGCCCTGCGTAAATCGAGATCCCTGTCAGCCTGGACAAAGGACTCCATATAACACAGGAATACCAAGGTACACTGGGAAGCATATCCCAAGCTTAGGGGAAGTATGCAATTAATGCCAGCCCGGAGGGGGGGGACTTAGAGAATACACATATGACCCGAAGGAAGCATATGGGAAACACTGGGGTGTCCAGCCGCAGGTGGAATATTTCAACCCCAGGGGTGGCAAGGTGGCTTGCCAAGGGAAAGACACACGCTCAGAGAGGCTTACAGTGGAAATACACATGTGGGGGTCGCTCAGAGGAGGGACCATGCACACGGGAGGCACCTAGCCGACGCACAGGCAATGGACACTGGCGCCGACGTCAGGAGTGCTGGAGGAGCTCAGGGCTTTCGGAGAAGCTCACCTGAGGAAAGTATCGCACGTATCCAGTCCGTGGAGTGGAATGGCGAGCAAGCGAAGACACCTGAGCGGGTCCGGTACTAGCTGGTTGAAGCGAGTACACGAGAGGACACAGGCTCCACTCGGAGATTATAGAATCTGGCGAATGTGTTAGGTGTCGCCCAGCCTGCAGCTCTGCAGATGTCTGTTAGCGAGGCGCCATGCGCTAGAGCCCAAGAGGACGCCACACTCCGGGTGGAGTGGGCAGTCACACCAAGGGGGCACGGTCGACCTTGCTGCTGGTAAGCCAAAGCAATGGTGTCCACTATCCAGTGAGACAACCTTTGCTTGGAGAGAGCCTTTCCCTTCAGCTTCCCACCATAACAGACAAAGAGCTGGTCTGAGGTCCTGAAACACTGCGTTCTGTCTACATAGGCGCGGAGAGCGCGTACTGGACAGAGCAGTGCCAAGGCTGGGTCTGCCTCCTCCGAGGGCAGCGCTTGCAGGTTCACCACCTGGTCCCGAAAGGGAGTGGTAGGAACCTTGGGCACATATCCAGGCCGGGGTCTCAGGATCACGTGAGAGGAAGCCGGCCCAAATTCCAGGCACGCTTCGTCAACGGAGAATGCGTGCAGGTCCCCAACCCTCTTGATGGAGGCCAGTGCAACCAGGAGCGCTGTCTTCATAGACAGGAACTTAAGCTCGACTGATTGCAGGGGCTCAAAGGGAGCACTCTTCAGGGCAGTTAGAACCACTGAGAGGTCCCAAGAGGGAACGAGAGGAGGACGAGGAGGATTTAGTCTCCTCGCTCCTCTCAGGAACCTGATGATCAGGTCGTGCTTCCCTACCGACTTACCTTCGATGAGGTCATGATGTGCGGCAATGGCGGCAACATAGACCTTCAGGGTGGAGGGAGACAGCCTTCGCTCCAGCCCCTGTTGAAGGAAGGAAAGCAAAACACTGATCGAGCATCTCCGGGGGTCTTCTCGGTGAAAAGAGCACCAGTTGACGAAGAGGTTCCACTTCAACGCATAGACGTGTCTCGTGGACGACGCTCTAGCGGAAGTGATGGTAGCCACCACCGCTGGTGGTAGGGTACTCAAACCTGCCTCGTCCCATCCAGGAGCCACACGTGGAGGTTCCAAAGATCGGGACGAGGGTGCCATAGGGTGCCCCGTCCCTGAGAAAGAAGGTTCTTCCTCAGAGGGATCGGCCAGGGAGGTGCTGTCGCGAGGAGTACTAGTTCGGGGAACCAGGTCCGGTTGGGCCAGTAAGGGGCAACCAGAATGACCTGCTCCTCGTCCTCCCTGACCTTGCGCAAAGTGTGCGCAAGAAGGCTCACTGGGGGAAACGCATACTTGCGGCCCTGCGGCCAGCTGTGCGCCAGAGCATCCGTGCCGAGCGTGCCCTCGGTCAGGGAATAGAACTGGGCGCAATGGGTCGAGTCGTGAGAGGCAAACAGATCTATCTGCGCGTCCCCGAACTGGTCCCAAATCAGCTGAACCGACTGGGGATGGAGTCGCCATTCTCCAGGGAGGGGCTGAAGCCGTGAGAGCTCGTCGGCTGCACAGTTCAACGCTCCGGGAATGAAGATGGCTCGAAGCGACCTCAGATGCTTCTGACTCCATAGGAGGAGGTGGCGAGCGAGTTGTGACATACGGCGGGAGCGTAGACCACCTTGATGGTTGATGTACGCTACAGTGGCGGTATTGTCTGAGCGGACTAGTACGTGTTGACCCCTGAGCAACGCCCGGAAGCGGTGCAGGGCAAGGCGTACTGCCAATAACTCGAGGCAATTGACATGCCACAGCCGCTGGGGTCCTGTCCAGGAGCCCGCAGCAGCATGTCCATTGCACATGGCGCCCCAGCCCGTGGTGGAGGCATCTGTTGAGACAACAACATGCCGGGAAGCTCGTGCCAGGGGGACACCGGCCCTGAGAAAATCGAGGTTCGACCACGGGGTGAAGAACTGACGGCAGGTCGGAGTAACTGGTACTCGGAACGTGCCGTGTTGCCATGCCCACCTCGGTCTCGGTCGCGAAGCCAAAGTTGAAGCGGTCTCATATGAAGCAATCCGAGCGGCGTGACCGCGGCTGCAGATGCCATATGCCCCAGGAGCCTCTGAAAAAGTTTCAGTGGAACCGCACTCTTGCCCTCGAATTGTCTAGGGCAAGTCAGCAGTGACTGCGCGCGCTCGCTCGTAAGCTGCGCGGACATGGCGACCGAGTCGATGTCCATACCGAGAAAAGAGATCCTCTGCACGGGGCAAAGTTTGCTCTTCTCCCAGTTGACCCGAAGGCCCAGACGGGCTAGGTGCCGGAGCACTAGGTCCCTGTGTTCGCAAACCTGATCTCGAGAGTGAGCTAGGATCAGCCAGTCGTCGATATAACTCAGGATGCGAACCCCTTGCTCTCGAAGGGGAACAAGGGCCGCCTCGACGACCTTCGTGAAGATGCGAGGAGACAGGGCTAGCCCGAAAGGGAGAACCGCGTACTGGTATGCCTGCCCCTCGAAAGCAAACCGGAGGAACGGTCTGTGTCGAGGAAGAATGGAGACATGAAAGTAGGCGTCCTTCAGGTCGATCGCTGCAAACCAATCCTGGGGCCGTATGCATTCGAAAACGCGTTTGGCGGTGAGCATCTTGAACGGCATCCGGTGAAGGGAGCGGTTCAGCACGCGCAAGTCCAGGATTGGCCGTAACCCACCGGTTTTCTTGGGGACAATGAAGTAGGGGCTGTAGAAGCCGGACCTCATCTCGGCTGGAGGGACAGTCTCGATTGCACCCTTCGCCAGCAGGGTGGCAATCTGTGCTCTCATGATAGGGGCATTGCCACCGACCAAAGTGGAGCGGACTCCCCTGAAGCGGGGAGGAGACCGTGCGAACTGAATCGCATAGCCGAGCCTGACGGTACGCGCGATCCAGTGGGACAGACGGGGAAGCTCTAGCCAGGCTCCCAGGAACTGAACCAACGGGATCATGCGAGCCACAGGCGTCCCCCCGGAGGGGCAGCGAGGCGGAGTAACTGGCCCAGATGTGGACGGCATAGCGGCCCGGAGAGGGGGCACAGTTAGCAACCGCACCCTGGCAGAGGGGGCCAGGGGAGGACCAGGCTGGTCGTCCCGCGGGGGCCTGCTCTGCCAGGGGTCTGGCGACAGAGGGGGACAGGGGCGAAGCGGTCCGTGGACGGCACGCCGTGTCAACCGCCTCTGGGACAGAGGGGGGCGAGGAGAGCACGGCTTGTGGGCGGCGCTCTGTGTCGCCCGAGAACTCTGTGAGCTCAGGGAAGAGGGGATTGTTTCTGTCTTTAACCACATTAGGGTGCTGCCCACCCGTGGGTGAGCAGCGGGGAGTGGAGAACAAAAGATTCTCCCCCGGCCCTCCACCGGGGGATGGAGTGGTCCTGCTACCACCTCCTGAGAAACAATCATCATCCCTGAGCAGCCCGTCTCAGGAGCGCCGCTTGGCCCGGCGTTTAGCGGGGGGCGGGGCAGGAGAGGGCTGTGGCGCCTTCTTACGGCTTCCTCCGCGACCGGCCCTGGGTGGAGGCTGCTGCGTGGTCCGGGCGGGAGGGGCGGGAGCCGCAGGAGGGCGCCCTCGGCGGGAAACAGGTCGAGGCGTCTGCCCGGCCGGCAAGGTGGAGGCAGCAGCGGGCCGGCGGGGCAGAATGTGTTTGATGGCCTCGGTCTGTTTCTGGGCAGTTGAAAACTGTTGGGCAAAGTCTTCAACAGCACCGCCGAAGAGGCCGGCCTGGGACAAGGGGGCGTTAAGCAGACGGGTCCGCTCAGCGTCCCGCATGTCAGCCAGGTTCAGCCACAGATGTCGCTCCTGGACCACAGCTGTGGACATCACCAAACCCAGGGAGCGCGCGGTAACCTTCGTCGCCCCGGAGAGCAAGGTCGGTCGCGGCGCGCAGCTCATCAAAGAGCCCTGGGTTTGTCCTACCCTCGTGCATGTCTCTGAGCATCTGGGCCTGGTAGACCTGCAGAGTGGCCATAGCATGCAGTGAAGCAGCCGCCTGTCCCGCCGCTCTGTAAGACTTCGCCACCAGGGTCGACGAAAATCTACAGGCTTTGGATGGGTGCTTAGGCTCGCCCCGAGAAGAAGCACTCTGAGGACATAGTTGCATGGCAACAGAGCGTTCAACCGGGGGAAGCCCAGTGTACCCACGGGCAGCTGCCTCATCGAGGGGAGGAAAGGCGGATGAGACCAGCGAGCGGTCCCGAGAAGACAGGGGGGTCTTCCAGGACTTCGAGATCTCATCATGCACATCCGGGAAGAAAGGTATTGGGGTTTGCCGAGGACGAGGGTCGGCGGCCCTACCCAAAAACCAATCGTCCAGCCGCGAGCGCTCAGGACAGGGTGGAGGCCTCCACTCAAGTCCGATGCTCGCGGCTGCCCGGGAAAGCATGGCCGTCATCTCCGGATCAGACTCGAGCACAGCCGTATGCACACCGGAAGGTGGCAGCTCTGACGAGCTCTCACTTCCAGAAGAGTCAAACCCGCCAAGTGATGCTGCAACAGACATGGCATCTTCCTCTGTAGCTTCAACTGAAGCACGCGGGCCACCAGAGGGTAGACCCGCGGGAATCAGCAGTTCACTAGCGGGCACCGTCATTGAAGAGGGGGGCTGGGGTCGCGGACACATAGTCGGCGCCTTGTTCCAGACCGTAACCCTCAGATCACCCTGGCCACCAGCCGCAGGACGGGGGGTGGATGAGGGGACTCTCACTCTTGCGAGTTCACCGAGTCTCGACCGTAATGACGCGATGGTCATGTTCCCACAGAGAGAACATGAGTCATCCACGAGCGCTGCTCTAGCATGATCAATGCCCAAACATACTATGCAACGCTCGTGCCCATCAGAGTCCGATACCAATCTGCCGCAACCAGAAGTACACGGGCGAGACATCTTTAAAAAGACGTGCCACGTGTAAGCTCTTTTAGTGAGAGAAAACTCAAGTGTTGAAGCACCCGGGGAGAAACGCACCGACTGGCAGACCACTGCAACAGATCAGCAGGAAGCACGCTCTCGCCGTAGATCGCCGTCACACCAACACTCGAGGTACTCGTTTGTAAAGCTGACAATTCAGAGATGGCTTGTGGAGAGAAGAATACACTTGGCTCCGAAGCGAAAACATATCTGCTTGCTGCCGGCTTCCTCCTTTTATACCCACGAGGTGGGGCGGAGTTACGCCATTCAAAATCTGCAGACCCATGGCATTTCTTTGCCATTGGCTCGTTTTGTAATACTCGAAGTTGATAGGCTTTCTAAGCGAAACCCCATTCGTCGTCATCCGACGTAACTCGGAGTGACAACGAAAGGGAACACTTATTATCAATCTATGTAAGTGATGGCATTAACAGTACGTTACAGTGAATTATTTCAGGTTAAATAAATTAGCGTACTTCCAATCAGGGGCGCAGTAAAGGGGGGGTAAACGATGACGAATCTCGGGGCCCATGACTAAGAGAGGGCCCAGAGAAGCCCCCAATAAAATTGTGGTGCTAAAAAAATATATTTGATAGTAAAACTAATTAACTTTAAATTATTCTATTTGCTGTTTCCTGGTGTCAAAAAATGTATTTGTTTAGGAAACACAAAAAGTCCGTGGGCCCCTCTCCCCCTCTCGATTATCTTAAAATGCTTCAGTCCGCCCAAATTGTATTCAGGCAACGTATTTTACGCTCTGATTGTGTGAGACGTAAGTTACACGCTAGGACAGATACGGCTTGAAGTCGTTCATTCTCGGATGCGGTGCCGCTAAGCGAAATGAGGTCTTGCGCACCGAACTTGTCACTTTTGCCGCGCTCGTGCGGACGCTATAAACTTTACTCCGTGTCAGCGCGCGCTCTGATCGGTAAAGGTGCACAGACCTCTCCCGAATCATCTCCAGCACTCAGCCTCCGCCTCCGTTTCCCTCGTAAGCTGATATTAGTATTTAAACATTCTCTATGATAATTTTTTTTAAATGACACAGTCTCTTTCTCTCAGTCTCATACACACACATTCTCTTTCTCTCACACATATGTAGGCTAGTTATAAACTCTTTAGACTTTTAATGATTAGTGCTTTATTTTTAAAGTTTGTGGTTAAGAATCGTGTAAAAAAATCGCTTATTTTGGGGATGGATTCCGGGAAATCTCCCTTATTTTCAATGTTGACAGCTATGGCGTACGCACGCTTTGCATAGACAGTAAAAGAAAGGACGCTTTGTAGATAGATAGTTTCAGACAAAAAACTTAGTCTCAACACATTTGAGCTGACAAACAGCAGCATATTTACAACAGTCTGAAACAGGTGTAGGCTGAAGCTCTTGCTTATACCCTTTTTTGAAAACCTCTCATATTTAAAAAATAAAAGTAATTATCATTATAATCTTGACAAACAAATCTAAACAGAATACATTTTTTTTATTTCCTATAAATACAGTTGCACCATCCAAAATACAACAAAAACAGTTTGTTCATTTATCGCTCTTTAAATTGTTTCATATAGTTTCATTGCATTATTTTTAAATAATTTCTTTAACTTGCTAAGTGTCCCACGTTTTTTTAATTCCTCATCACAGCTGTTCCATAGATTTACACCTTTAACTGAAATACAATGGTATTTTGCATTGGTCCTCACTTGGTTCTTTTTGAATATACAAGTTCCCCTTAAGTCATGTTGGCATTCTCTTTCTGTGAACAACCCTTGGATACTTTCTGGCAATTGATGTTTTTTTGCTTTGTACATGATTTGTCATGTTTTAAGTTCTACTAATTCTTTAAACTTTAAAGCCTTTAATTCAATAAAAAGGGAGTTTGTTGGCTCCCTATTGGTGGTTTTCTTTACTATTCGTATGGCTCTCTTTTGAAGCATAAATATTGGGTCAGTGTTTGTTTTATATGTATTTCCCCATACTTCCACACAATAATTAATGTATGGAAGCACAAGGGAACAATACAAAGTATATAATGATTTTTCATTTAAGAGATCTTTAACTATATACAATATTGCGATTGAATTGATATCTTGTTCAGATATATGGGGCTTCCAATTTAAATTGTCTATAATCACTCCAAGAAATGTAATAGCTAACACCCTTTCTATTTCAACTTCATTAATCATTAATTTTCCTATTGTATTCGATAAACGATTACCAAATACAATAAATTTTGTTTTCCTTATATTTAATGTTAGTTTATTCGAATCAAACCAATTTTTTAGCAGTACCATTTCTTTTTCCATTGTATCCAGAAGTTGTTTCAGATTGTCACCAAAACAAAATAAGTTTGTATCATCTGCAAATAATATAAATTTAATACTTTGGAAACCTCACATATATCATTAATGTATAACAGAAAAAGCAATGGGCCCAGCACAGAGCCTTGGGGAACCCCACATGTTACCTGCACCAATTGTGACTTGCAATTATCTATTTTGACATATTGATGCCTTTTCTCTAAGTAATTACTTATCAAAGAGTGAGCTACCCCTCTTACTCCATATTTTTTCAGTTTCTCTAGTAATATGTCATGTTCGACAGTGTCAAATGCTTTTTTAAGATCTAAAAATACCCCAACTGTGCATTGTTTATTTTCTATTGCGTTAGATATTTTTTCCACAAAATCTATTAATGCATGTGAGGTTGTTCTATTAATTCTAAACCCATATTGTTGCTTGCTTAGTATATCGTATTTTATAACAAAATCATTTAATCTTATGTAAAATAAATTTTCCAATATTTTTGGAAAATTGTGAAAGCAAAGAAACGGGCCTATAGTTTGAAAAGGTATGTCTATCTCCAGTTTTATATATGGGTATAACTTTAGCTATTTTAATTTTTTTTAGGAAATATGCCATTTTGAAGAGACAAATTGCATATATGTACCAGGGGTTTCTCAACACACTCGATAATATGTTTTACTACAGACATATCCATGTCATTCCAGTCAGTTGACTTCTTATTTTTAAATGATCTGACAATATCAATTATTTCTTTTCCATCTGTTCCTCTTATAAAAATTGATTGCTTATTTACACTACCCGTTTCTCTTTCCGTTCTACTTTTCTTATCAATTCCTACAATCTCCCCAGCCAGACTACATGTACATGAGGCCCCAGGTCTCTACGGTAGCATTTTTCGACAAGTTAGCACGTTTCGACAGGGTGCAGCGGGTGCACGGCTTTGTATTACAGAGGACAAATTACGGGTGAGGACATGGAGTTCAATTGTCTGATTGACTTAAATATATGAGAATGATAGTCAAAATACCATAAAAGCGCATGATTTTATGTAAATTAATATGAAAAAAGTCTCAGCTGTGTTGGGGGCCCTGTCAAGATTCTTTTCATGGGGCCCAAAATCCTTAGCAGCGCCCCTGCTTCCAATCACCCATTGACAAATTACCAGCAAAACAAAACTTTCAAAAACTGTTATCAACACAAAAATGTGGTTAAAAACCCAAACTTATGTAAAACAAGAGCTCAATTGTAACGTAAGTTAAACTTAACTTAGCTCTTCTGAAAACGGTTGAGATGCTAACGGACTTTTTCGGAGACACAAAACCATTTCTATAAAGTAAATGTTCAACAGAAGTGTACAATTACACGTAAGAAAGATGTCAGGAACGTTTGAATGTATTATTTGTGTGATTTTGGTAACTAAACTTACCTGAAAGCAGTGAAAACAACAGTGAGAGATGCTAGTTTTGCTGTTTGTCAGTTCATGAGGTTTCCTCGTTTCCATGGTTTCCATCTGCTCGCGCGCGCTCCTGTCTTTGAATCAGATAGCTTTGAATGCGACTCAATGTTTACGCGCACATACGCCCATTGAAACCATAGAACACGTCAAAAGGCACGCAGCATTTAAACAAACATCTAGAATTATAACATTTAACAATTTTAAATATCATTAATTTTAAATAATGAATTTAAAACTCTGTGTAGTTCTATGACGCATTCACTTGACAATTATGCTTTATTTTTTTATACCATTTTGCTTTTATTTTTATTGTAAAGCAATTTCAAGACATCTGTATCATATATATATATATATATATATATATATATATATATATATATATAATGTGTGTGTGTATATATATATATATATATATATATATTACAATAAAAGAGAATATGAATTAAGCACTATATCTTTATATAAATTAAAGATGGTAATGAAATTACGGGCCCGTGACGTTGCAGTTTCGTTGCCAGTAAGTCATACAATTACCAAGTTATTACGATTAGAGTACGTACTTTATTTTTTTAAACTCGAACACGATTCTTTGAACTGGATATTTGATTCCTGAACTCTGATCGATTGAGTCATTTGATTCATGAACTCTATGCAACTGAGTCAAATCCGTTGGTTTCAGACGAGGCTGACTCCAGCTCCTTTTTCGCCAGCTCTTTATTCGTTTAACTATTCGTTCCACCTTAAAAAAGTTGGATGGTTGGTAACCCCTCCCCCTTGGTGCTTTTGGCTGTATTCCTTAAAGGAACAGTTGTACGGGAATTATGAGCCTGTGAATTGGGCAGCATTTTTCATTTAACAGTGAAAATATATACTCCTGTAAAAATTATCTTGTCTGCCTCTATAAAGGGTGTAAGCTACGTGGTAAATTCAACCAGAGTACTTATTTTGTATTTAAGTTCCATTTCTTACTAAATGTCTTTTAAAAGTAAGGAGAAAAGTGATATTATGTTTGCAACTGAGATTGATTATGTAATTTCTGTTCTTTATTAGAAGTTATCCCTTACTCCAATATATATATATATATATATATATATATATATATATATATATATATATATATATATTAGACTGGAGTAATGGATAACTTCTAATAAAGAATAGAAATTACGTTACATTAAATCTCAGTTGCAAACATAATCAAAAAAATGGAAATGTACAGGTATAGATAAATTCATTCTTAAACGAAATATTGCATTACAACATTTTCTGATGTGTTATTGTTGAAATATGGTTCCCAGAACATGACCCACCATTGCAACTTTATGTGCCGACAAAGCATACTGGAGGTGTCATTGCTATAGTATTTCACAAGTTCTCAAAAAACAGGAACGTAGAGGTATAGATAAATTCATTCTTAAACAAAATTTTGCATTACAACATTTTCTGATGTGAAGGGGGTGGATTGGAATCCACTGCTGCTTCAATGTATATGTAATGATTGATTATAATTAAGGTATTAATCAATATTTTTCCTTCTAAATATCAAATGAGTTGAATGACTTCTCTGGAGATTTCACTTTATTTGTATAAGTTACCAGTGTGATTACTGAAATGTTCTTTTCATGTATTCTTTAATGTCTGTATTTGATATCTGAATTAGGGCTGGTCCGAATACCATTTTTTGAGCTTCGAAGCTTCGGTAGAAATGAACATCGAATATTCGAAGCTTCGGCGAGAGGGGGCTGAACATATTCTTTTCACAAATAAAGGCAGGAATCTCTGTGTTGGTCTGTCTTTTTGCATTTTGATTATTTCGAGAACCGTTCATCCAACCGACTTCACAAGGGAGTGCAGTGTTGCATTTGGTGCAATATAGATGGACACGCGAGACGCGACACATTCAGAATTAATAAACTTTTAGTCAGCTACAGAACAGCGCGAGCGGGAAGCAGCGCACCTCACGCGGGCAGGGTTTATATGCTCCGAGAACGGACACTCCACTATGATATAAAACGCACACACACAGGTCTGTTAAATTAAGCAATACTTTTAAGGTAGTCTAATATTTTTCTGACTAACAAATTACTGACACAGTAAAGGGTAGATTTAAATAAAGAAAAATTAAATTTAAATAAAGAAAAAAATAAATTTAAATAAGGAAAAACGAAATTTAAATAAAGAAAAAAATAAATTTAAATAAAGAAAAACGAAACTTAAATAAAGAAAAACGAAACTTAAATAAAGGAAAACGAAATTTAAATAAAGAAAAATGAAACTTAAATAAAGAAAAAACGAAATTTAAATAAAGAAAAATGAAACTTAAATAAAGAAAAAACAAAATTTAAATAAAGAAAAACGAAATTAAGTTAAATTAAAAACGAGATTAATTTAGATTGATAATAACGGGTAAAAGGCTAATACATTTTGTTTCTATTATTCTATTTTCCACAATGTCAAAGCAACGCAGCTTAACCCAAAACACAAGCTCAGGCATGCACTTCGGTCCATACAAACTCCGCTGTTCTGCGCTCTAGCCAGAGAACACTCCCGTTGCAGTTAGGCGTCGGTTCTATTTCTAGCATGCACGCATTTTCCGCGTGGCTCGAGCCGCGCCTGAGACGCGTGTTTCACACAGGCAGTGTGCAAAATCCAACCTGTTATCATGGGAGCTGAAATAAAAACGTACATGCCACACAGCTGAGACGCTCACGCCATGCAGCCACTGTGTCGCCGGCCTTATTCAAGCGCGAGTGAGAACCGTTTCGCGGGGGATCCCAGGTGTGCAAAAAAACCACAAAAAAAAACGAATATTCGAATGTCAAATTTTCAAATCGAATACCAACCCACCGAACGAATATTTGAATATTCTGGTCCAGCCCTAATCTGAATGCAGTGCTTGCTTATTTAACCCAGCTTCCAGAAATGAAATAGGGACTTGTTTTGTGTTTGAGAAAGGTCTTCAATGTGTTAAAACATATAGGGGTCATTGAAGCCAATAGTTTAAGGGGCCATTTCTTTGTTTAAAGCCTTTCTTTCCAGTTAGACTAAAGTTTAGCTATCCTTGAGAGAAAGAACGCATTATCTTGATGTTTTGAGAGGACTCTCCTGTTTATAGTGAGAGCCTGGCCAAATCCAACCTTGGAAAAGCTGTGTGTCGGTGTGTGTGTTAGTCTTCTTGGTTACAGGTTAAGGAACCACTGGCATTATTGGAGATTGACTGAGTTGTTGTTCTAGACATGCTGGCGCCCAGCAACCCAAATCTGCGACCTGGAAGGTCATGACGTGCCTAACTTCAGCTGCATAATCGATGGAGATATGCTTCAGTCTGTAGTCCTCAATCTGTATATGTGTGGAAAATTACTGTGTTTATCTATTTCATAGCCAATGAGAATCATTCATCCGGTAAGCAATGACGTAGCTTAGACCTTGGAAATCGTATAACTGCTGTGATCTTTGTAACTGTAAGCGGGGCGGCCTACGAACTCCTGTGCGAGTATTGAAGCTGACTTCTGCTGATGAAACTGCAAACTATCTTCAATAAAAAGTTTCTTTAATTTTTTATAATTCTGACTCTGGGTCTTCATTCTTCATATATGGTTCCGGGTCTTTAACTGTATACCCCTTACAGTTTGGTGGAGGATGCGGCGGGCAATCATTCCGTGGTGACATCTCTGGCAAATCAACACACAAGGTAGTAAGCTTTTATTAATTGCTAGGGCTGTCTGACTGGAAGAGATTTTGAAGGAGAGCGGGAGAGCCTTCACTCCGATGAGGCGAGTGAAGGAGTAAATAGCCTTAACTCCGATGAGGCGAGTGAAGGAGTAAGTTGTAGGCCTACTGCTGAGAGGATAAGAAGTCGCTGAGAGCGTCGTTAAGGGTAACGTCAGCAGACAGCGCAAGCGAAGCGTGCTCTGTGTGGGCCCCGCTGGGCATTAATGGTGTAGCACCACCCCAGCAGAGTACGTCCCTGGACGGGAGGTCCAGTGGCACCGTAAACCTGCTCAATCTCTTCCATCTCAGATAGGGGATCCCCGAATTTAGTGAATCAGGCAGTTAGGGATACTAACAAAAATAGGGTTGTTTGCCAGGGATGCATCAGGAACAATCCCGAGAGAGAAAAAAAAAGAAAAAAAAAGTTGTGACCCAAATTGGCATGGACCAGTATATGTAGCTGTGATTTTGGAGTATACTCTGCAGTTTCATCACGGAGAAGCCAAGCTGTGTTGTTCAAAGATCGCCGCCTCCATTTCTGCAATGACTTCAGGTGAGTTTGAACTGTTATTAAGATATGGCAGACAAACTGAGTAACTTGATCAGTAACCTGAACAGTCCTGAAACTAATAGTGAGACAGAAAAGAGCGAACGCTGTAAGCAGCTGTGCTCTAAAGCCCTCACTTCAGAGAAATTTGCAGAAATTATTAAGTAAATGGTTGTCTTGATAAGTTTTGCTTCTGTTTGGAAATTTAGACAACAACTTGACTGGCTACAAACAAACAAAGAAACTGAAAAATTAAAATGTTTAGCCTTGTATTGCTTACGATGATTACAAAAAGCAAGTATATTAAATTATGGGTCGAAGATCATTTCCTTGGACAAGTGTGACTAAAGTTAAACAGACACTTTGTGAAAACAACTTAGAATATTTTGCAGCTTATGAAAATTAATGTTCTGCCAATAATAATGATGAAGATTATGATTGGGCTATTATGATTAAATCAGCCACTGGTGGACGGTAAAAGAATACAGAGAACTGCTTAATCAGTGGCTCTGTTTGCATTCCTGTTTGGGACACACACTGATTCAAGGGTGTGCAGTAAGTTGGAGCCGAGAGTGTTTTAATGGTGGTCATCAGGACCATTTAATACGTAACTGTAAATGCCCACCGAGAAGGTGTTTAAAATGTGATAAAATGACAACACATTTTTGGTAATAATATTGGTTTGAAAGTAGATCAGTGTTTAAATGACGACAGTGACATTTTTCGTCTGAGAAATAAGAGATAAAAAGGTCAAAAGATTGAAGTCTTAAAGTGAATCCTTTTGAAGAAAATATCTATAATAGTAATTTCTATAATAGTAATTTTTATAAGTGAATTGATGAATACAGGTTGATGTAAAATTAATGACTCCAAAAGATGTGAGTTGCAAAATATATCAAAGTAACTAAAAGGATGATTGTGTTGTAATTAAACATTTAAAAAAGGTTTTAGATGATATAGAGAGACTAATCTCACAGATGATTTACAATAACTGCAAAAGTATCACAAGCAGAGAGTGCTTGCCTCGTCAAACTTATAGTGTGAATCCTAATTGGAGATTGATAAACTCCAAGAGAAAACTAAAGTCAAATATTAAACTATGGTTGAGAACTTGACAATTAAAATTGAGATTGAGAAATGTGAAACGTTATTGAGAACTAGAATAATTATTTTTATGTAAGAACAAATAAGCAGAAGCAGTACTGGATTAACAGTTGCTAAATGCTGATTAAACAAACTGCTTGAAAAGTTGACCATGAAAGAACTAGAAGCTGATGTTTTGCTTTCAAAGATAAGGTTGTTATTGGCTGTAATGAAACAGTTTGCTTATCTGAATCTGATGTGTGCTGTGGCTGAAATTGCCAGTGCAACAGACTCAATCTGAGTGGAAATTTGTAATGCCTAAATTTCCTGATGTGTGGGCAAAAGACAAATATAAATAATATGTTTATTTGAAACCGTATGTAATATCTGGCAAAGATGCCTTAAGCTGGGATAGAGTTAAAAGATGGTAGATAAAGTTAGACGTTCATGAGAGTGCAGTGTACCAGTCCCTCTCTCATTCAATGTCTCTCTCTCATTCAATGTCAGCTAAAAGCTGTTACCTGAGTCGGTGTCATAAGTGATAAGCTATTTGTAGTGACATCTTTGATTAGGTTATTTTAGGACCAGTAACTTCTTTGTCTGATCTTAGTCCCCACCATGAAACGGGGGCGGGCCGACGGAAATGTACACTGAATGTACGGTTGTGATGTAAATCCACTGAGTAGCTAGGTTGCTGCTTTTAAGATGGTTAATGGATTTAAGTGATTAAATACTGCTGTTATTAACCTGTCTCCCTGTGTTACAACTATTAGGCAGTCCAAATGGCCCTGGTGACTCTTGATTGTGTCTTTCATGAGCTCCAGAGAACAACAGATTTTGTTGAAGAAAACGGTCAAAGATTCTGTGGTGGGAAAAAGCGGTTACCAGTGGGCACGAGTGACCATCTCTATGACGGGTAAGACCTTCTTTGGCCAGACAGGGGGCAACCTAAGGCAGGGGGGTCACGTAAAGTCACTGGGCATCTCCTGAATGGAGGTGTGTTATGTGAGACAGGTATGAGAGTTGAGCAGGAGCTGTGAGGCCAGCAGCGTCCTTATACCGTTAAGGGGAGATGAAGCGGTGACGAGTTACTGCAGTCTGCCCCAGAAACAAAGCTCCTCTATACCACTCCCCAGAAACCGCATTAGTTGTATGGCTTGTTTTTCATTGTGACAAGCGTCTGAAAATATGCCAGGGGGGACAACACCCAGACGGAGGTTATAGATAAAGAGCTAACTGGAATGGGCTTTCGGGGTTCAGTCGGGGCCATGAAGTGATTCCCATTAGTTGTTGTGGAGACAGTAATAAAACTTTTTGATGTCGGTTGCTTTATGGGCAAGGAAAATCATAGTGTTGATTTTGAACTAATATGTCTATAACATAGTTTTAACTCTTGAAGGTCGTCAGACATGGTGGTGGCTAAAGATGAAGACAGCTTTTGATTTAAGAAAAGTCTGGATAACAAAGGTGAATGGTCAAAGATTATTGTAACAAATTTAATATTACATTTTATATAAGTTACAGTCTTAGAAATTTATTTATAGTGAGAGAGACTGCTTGAGCGGAGGAAGGGATGGTAACTGTGTCTGTCTTTCTGTCATCGGCCTGCTAGAGCAAGCTGAAGCAAAATAATGATAATGAAACAAAACAACCCAGCTGACCTTGTTAAATTCTAATGAATAATGAACAGGCATGCTTTGAAACTGGTTAAGAGACCATGTAAAATTAGGTAAAAGCTACAGGAAAATGGGAAGTTTAAAATCTTATTTAAAATTTAAATCTTTTAGCAATAATATAAAGAAAAATGAACATTGAAAATGAACAGTTAACATATGTGTGTCTAGTATGAGTGCGTGTGATGGTGACAGCACTTTATGTCTTGTATGTATTAGTTTGGGGTACTATTATTTCCTGATTTTGAGGATATTGTGTCATTAACCTCTGGAATTAGTGTTTTATCATTACAGATGGGTTAAGTGAAATGACCAACTTTAAAAAAGTTGATAATTCTAAGTCAATCTGATGAAAAGACAATGCAGAACATGGGGCGAGCTTTAATTGGAGTGGTTCTCCAGCTCTGTCTGCTACTGGTAATTATGAATGCTTTTGTCATTTATGATATTGAACTGAATTACTCTCTGGATTACTATTTTATATAAATTGGAATTGTAAAGAAGATTGCCGTCCATTCTGGGGTAAAACTCTTGTCTAAATTCAACTGAGGGTCTAAATTTAAATAGACAACTAGGTGGGATCATAAGGATAAACGTAGGGAAAAAAAAAAAAAATATATATATAGACTTGACGGCAGAGAGACAAAGTGACACATTGGCTAAGTCACTATCCAAATTATCCAGAGTGAGCTCCCTCATTTTTATTGAAAGGCCGGAGGGCGAACAAAGGAGGAGTGAATATAACTTCTAAAAAGAAAAGGTTTTATTTCTCAATCCATTAAATGTATGTATGACATTAGATGTCTAAGAAAACTACAATTTAATAAAGGTAAAAAGAGAAAGCAGCTATATGGCTGTGGGCTGGGATCTGAGTAACATAATATTTTGGTTTCTGTAAAACTGTAAAGATAAGTGGAACTGAGACAAATACTGTGAGAAGTAGTTATAATGAAAAATAAAGTTGAAGTTAATGATAAGAAAACAAGAGTATTGAAGAATTAATAAAATACCATGATTTCCCTAACGAGGGAACTTTAAGTGTCACTAGGCTGACAGTGGTGAGAGACTCGGATGCAGAAGGAACTGGCATGTAGGGCAAGATGGAAGAAATATAGTAGAAAAAAAAATGTATGTTATGAAAATACAATTTCTGATAGAATTTATGGAAGTCAAATTAAGTTTAAATGGTATGGAAAAGTGAGTTTCAAAATAAAAATAATAAGACATTGTATGATTGACAGGGATTCAAGTGATATAAGGATAAGGAATGAACAAAAGCTTTATTAAGCAGAATGGGGAACGATCCTATATTTTAGGGGTAAAATAATGACTGAAATGATGATTTGAATTTGTTTTATTTTATTTCTATTTTTGAAAAGAGTAAAAAAAGTATAAGATGTTATATAATTAAGATGGTGACTGTAAACTGAAGGATGAATTCATGGAGACCCTTAAAGTGGATTATTATGGGTCTTATTTTTTTTATTGTTGTTTATTTTCAGTTTGACAACCTTTGTGTTTTCAACCAGTGTTTTGAACCTTTTGGGTCTATAAAGGGGAGTAGTGAAAAGAATGGATTAACTATTCTTCTTAGTTTATTATAAAATGAATTGGAAATTATAAAAACTAGTGCACATATCCTGGTATTTATGATTATAGACAATGTCTGTATTTGGGATCTGAGTAGTGACTGCGGGTCTAGCCCATGCTAGGAATACAGCAACAGTGCTTGCTTATTTAGCCGGCTTCCAGAGAATAAATATGTACTTGTATTGTATCAGTTAATTTGATGATGAAACCAAATTAGCCAAGATGAATAATAGCTGTGTAAGACATGTAAAGACAGCTATGTCCAAAGGTTCTGGAGATCAATATTGTAGTATGTGGGATATTTTGTTGATATTAAGTCATTGAAGGAAAAAGATATTGTTTGTTTTATAAAAATTAACCTGACAGAGGAGCATGGGTCAGAAACCTAACATTTTGAAGCAGCCTCTTTATGGATAGACCTGATGTGATGTTTAGGACTCCACATTGGTCTAAAACGGGGGACTGAAGGGGGTGGATTGGAATCCACTGCTGCTTCAATGTATATGTAATGATTGATTATAATTAAGGTATTAATCAATATTTTTCCTTCTAAATATCAAATGAGTTGAATGACTTCTCTGGAGATTTCACTTTATTTATATAAGTTACCAGTGTGATTACTGAAATATTCTTTTCATGTATTCTTTAATGTCTGTATTTGATATCTGAATGCAGTGCTTGCTTATTTAACCCAGCTTCCAGAAATGAAATAGGGACTTGTTTTGTGTTTGAGAAAGGTCTTCAATGTGTTAAAACATATAGGGGTCATTGAAGCCAATGGTTTAAGGGGCCATTTCTTTGTTAAAGCCTTTCTTTCCAGTTAGACTAAAGTTTAGCTATCCTTGAGAGAAAGAACGCATTATCTTGATGTTTTGAGAGGACTCTCCTGTTTATAGTGAGAGCCTGGCCAAATCCAACCTTGGAAAAGCTGTGTGTCGGTGTGTGTGTTAGTCTTCTTGGTTACAGGTTAAGGAACCACTGGCATTATTGGAGATTGACTGAGTTGTTGTTCTGGACATGCTGGCGCCCAGCAACCCAAATCTGCGACCTGGAAGGTCATGACGTGCCTAACTTCAGCTGCATAATCAATGGAGATATGCTTCAGTCTATCTGTATATGTGTGCAAAATTACTGTTTATCTATTTCATAGCCAATGAGAATCATTCATCCGGTAAGCAATGACGTAGCTTAGACCTTGGAAATCGTATAACTGCTGTGATCTTTGTAACTGTAAGGGGGGCGGCCTACGAACTCCTGTGCGAGTATTGAAGCTGACTTCTGCTGATGAAACTGCAAACTATCTTCAGTAAATATTTTCTTTAATTTTTCTTCATTCTTCATATATGGTTCTGGGTCTTTAACTGTACACCCCTTACAGATGTTATTGTTGAAATATGGTACCCAGAAAATGCCCCACCATTGAAACTTTATGTGCCGACAAAGCATACTGGAGTTGTCATTACTTTAGAATTTCACAAGTTCTCAAAAGAAACGGGAACGAAGAGGTATAGATAAATTAATCCTTAAACGAAATCTTGCATTACAACATTTTCTGATGTGTTATTGTTGAAATATGGTACCCTGAATTTGCCCCTCCATGCAACTTTGTGCCGACAGAGCATACTGGATTAGTCATTTCTTTATTATTTCACAAGTTCTCAAGAAAAGGGGAATGTAGAGAATTTGAGAACTTGTGAAATACTAAGTTAATGACACCTCCAGTATGCTTTGTTAGCACATAAAGTTGCAATGGTGGGGCATTTTCTGGGTATCATATTTCAACAATAACACATCATAAAATGTTGTAATGGGTGGTGATGGTGCAGTGGATAAGACACATGCCTTTGGTGTGAGAGACCTGGGTTTGAATCCACTGTGAGACCCCAATGTGTCCCTGAGCAAGACACTTAACCCCTAGTTGCTCCAGAGCCGTGCGACCTCTGAAATATAGCAATTGTAAGTCGCTTTGGATAAAAGCGTCAGATAAATGTAAATGTCAGATAAATGTAAATGTAATGCAAGATTTCATTTAAGAATGAATTTATCTATACCTATATGTTCCCCTTTTTTTGAGAACTTGTGAAATTCTATAGTAATGACACCTCCAGTATGCTGTCAGCACATTAAGTTGGATGGAGTGGCATGTTCTGGGTATCATATTTCAACAATAACACATCAGAAAATGTTGTAATGTAAGAATTTGTTTAAGAATGATTTTATCTATACCTCTACGTTCCCATTTTTTTGAGAACTTGTGAAATAATAAAGAAATGACTAATTCAGTATGCTCTGTCTGTAACGGAAAAAGAGGCTGAGGATTCAAATGCAAGTAAAGGTAAGTTTATTAGTGAACACAGAAGGATGATGAGAGTCTCCACTTGAAGGCACAAGGTAGCACAGGGACGCTGTGGGTGATCCAGCCACAAACGCGGATGAGTAGAAGTGAAGAACGGTCCGTAATCCAGGTGACAGGAAGATCGGAGGAATCGCTGAGACGAACTGAGTGCCAAGACAAGCGAACAACCAACAGGACTGGAGACGGCCGGGAACACGGAGAACAGGAGACAAGCAGGACCACAGGTACATCCAACAACGAACTGACAAAGACAAGGTGAAAACAGAAGGATTAAATAGGGCGCGCTGATCGACTGCAGCTGGCGTGCTGATGAGCCGCAGCTGGTGAAGATCAGAGGTGGTGATCAGCGCTCCCGCCCACACGTACAACACACACACAACATACACACGAGACAAGAAGGAAACAGCGACTTCATAGACCGTGACAGTCAGCACATAAAGTTGGATGGAGTGGCTTGTTCTGGGTATCATATTTCAGACTGATCTCATGAAATGGCGTATGTATGACACGCCAGTTCGTATTTCCATTTTTGGCGTGCTATCAACACGCATAATCGCTTTTCAGCGTGTTTATCAACGCCTTTGACTTAACGTTATATTACTGTATTATGTATATAGATATATGACCTACTCCAACCCCGTCCCTAAACCTACCCGTCACTGGGGTTAATACCATTTATGAGTGTTCTCCTACCATCCTAGGAAAAAAAAGATCGCTCCACAGATGTAGATATAGATTTTGCTTCGTTTCGCTCGGACATTTAACGGCGTACACATACACGCGGAATCACTCGGACATTTAATGGCGTAGACATACACGCAGAAGATTTCGGCGTGGACATACACGCGGATAGCTCAAAATGCGTTAGATAACACACCACTTGACTTGAAAGTGGCGTGTATGTTTACGCAAAGTCATGATGTCATGTTGCATATTTCAACAACACATCAGAAAATGTTGTAATACAAGAATTAGTTTAAGAATGAATTGACCTATACCTCTACGTGCTCATTTATTTGAGAACTTGTGAAATACTAAAGTAATGACACCTCCAGTATGCTTCGTAGGCACATACAGTTGCAATGGTGGGTCATGTTCAGGGTACCATTTTTCAACAATAACACATCAGAAAATGTTGTAATGCAAGAATTTGTTTAAGAATGAATCTATCTATACCACTATGTTCCCCTTTTTTTGAGAACCTGTGAAATAATAAAGAAATGATTAATCCAGTATGCTCTGTTGGCACATAAATTTGCAATGATGGGGCATGTTCAGGGTATCATATTTCAACAATAACACATCAGAAAATGTGGTAATGCAAGATTTTGTTTAAGAATGAATTTATCTATACCTCTACGTTCCCTTTTTTTTGAGAACTTGTGAAATACTATAGAAATGACACCTCCAGTATACTTTGTCAGCACAAAGTTTCAATTGTGGGTCATGTTCTGGGAACCATATTTCAACAATAACACAGAAAATGTTGTAATGCAAGATTTTGTTTAAGAATGAATTTATCTATACCTCTATGTTCCCCTTTTTTGAGAACTTGTGAAATACAAAGTAATGACACCTCCAGTATGCTTTGTCGGCAGATAAAGTTTCAATGGTGGGGCATGTTTTTGGAACCATATTTCAACAATAACACATCCGAAAATGTTGTAATGCAATATTTAGTTTAAGAATGAATTTATCTATACCTCTATGTAGGGCTGGGTTTCGATTCAAATTTCAAGAATCGATTCGATTCCGATTCTCAAGATCCTGAATCGATTATCATTATTCGATTCGATCCGATCTTCGAGATTTAGATGTGTTTTTGAAAAAAGCATTTTTTTCCAGCTGTTACCTGAATTACAGGTATGCAACATATTGATACTATTATTATAGACATTCAACTGCAAATTAATGGAGTCGGGGTTGCCAACTCTCACGCATCTGGCGTGACACTCACGCATTCAGCCTCAATCTCACGGTCTCACGCTAAACAAAGAAATCTCACGCTAAATTAAACATTCTTCTGTGCTGTATTTTTTTTCCACTCATGTGCACTAATTTCCGAATTACTATAAGCAAGTTCAGGCTCTTAACTACTGATTGGACCACTGCATTTTCTCATGCAGAGAAAAATCGCGGACAAAGAGGACACAGACACCGACAGACTAGACAGAGAAGGTTACTTTTGATATGGAACAAATTCTCAGCTGTCAGATTCTGTCAATATTTCCAACGTTTTGGCGCTTTTAAATGTGACAGATCTCTGTAGCGCGTCAGTTCAAATGGCACGTGATACAGTAGCCTAGTAGCAAATAAAATTTTAAATTACAAAACCTTTAGAAAACACAAGTGTGTCACAGTTTTGTGAAAACCTTCAAGTAGTCCAGGTAAGACAGATCGCAGCTTTGAGCGTTTCTGGAGTTTTCAAAGCAACCGCTTACTTAACGTTACTGACCGCCATGTTCGTTGTTTTAATGTCCTTCCACCTCGCGGGCATGCGTGAATTCAATGACGCGGCAAGTTAAAGTTAACGGGGAAAATGTAGGCCTATTATTAAATCAATCCTCTGAGTTACGGATCGATCTTTAGAAATTAAAATGAAAATCGATTCAGAATTGGTGAATCGATTTTTTCAACACAACCCTACCTCTACGTACTTATTTTTTTGAGAACTTGTGAAATTCTAAAGTAATGACACCTCCAGTATGCTGTCGGCACATAAAGTTGCAATGGTGGGGCATGTTCTGGGTATCATATTTCACAATAACACATCAGAAAATGTTGTAATGCAAGATTTCGTTTAAGAATGAATTTATCTATGCCTCTACGTTCCCCTTTTTTTGAGAACTTGTGAAATAATAAAGAAATGACAACTCCAGTATGCTTTGGCGGCACATAAAGTTTCAATGGTGGGGCATTTTCTGGGTACCATATTTCACAATAACACATCAGAAAATGTTGTAATGCAAGATTTCGTTTAAGAATCAATTTATCTATACCTCTACATTCCCGTTTTTTTGAGAACTTTTGAAATACTATACCAATGACCCCTCCAGTATGCTTTGTCGGCACTAGGGCTGTCAACTTTAGTCGTTTAGTCGACTAATCGGTCGATGCCGTCTTGGTCGACTGACATTCTTATTGGTCGACCAGTTGCATTTTTTTTTTTTTTTTACCAATAGAGAGAAATTTTTAATGATTTACTCCTTGATATTTATTCCTTTATAAGCAGTTATATATTACTGTATTCTAAATATAATTAGCCTATGGTTTATCCCCAACTTTAAATGCTTTAATTTAGGCTATTTTGTAACAGCGCCACAGTTTAGCGCACACACATAGAACACTCGGTTCGCACCTGTGGCTGGCTGCGCTGCTGCTTCGTGCTCAGTAAGGGATATAGGTAGTTTAGCTGTATTCATTCAGTTAGAACGCTACTTGTTTTCGGTTTTTATGTTTTTATACACTATATGTTTTTATCTCGATGCGACGTGGACGCACTTGGAAAAAAAAGAGCGCGTCGCACCGCGACCGCTTCCATCATGAGCGCGCACACCGCGCGCCTACATTTGAAATAGAACTTGAGCGCGCAAAAGACGTGAGCAGTCCCTTTAACGGCTTTATCATGCTGACTCAATATATTGTGTTTTCTTGATATGTTTTTGTTTTTATTTTTGTACACTTGACGCATTTGAAAATAGCCTAAATAATGTAACAAAACGAAAATAAACCTATATGCAGTCCTACAATACAGCCTATTATAATTAGGATCGTTTTTTAGGCTCTTTGGGTTTTTTTTGTGTGTGTTTGTTTTAAAACTACTAGATCGGCTGGACAAAAGTTAACCCATAGCTTTGAAAGTAAAGAAGAATATACAGCCTTTAAAAACGAGAGCTTTTGTTAGGATTTTTCATTGTGGCAGATAGCAGTTATATTTTTTTTTGTAGCGTGTGGTGTGGTCAGGTGCGCGATTGTGACTGTTACTATAGACCTAGGACAGTGCTCCTCACTTTTTGCAGTAAAAAAAAGAGAATTTTCAAAGAATTGTTTTATTATTATAGTTTTATGTATTTTTGATGTTTTTTCGTTGTTGTTTTATAAATGCTCTATGACAATTGTTAAAAAAAATTCTATCAAAACATGGCGTCTTTTTTTTTTTTTTGTCGACTAATCGTTGCGCAGGACAAGACTTTGGTCGACTAAGAATTTCTTTGGTTGACTACAGCAGGCACGTGCAGAGGGGGGGGGGGACTTTGGGTGCTGGAGCACCTGCCCTTTTGCCCCTTGGTGCCCAAAGTGCCCTTTTGTCAAGGCAAAATTTCCTCTGATTTTTTTTTTGTAATTAAAGGTCCTTTTGTGGATGCCTGCCCAATCTAACTATTAGTAAAATTAATGAATAATAATTTAGCCGTAAATAAAATGACTCACATGATGACCTTTTACCTGACGAACTCATCCGGGACGATTCCTCACGCTTCACGCGCATTTTTTAATTTCGCGCGGCTACGCGCACTACCAGAGGATATCTTCAACTCTGCGGCTGCTGGTAAGTGGTGTTTTTTTCACAGCGAAGTGATTTTGATGTTTGTTTACTTATTATTATTATTTTACAAGAACGACGTGAAGAGCATAGTGAGATGTTGTTTATATTGCTGTGTGTAGGCTGTAGAAGTAACGTTAGCTTGCTGTTTGAGGGAGAAAAGTTTCACGGGCGTCGAGGGGTCTGGTCTTTTTATGTTATTTGACTAAAAACTATTATTTTTACTTTAAACTATTATTATTATTATTATTATTACATATTTATTTAAAAAACGTATAGTGCCATAAAAATTATCATCACAAATCGGGTAAGAGTTTAGGCTTATTATCACATACCGTTAGGCTTACCAATATCTTATGTTTTGTGTGCAGAAGCCTCTGTGAACATCTCCCCTAGTACTATTATATAGGCTACTATTATTATATTATTATATTATAGCACCCTGGCAGAATCTGCAGCTTTACAGCAGGTCAGTGAGCTAGTGAAGGTTCCAAACACTGTCAGCAGTCTTTACATCTTGTCATGGTCACATAAAAATGATTTAATCAGCTAATATATCTCTATATGTTTGTTTTAATGTCTACAGTCTCAGATCAGCTCCAGCAGTATCAGCAGCAGCAGCAGTAACAACAACAGCAAAGGCAGCAAACTCACTTAAGGACTTTAGTAAGAATGTACCAGAACAGGTATCACATTAATGTTAAAAATCTTGTAAAGTATTAATTGCTGTTTCTGTTTGCTTTGTTTTTATTTTCATTGTATAAATGTAACTCTTGTATTTGTGTAAATCAGTTTATGCCATGAAAATAGCCATAGATGCTGATATGGCATTAAATAAAACTATACTGTACGAAACATGGGCCACGTTGATTTTGTCCTACACAGTTTACTATAACAGCTGTTCTTAATTATTCTGTATAACAGAGAAGAAAAAGCCATCAGGTTGGGACAACTTAAGATACTTCAGTTTCTAATCCCAGAGTTATTAATAGGTGCACACTGCACATTATTATTATTTTTTTTAACTTTTAAACGTAAAATTTGTCTTTTCTGTTCTGTTTCTTTTTCAAAACTGCATCAATGCATTTGCTACTGTATCGATACAGAATCATCCGTATTGATATATTACTGTATTGATATTTTGAGCACAGCCCTATTTAAAGCCTTGTTCCGCATGTGCCCCCTTTTATATTTTGAGCACCTGCCCCTCCAGAGGTCTCTGCACGGCCCTGGACTACAGCCCTAGTCGGCACATAAAGTTTCAATGCTGGGTCATGTTCTGGGAACCATATTTCAACAATAACACATCAGAAAATGTTGTAATGCAAGATTTCGTTTAAGAATTAATTTATCTATACCTCTACGTTCCCTTTTTTTTTGAGAACTTGTGAAATACTAAAGTAATGACACCTCCAATATGCTTTGTCGGCACATAAAGTTTCAATGGTGGGGCATATTCTGGGTACCATATTTCAACATTAACACATCAGAACATTATGTAATGCAAGATTTCGTTTAAGAATGAATCTATCTATACCTCTACGTTCCCGTTTTTTTGAGAACTTTTGAAATACTATAGTAATGACACCTCCAGTATGCTTTGTTAGCACATAAAGTTTCAATGGTGGGTCATGTTCTGGGAACAATATTTCAACAATAACACATCAGAAAATGTTGTAATGCAAGATTTCGTTTAAGAATGAATTTATCTATTCCTCTACGTTCCCTTTTTTTTGAGAACTTATGAAATACTAAAGTAATGACAACTCCAGTAAGCTCTGTCGGCACATAAAGTTGCATGGAGGGGCATATTCAGGGTACCATATTTCATCAATAACACATCAGAAAATGTTGTAATGCAAGATTTCGTTTAAGGATGAATTTATCTATACCTCTTCGTTCCCGTTTTTTAGAGAACTTGTGAAATTGTAAAGTAATGACAACTCCAGTATGCTTTGTCGGCACATGAAGTTTCAATGGTGGGGCATTTTCTGGGTACCATATTTCAACAATAACACATCAGAAAATGTTGTAATGCAAAATTTCGTTTAAGAATGAACTTATCTATACCTCTACGTTCCCGTTTTTTGAGAACTTTTGAAATACTATAGCAATGACACCTCCAGTATGCTTTGTCGGCACATACAGTTTCAATGGTGGGTCATGTTCTGGGAACCATATTTCAACAATAACACAGCAGAAAATGTTGTAATGCAAGATTTCGTTTAAGAATGAATTTATCTATACCTCTACGTTCTCCTTTTTTGAGAACTTGTGAAATACTATAGTAATGACACCTCCAGTATGCTTTGTCAGCACATAAAGTTGCAATGGTGGGGCATGTTTTTGGAACCATATTTCAACAATAACACATCAGAAAATGTTGTAATGCAATATTTCGTTTAAGAATGAATTTATTTATACCTCTACATTTCCATTTTTTTATTATGCTTGCAACTGAAATTTAATGTTACGTAATTTCTATTCTTTATTAGAAGTTATCCATTACTCCAGTCTAATATATATATACAGTATATATACATATATACTAGAGTTGAGCCGGATACTCGGCTGAAACGAGTATCCGGTACGGATAAAGCACTTTTGCCGAGTACGAGTATTATACGAGTAATACGAGTCAATATATGTGCTCGGATTGAATAAAAATCCTCCTTGGGTAGCTGACTGTGTCTGCGTTCTGTGATAGACTAGTCACAACGCCCCTCCCCTACACGCATACAGATTTGATTTATTGTGCTGCTGTGTCCCGCTCTGCTCACTCACACACAGAACACTCTCTCCCTCTGTCTCTCCCTCAGTCACTCAGGTTCGCGGGTCTTTTTTCCGTTAACGTTTAGGGTTTCTTCAGCTTCAGGTTTTTTTTTTACTTCGGTTTGTAGTACACTTACTTATTAACCAGTAGAGTTCTGGTAAACGTGGGGTTTGTTCAGACGTGGTGCTTGGTAGAATGCGACTCGCGTTGCGTCTCTGCCAGTCGGAGTTTTTTTTTTTTTTTTAAACCGTTTGTTTTACTTCATGCACTGAGTGTCTGACACTTTTTGCTGGATTTCATTAAAAAAAATAAAGGAAGTAGTGGTATAAGACTATATTACAAATGAATTAGCTAGCAACTCACACACACACTCTCTCTCTCACTCTCTCTCTCTCTCGACACTTTCTTGCTGTATTTTATAAATAAAATAAAGGTAGTTGTGTTATAAATAATATTACAAATTAAGCTGCTACACTCACAAAAACACCCCCCCCCCCCCCCCCCCCCTCTCATGATCAGTGATACAGAATAATGAGTAAATAGTTTTCTAATCAGCAATAAATAACAATTTCTGAACAACCCATATCAATTGCATGCTTAAAATACCATACCGGTTAAAGCCCCGCCCATTTCAAGACAACCTGACCCACTTCCGGGTTAAATCCCGCCCACTTCCGGGTTAGGCCCCGTCCAGTCCGAGTACAGATACAGATAAAGATAATTCATATGGTTAACAGATACAGATACAGATACAGATAATGCTGTACTCGCTCATCCCTAATATATACACAGTATATATATATATATATATATATATATATTGGAGTACTGGAGTAATGGATAACTTCCAATAAAGAACAGAAATTACTAGAGGTGGGCATAGATTAATTTTTTTTTTAATCTAGATTAATCTCACTGTAATCTTGGAATTAATCCAGATTAAAATGGCTCATTTGAATTCTGCCGAAGGCATTCAGAATATGTGTGCTACCCAAATAATGACTAAAAGTAAGTCTTTGAGAATAGTTCGCCTCGCGTAGTGTTGTAAACTTCTTCCTTCTTCAGTGTAGAAAAACTCAGAAGCGAAAACCAGGAGACTTATTTAAGCAGGATTCTTTATCTGCTGTAGTCTGCTTGGTCCAAAATCTTACCCAAGTCAAGTCAAGTCTAACTAAGGGAACTTTACATTGTAGTTTATATACATTTCAAGGGGGAGGGATTACATTGTGATGAACAAAGCATGTAAATGAGCTGAGACATGAGAACAGAACGGTGCAGGACTTCTCGCACTGAGACGAGAACTCCAAGACAAACGGTCTCATTAATAAAATAGCAGGTGTTCAAACGTACTCAGCATGACTATTCACCCGGTAAAACAATGAGAACAGGAAAAGCCTAGCCTTCTCGTACTGAGATGGGACAGTCAGGAATATCCCGCTGGGAACCCCTACAGTTTGCAGAGATTTCCTGGTCTCATCATTTATAAACTTTCTCAATATAAAATTCTATTGTATTGGAAATCTAAATTAAACATTTAAATAAAATTTGTAATCCTACAGTAGGGATGTGAATTTCTGCCAAAAAATGCCATTCGGACAATAGAGGAGCTAAAGTCGAATATCGTAAAAAATAAAATTAAAGTAAAAAAACGCACACTCACTCACAGTGACAAAGGGAGGCCAATTTCATCTTTAGCGATTTGTCATCAAACAAACTGTTTATTAATTGAACAAGTAACATGTTTTCGTCGTTTGTTTTAACATAGTAGGCTAATTGGAAGAAGAAAAAAACAATAAGCACGACGTAGCTTGCGATGGATTTTCACGATTAATACCGTTCCAAATTATACAATATCCCGTCCTTGATATTAATATAATCCCGCGGTAACTAAAGAGCCTATCCTTTAGTCGTGTCCTCAAGAGTTAGGTGATCAGTCTATATAAATTCGTATTCTATTATTGAATAATAGATTTCCCCTTTATATTATAAGTCTACCTTTTGTGGTACTCTTCAACCTTGTTCGCACTATAACAATATATCATACATATACTCTTTAAACATATACACATGTTATATGCTGCCTCTTTGGCTAGGCTGTTTGATCAATCAAATATCACAGTGATTATTCTTATCTCAAAAGAATGCTCACCCTCTGATGTCGCTCTCTTCAGGAAGGGTCCTTCTGGCCCGGTTAGAAGAATGTGACTCGCACTCAATGATCCAAGGTCCAGTCAAATGATTATAATAAATGTTACAAAATTTATTAAAACAATCAAATGAAAGAGGAGTACTTGTTACAGATCATAAATGAGTACTAACTAACAGATAGATACTAGCTAGGCTTGAAGCTTCTTGCCCCTGACAACTGCTGGTGTGTCAGGTTGGTGGTTGCAAGGAAGAGCGAGCAATCTCTGTTTTCTTCCGCTTATATAGGCTTTTTCTGCAGCTGGCTTTTGTATCCCCAAAGCGCCTTAAGCATCTAGTTTCACAAGACCGCTGTTGCAGAAAGGAGCTATGTCTCTAGCAACTGCTTAGAGCATATGAGTCCCTCAAGTATAGAGTTCATATAACTCGGGTGAATGGTGTGAGACACAGTGATACATTTTAAATGTTCATAAACCCAGCAATACACTTTGAATGTTCATAAACACAGCAATATACTTTAAACGTTCATAAACACAGCAATATACTTTAAACGTTCATAAACACAGCAATATACTTTAAACGTTCATAACTTTCATTAGTTTCGACACTTCTCTTAAACAAGTGGCTTTATGTGGCAGAACATGTTTTTTATTGTGTCCTTTTCGACCTCTGCATTTGGATTGAGACAGAGGTCCTGCTGAAGATTCAGATACAGCAAGGCCAATGCCATTCTCAGCTGGGCCTATTACTACACCCCCTCTTGGCATTTCTTCCTGTTGTCCCAATGGAGTCGTCTGTACTTCTCTTTCAGCTTTCGTCCTCTCCCCCCTCTAGTCATTTTTTGCTGTGGGACAGAAAGCATATTGTTGCCTATCTTTCCCTATGTGTGATTTTGAGCAGCCAGTCTCAAACTCTTTCCGTCTTTGGTTTATTTTCCGTTGTCCAGGCAATTTTCATGCCTTGTATGCCGAATCCTATGCCCATAAAACCTCTGGTGCAACAGAGATTCACCGTCATTTTCATCAGCACTGACGCACTCTTTTCATCGAACTTGATTTTGTATCGAGCTTCTTTAGCCATAATAATCTGACTTCTAGACATCATGGTTAGGTCGGTTTCACGGACCCTTGTTCCCATGTTCTAGTTTCCCAGTTATGTCGCACTATGTTGAAGTTCATGTTTTTAATCTCATTGATTATGAACTGCTCGGCTGTGCTGCTTTCATACTGACCCTCTCTTTTCACCAAAATAGCTTTGTCCGGTTTATTTAGATTATGTGAGATGATTTTCTCCCATGCATTCAAGCAAGTAATTTGTCCCAGAATCTGGCCCAAAACAGATCCTTCTTCTAGAGGGTCTGTATGGGATGGACTATGCAGTCCTGACAATTTACAATATTGATATAGCCAAGTTCTCTCTTCCTCTTCCATTAGAGGAATTGGATTGCTAACCCACGAGGTCATAACCATACCTTGGGAAACACAACCCATAGCTAACTTCGATTTTCGGGTCAGCCAGACTTCTTTTTTACTGACAGTCTGCACCCACTTCCGCTCTTCTAGCTTATCGCATCTGTTACACAGTTCCAGTTTAGTCTCTCTAAACGTGCAGGAACACTTCGAACCTAGTAAAATAAGTTTCTCTTTACATAAATTACAGGTTCGGCAGACACAACTGGTCGCTCCCAGTTGTATCTTCTGGATGACCCACATCTGTTTGCTTAGTCTGCAGTTTCCACACACTGTGACTTCCCCAAGTGCACAGTGCCCTATTTTCCCTTCTGAATTATACCAGGAAAAAAGGTTTTGTCCCTCTTTCATGAGGGATTGTCTCAAACTTTCTTTGCTTGGCCGATCCTCATTCGGGCCTTCCCAAAGCAACTGGGCCACGTCACTCATTTCACAAATGCAACAACTCGTGAAGGGTATCAATTTACTATTGGTACCGTCAGGGCAACCCTCATGCCATTTCTTCACCCTAAGAAGTGCATATGCTTCATTTTGACATTGTACCCAGCCCGTCTTAGACTCTATAATGGACTCAAATACCACCTGCTTCAATATGCTTTTATTATGTCCCGACATGACCAAATGCCGTTATTTTCCAACTCCACACTAGTATTTGATGTGATTTTGGTTACCGTATCAACAGTACCCGTTTTATGTTTAAATCGTTTTCCTCTGATCTTATGTAATATAATTACTTGATCGCCTACCTTAAATGGGTTGGAGCTAAAATTCTCTTGTTCGGGCTGATCCTCAATTTTGAGTTCACTTGGTCTGACTCTGTAATTTAGAAAGTGAGTGCAGCGGTCAATTAATTCGTCCCAAAAACCTGCTTTTTCGTTCTTTATAAAAAATTCCTTGCATCTCTTAACCGCGGCCTCAGCAATTCCATTGCTTGCGGGCTGGTATTTCACACTTTTTATCAGTTTAACTCCAACCTTTTTGCAGTAGTCCTCGACTTCCTGTCCTGTCAGGTTAGATGCATTGTCGCCCCTGACTCTCATCGGTGGTCCACGGTATTTTATCCATTCATTTAAAGCTTGCACTACTACTGAGCTTGTAGCCTGTTTGCATGGATATATTTGCAGGAAATTGGAGCAATTATCCACTATTACTAAAAAGTAACAATTCTTTTGTCTGGTCGCGGGCCGGATCGGTCCGGCGAAATCGATAGATATTTCTTCATTTTCTCGCTCTGTTTTTATTGACCCATAGTCATTATTTCTGCTGGTCATTACTTTCCTGCACTCTGATCATGCCTTTCTGACTTTCAGGTAGGTTGTCTTCAAATTTTGTATGTTAAGCCGTGTGGCTTTACAGTACTTTGCCATGTAGCTTAAACTTGGATGCATTAAATCTTCATGTAGAGTTTCAATGAGATTCTTTTCACTGTCTTTGGTGATCGCCCTAATTATTTTAGTCACCTGCACTGTCTTATCTCTGAGGTATCTGTCGACCTCAGCATTACCCGATGCGGCAGGCGTTGTTTGCACCGTGTGGCTGCTTTGATGCAGCACCTGTGGTTTCACATCCTCTAACAACACGGCAATCTCTCTCCATAGAACGTCTTGTTTTAACGCTTTGCCTTTTGCAGTGCAAAAGCCGTTAAGTTTCCATGTCTCAAGATGTTCCGTCAGTGCTTTATACACATAGTCGCTATCTGTGACTAAAACCGCACCTGTTGTTTGTGTCAACTTCATGTGCCTCAAGACCTCTATGACTGCAGTCACTTCAGCTTGCTGTGCTGATTCCTCATGTGACAACTGTCCTTTTTGTCTAAAGACGGTCTTACCTCTTTCTTTTCTAATAAAACCCCACACAGTTTCGTCATTCTCTTTAGAACCGTCTGTAATATAACAAACAACGGTCCCCTTCGGGATTTCCGTTATTTTGTCCTTTTTGTTGGTCTTACTCTGCCCGAAAACGATCTGCGTATCCTGTAGCAGCTTGCTCCATTTAGCCCATGTGAACTGATGAACTTTTGGTGCTTCACTCACTAAGTTTTTTGCCTCTCTCGCCAGTTGAGTTATCCCTTCACCCTTTGCTTCAACGATTATCTGTTGATCTAAGGCTAAGGTTTTTATTGGTATCAGGCATTTAGCGATGCTGGCCAAGATATCAACCGCCGATTTCGGTTCCTGTTTTACCTGATTAGCGGGTTTTGGGTATGACATAAACTGGATCGGGTTCTTTTTATCTTTCTCATTGTAGAGTACCAGTTCCATTTCTTCTTTAGTGTTTTCTACACTCACAATCAATTTTTGATCTGGCTCCCTTCTTGCTATTTTTCCTGAGGCCAGAGCTAAATCGATTAGTTCTAACCTAACTTTTTCTAGCTTGTCATTCCAGGTTAGTTCATTTCCTTTTGTGGCCCCATAAAGTGGCTTAGCTAATTTAGCATAACCTGGTATCAGATCCCTGATAAAATTCATGTGCCCCATGAAACTCTGCAAACCTTTCAATCTCGTTGGGCTTTTTTGTCTCAACTCCTCCAATTTTTCTCTTGTAGTTTTTGAGAGCCCTCTGTCGGCTCCTGTTGTAGCAAAGCCCAAAAAGTCTACCTCCTTTTTCCCGATCTCAATCTTCTTGTAACTAGGCTTAAAACCCACTTTTATCAGCCTAGTCAGAACTTCGTCTACTATCCTCAGGTGTTCTTCTGGATCATCATTGATGATGATTAGGTCGTCGAAATACACAGTTACTGGTAGACCCGACATCAGTCCGACTACAATAGCCTAGAATGCATTTGGACTATTCATGAATCCCTGTGGAAGTGTAGTATAACAATAGTGCTTAGTTTGGAACGTGAACGCAGTTTTAGCCATACTTTCCTCAGTTAATGGAACTGTCCAAAAACCGTTTGCTAAGTCTATTTTTGTTAGTATCTGGCCCTTAGGCAAACCATTGGTTACGTCTTTTGCATTAATCAGATATCTCGTATCTGGTTCGGTCACTCGGTTTAATGATTTAAAATTCGTGACGAGTCTCCAGCTTTGGTCCGGCTTCGGAACGGCCTGTAGCGGGGAATTTGTGACTGCATTGGCTATTTCTTTGATCACCCCTAACTGTTTTAATTCTTTGATTGTTTCTTCAATTTCTGCTAACGCCTTTTTGTGTATGAGGTATTGTCTCTGCGGTTTATGCACACCACCTTTTATTTCGTACTCGAATTCTTTTCCTAGCAGGCCAACATCATTTTTAAATTTGGCAACTCCATTTTTATGTTTTTCTAGAATTGCTCTTACTTTATCTTTGTCTAGAATAGTGTCTTTTACCATTCTGTCAATTTCTCCCCTGAGGTCAACCATTTTCATCCATCTGACTGAGACGTCTTTATTACTCTCGCCCACAATGGTACAGGCATCCTGTAATGTAATCAAATTTTCTGACTGATTAGGAATGATGGCTATACCTTTCCACATGTACCAATCTGAAGAAATTGGTGTTTGCGATTTGTTAAAGCCATACACTCTCAAAAGTAAGTCTTTGAGAATAGTTCGCCTCGCGTAGTGTTGTAAACTTCTTCCTTCTTCAGTGTAGAAAAACTCAGAAGCGAAAACCAGGAGACTTATTTAAGCAGGATTCTTTATCTGCTGTAGTCTGCTTGGTCCAAAATCTTACCCAAGTCAAGTCAAGTCTAACTAAGGGAACTTTACATTGTAGTTTATATACATTTCAAGGGGGAGGGATTACATTGTGATGAACAAAGCATGTAAATGAGCTGAGACATGAGAACAGAACGGTGCAGGACTTCTCGCACTGAGACGAGAACTCCAAGACAAACGGTCTCATTAATAAAATAGCAGGTGTTCAAACGTACTCAGCATGACTATTCACCCGGTAAAACAATGAGAACAGGAAAAGCCTAGCCTTCTCGTACTGAGATGGGACAGTCAGGAATATCCCGCTGGGAACCCCTACAGTTTGCAGAGATTTCCTGGTCTCATCATTTATAAACTTTCTCAATATAAAATTCTATTGTATTGGAAATCTAAATTAAACATTTAAATAAAATTTGTAATCCTACAGTAGGGATGTGAATTTCTGCCAAAAAATGCCATTCGGACAATAGAGGAGCTAAAGTCGAATATCGTAAAAAATAAAATTAAAGTAAAAAAACGCACACTCACTCACAGTGACAAAGGGAGGCCAATTTCATCTTTAGCGATTTGTCATCAAACAAACTGTTTATTAATTGAACAAGTAACATGTTTTCGTCGTTTGTTTTAACATAGTAGGCTAATTGGAAGAAGAAAAAAACAATAAGCACGACGTAGCTTGCGATGGATTTTCACGATTAATACCGTTCCAAATTATACAATATCCCGTCCTTGATATTAATATAATCCCGCGGTAACTAAAGAGCCTATCCTTTAGTCGTGTCCTCAAGAGTTAGGTGATCAGTCTATATAAATTCGTATTCTATTATTGAATAATAGATTTCCCCTTTATATTATAAGTCTACCTTTTGTGGTACTCTTCAACCTTGTTCGCACTATAACAATATATCATACATATACTCTTTAAACATATACACATGTTATATGCTGCCTCTTTGGCTAGGCTGTTTGATCAATCAAATATCACAGTGATTATTCTTATCTCAAAAGAATGCTCACCCTCTGATGTCGCTCTCTTCAGGAAGGGTCCTTCTGGCCCGGTTAGAAGAATGTGACTCGCACTCAATGATCCAAGGTCCAGTCAAATGATTATAATAAATGTTACAAAATTTATTAAAACAATCAAATGAAAGAGGAGTACTTGTTACAGATCATAAATGAGTACTAACTAACAGATAGATACTAGCTAGGCTTGAAGCTTCTTGCCCCTGACAACTGCTGGTGTGTCAGGTTGGTGGTTGCAAGGAAGAGCGAGCAATCTCTGTTTTCTTCCGCTTATATAGGCTTTTTCTGCAGCTGGCTTTTGTATCCCCAAAGCGCCTTAAGCATCTAGTTTCACAAGACCGCTGTTGCAGAAAGGAGCTATGTCTCTAGCAACTGCTTAGAGCATATGAGTCCCTCAAGTATAGAGTTCATATAACTCGGGTGAATGGTGTGAGACACAGTGATACATTTTAAATGTTCATAAACCCAGCAATACACTTTGAATGTTCATAAACACAGCAATATACTTTAAACGTTCATAAACACAGCAATATACTTTAAACGTTCATAAACACAGCAATATACTTTAAACGTTCATAACTTTCATTAGTTTCGACACTTCTCTTAAACAAGTGGCTTTATGTGGCAGAACATGTTTTTTATTGTGTCCTTTTCGACCTCTGCATTTGGATTGAGACAGAGGTCCTGCTGAAGATTCAGATACAGCAAGGCCAATGCCATTCTCAGCTGGGCCTATTACTACACCCCCTCTTGGCATTTCTTCCTGTTGTCCCAATGGAGTCGTCTGTACTTCTCTTTCAGCTTTCGTCCTCTCCCCCCTCTAGTCATTTTTTGCTGTGGGACAGAAAGCATATTGTTGCCTATCTTTCCCTATGTGTGATTTTGAGCAGCCAGTCTCAAACTCTTTCCGTCTTTGGTTTATTTTCCGTTGTCCAGGCAATTTTCATGCCTTGTATGCCGAATCCTATGCCCATAAAACCTCTGGTGCAACAGAGATTCACCGTCATTTTCATCAGCACTGACGCACTCTTTTCATCGAACTTGATTTTGTATCGAGCTTCTTTAGCCATAATAATCTGACTTCTAGACATCATGGTTAGGTCGGTTTCACGGACCCTTGTTCCCATGTTCTAGTTTCCCAGTTATGTCGCACTATGTTGAAGTTCATGTTTTTAATCTCATTGATTATGAACTGCTCGGCTGTGCTGCTTTCATACTGACCCTCTCTTTTCACCAAAATAGCTTTGTCCGGTTTATTTAGATTATGTGAGATGATTTTCTCCCATGCATTCAAGCAAGTAATTTGTCCCAGAATCTGGCCCAAAACAGATCCTTCTTCTAGAGGGTCTGTATGGGATGGACTATGCAGTCCTGACAATTTACAATATTGATATAGCCAAGTTCTCTCTTCCTCTTCCATTAGAGGAATTGGATTGCTAACCCACGAGGTCATAACCATACCTTGGGAAACACAACCCATAGCTAACTTCGATTTTCGGGTCAGCCAGACTTCTTTTTTACTGACAGTCTGCACCCACTTCCGCTCTTCTAGCTTATCGCATCTGTTACACAGTTCCAGTTTAGTCTCTCTAAACGTGCAGGAACACTTCGAACCTAGTAAAATAAGTTTCTCTTTACATAAATTACAGGTTCGGCAGACACAACTGGTCGCTCCCAGTTGTATCTTCTGGATGACCCACATCTGTTTGCTTAGTCTGCAGTTTCCACACACTGTGACTTCCCCAAGTGCACAGTGCCCTATTTTCCCTTCTGAATTATACCAGGAAAAAAGGTTTTGTCCCTCTTTCATGAGGGATTGTCTCAAACTTTCTTTGCTTGGCCGATCCTCATTCGGGCCTTCCCAAAGCAACTGGGCCACGTCACTCATTTCACAAATGCAACAACTCGTGAAGGGTATCAATTTACTATTGGTACCGTCAGGGCAACCCTCATGCCATTTCTTCACCCTAAGAAGTGCATATGCTTCATTTTGACATTGTACCCAGCCCGTCTTAGACTCTATAATGGACTCAAATACCACCTGCTTCAATATGCTTTTATTATGTCCCGACATGACCAAATGCCGTTATTTTCCAACTCCACACTAGTATTTGATGTGATTTTGGTTACCGTATCAACAGTACCCGTTTTATGTTTAAATCGTTTTCCTCTGATCTTATGTAATATAATTACTTGATCGCCTACCTTAAATGGGTTGGAGCTAAAATTCTCTTGTTCGGGCTGATCCTCAATTTTGAGTTCACTTGGTCTGACTCTGTAATTTAGAAAGTGAGTGCAGCGGTCAATTAATTCGTCCCAAAAACCTGCTTTTTCGTTCTTTATAAAAAATTCCTTGCATCTCTTAACCGCGGCCTCAGCAATTCCATTGCTTGCGGGCTGGTATTTCACACTTTTTATCAGTTTAACTCCAACCTTTTTGCAGTAGTCCTCGACTTCCTGTCCTGTCAGGTTAGATGCATTGTCGCCCCTGACTCTCATCGGTGGTCCACGGTATTTTATCCATTCATTTAAAGCTTGCACTACTACTGAGCTTGTAGCCTGTTTGCATGGATATATTTGCAGGAAATTGGAGCAATTATCCACTATTACTAAAAAGTAACAATTCTTTTGTCTGGTCGCGGGCCGGATCGGTCCGGCGAAATCGATAGATATTTCTTCATTTTCTCGCTCTGTTTTTATTGACCCATAGTCATTATTTCTGCTGGTCATTACTTTCCTGCACTCTGATCATGCCTTTCTGACTTTCAGGTAGGTTGTCTTCAAATTTTGTATGTTAAGCCGTGTGGCTTTACAGTACTTTGCCATGTAGCTTAAACTTGGATGCATTAAATCTTCATGTAGAGTTTCAATGAGATTCTTTTCACTGTCTTTGGTGATCGCCCTAATTATTTTAGTCACCTGCACTGTCTTATCTCTGAGGTATCTGTCGACCTCAGCATTACCCGATGCGGCAGGCGTTGTTTGCACCGTGTGGCTGCTTTGATGCAGCACCTGTGGTTTCACATCCTCTAACAACACGGCAATCTCTCTCCATAGAACGTCTTGTTTTAACGCTTTGCCTTTTGCAGTGCAAAAGCCGTTAAGTTTCCATGTCTCAAGATGTTCCGTCAGTGCTTTATACACATAGTCGCTATCTGTGACTAAAACCGCACCTGTTGTTTGTGTCAACTTCATGTGCCTCAAGACCTCTATGACTGCAGTCACTTCAGCTTGCTGTGCTGATTCCTCATGTGACAACTGTCCTTTTTGTCTAAAGACGGTCTTACCTCTTTCTTTTCTAATAAAACCCCACACAGTTTCGTCATTCTCTTTAGAACCGTCTGTAATATAACAAACAACGGTCCCCTTCGGGATTTCCGTTATTTTGTCCTTTTTGTTGGTCTTACTCTGCCCGAAAACGATCTGCGTATCCTGTAGCAGCTTGCTCCATTTAGCCCATGTGAACTGATGAACTTTTGGTGCTTCACTCACTAAGTTTTTTGCCTCTCTCGCCAGTTGAGTTATCCCTTCACCCTTTGCTTCAACGATTATCTGTTGATCTAAGGCTAAGGTTTTTATTGGTATCAGGCATTTAGCGATGCTGGCCAAGATATCAACCGCCGATTTCGGTTCCTGTTTTACCTGATTAGCGGGTTTTGGGTATGACATAAACTGGATCGGGTTCTTTTTATCTTTCTCATTGTAGAGTACCAGTTCCATTTCTTCTTTAGTGTTTTCTACACTCACAATCAATTTTTGATCTGGCTCCCTTCTTGCTATTTTTCCTGAGGCCAGAGCTAAATCGATTAGTTCTAACCTAACTTTTTCTAGCTTGTCATTCCAGGTTAGTTCATTTCCTTTTGTGGCCCCATAAAGTGGCTTAGCTAATTTAGCATAACCTGGTATCAGATCCCTGATAAAATTCATGTGCCCCATGAAACTCTGCAAACCTTTCAATCTCGTTGGGCTTTTTTGTCTCAACTCCTCCAATTTTTCTCTTGTAGTTTTTGAGAGCCCTCTGTCGGCTCCTGTTGTAGCAAAGCCCAAAAAGTCTACCTCCTTTTTCCCGATCTCAATCTTCTTGTAACTAGGCTTAAAACCCACTTTTATCAGCCTAGTCAGAACTTCGTCTACTATCCTCAGGTGTTCTTCTGGATCATCATTGATGATGATTAGGTCGTCGAAATACACAGTTACTGGTAGACCCGACATCAGTCCGACTACAATAGCCTGAAATGCATTTGGACTATTCATGAATCCCTGTGGAAGTGTAGTATAACAATAGTGCTTAGTTTGGAACGTGAACGCAGTTTTAGCCATACTTTCCTCAGTTAATGGAACTGTCCAAAAACCGTTTGCTAAGTCTATTTTTGTTAGTATCTGGCCCTTAGGCAAACCATTGGTTACGTCTTTTGCATTAATCAGATATCTCGTATCTGGTTCGGTCACTCGGTTTAATGATTTAAAATTCGTGACGAGTCTCCAGCTTTGGTCCGGCTTCGGAACGGCCTGTAGCGGGGAATTTGTGACTGCATTGGCTATTTCTTTGATCACCCCTAACTGTTTTAATTCTTTGATTGTTTCTTCAATTTCTGCTAACGCCTTTTTGTGTATGAGGTATTGTCTCTGCGGTTTATGCACACCACCTTTTATTTCGTACTCGAATTCTTTTCCTAGCAGGCCAACATCATTTTTAAATTTGGCAACTCCATTTTTATGTTTTTCTAGAATTGCTCTTACTTTATCTTTGTCTAGAATAGTGTCTTTTACCATTCTGTCAATTTCTCCCCTGAGGTCAACCATTTTCATCCATCTGACTGAGACGTCTTTATTACTCTCGCCCACAATGGTACAGGCATCCTGTAATGTAATCAAATTTTCTGACTGATTAGGAATGATGGCTATACCTTTCCACATGTACCAATCTGAAGAAATTGGTGTTTGCGATTTGTTAAAGCCATACACTCTCATTTTTCCCTCTTGTTTCTCTGCATCCCCAGGTAAATCGTTCAGACAACTGATCTCCGCCCCTGAATCCAATAGGAACGTTCTCCCATTGTAGTCGAGGTAGAAAAAGCCGTCTATTTCTTTAATTAGGTCAGACTGGATGGTTGCTTTTCCTTTGGGGATTCCCTATTTCTGTTGTCGCTGAAACTCGTTAGACCTCACGGATCTTGTCTTGGTTTTGTCATTACTGTACGAATTTCACCCTGCTGGTTTTTGTCTAGCTCTTTGTTCTCTGACTCTGCTTTGCTGCTCTGGAGTCATCTTATCCCATTCATCTTTTGAAACATAAGTTGAGCTTTCTGGCCTGGTGCCATTTTTTGAGTATGCAGGTTTCTGTAATTGTCCTCCACTGGGCTTTCCTTGCCTTTCTCGGCTTCGCGATCTATTTCTTCGCTGATTGCTGCTTGGTTTGATTGATTCCCTCTGTTCTCTGGGAACTGTTGGCTTTTCTAAGTATTTAGTCCCTTGTCGCCCATTATAGCCCTGTGCTCCTCTGAGCCTCTCTGATTTTCTTTGACCTTCTGGCCTGTTGCCTGTTACCCTCTGGGACTCTAGCTTTCCCTTTTTCTCAGCTTCCTGCTTGGATCGCCTGTCATACCTTACTGCAAAAGTTTGTAACTCGTCCCAGTGAGTTTCTTTACCCCATGTTTTTAGCGAGTTCAGGCCTGGCAGATCCTTGTCAAACTTCAGGAGTTCTTTCACTGTTTGAATTGGTTTTCTACCTCTTTCGGCTCTATTTTTGCAGAATATTAGGACCCCGGTGCTTTTGATCTCCCTCAGCCCTTTCTCATATTTCTCTTTAGCCGTCACTCCCGAAATATTCTTCTTGTGAAGGGAAATGTCGTCAATTTTTAGTTCCAACCCTACCAGTTGATTAATCATTAGCTCTATATCCTCGTCATGAATATTAAGCTTTTTCCCTAATTCTACTATTTTTTGACAGTTTCTCATGTTATCTCTGGAGTCGAGTTTCATTCCATTAAACATCTCAATTTCTGTGGCCGTTATGGTATGCTTAGGTCTTGCCCTAGTTTTTCTTACTGGCCTGGGGTAATTTTCTTCCTCTGAAGAAGAGGACTCACTTGATTCAGACTCTTCCTGTGAGCTCCCTTGCACTCTATAGGGCCCTGTGATCCTGCGGCTATTCCCTGATAGTGCCTTTTTTCTTATTGAAGAGGCTGCTACTCGGGCTAAGTTTATGTCTAATCCTTCCCTGGGCTCTGGCACCTCACTTTCTTCCCCTGCACTGAAATCATATTCATAATTTCCTTCCTTTTGGGGTACTATTTCTGGTTCTGTTCTTCTGCTATATATTGGGTTATTTGTTTCTGTTAGAACTTCCTTTCTTAGTTCAAAAATATCACCCATAACAGGGTCCCTTCCACTCCGACCTCTATTTTCTGGGAGAGCCAGACGGAGACATAATGCTAGAGCTTTTTGACAGGCATCCTGTTTTTCGGCTATCATATCTTGTTTAGCCTTAGAACTTGTCCCGCGCATGTCTAAAATTTCATCAGCTGTCGGCCCTGTCGCTGCTAAGAAGAATTTCTGCATGTATTCGGGCTCTGCTCTCCTGATGCTTCCTTTTAGGTTATGCCCCGGTTGGGTTAAAGTTTTTCTCCCCGCTAGGTCTACGTGTTCCCTAGCGTGGCTACTACTCCTTCTTTCTTTAGACAAAGGTCGTGCTTTTTTATGATTAACCCTATTTCTTTGTGGAATGGGTTCATCCCATTGGTTTCCTCCGCTTTCTTCACCTTCCCAGTCAGTCCCTTCTGGGTACGATGCCCAGTCTGCATTAATAGCCTGAGCTAATTCATTTGCAACTGCTGCATATGCCGGCCCAGGGCTTGCCTCTTGAAAGTCTAATCTTCTCTGGACACTAGGGCCTGGTCGCCCTGTATCAGAATAATTGATTTCAGTATTCTGAGAGTCCCTGCGCCTTCTCTGCGGGGGAAGAACCGTACCGTCATACATCACTCTTGTACTACCACTATAGACTTCTACACTAGAATCCGTGGTTGGCTTGTATGAGACCTCCATTCCTTGATCGAAATGGATTTTAATTTTGTCTCCTAGTGTCCTATTTGTGTCAATCCGTCCAACTATGGCCCTTACATCTGCTGCTGAGGTGCAAATAAACTCCCTTCCATTGTTTATTTCACAATCTCCTATATACCATTCCGAAGTGCCTTCCTTGGTACTTTTTTCTCGGAAAAATGTATCACGCGTTGTTACGGTGATTTGGTATACAGATACAGGTTGAGAGGTTGCAAGCACATTTAAGTCTGGTGGCCTTTGAGCCATTTGAGTCATTTCAGCTGGAAATGCAGACCAAGACAAACACTTATTTCCTTTTCTTAAGGAATTTACAAGACCCTTTCTCTTAAGGGATTTTTATTAGTTTTGGTCAGATACTCATGGTTCTGCCGCGCGGTTTATTTCGCTTTTCCTTTCAATAGGGCGTCCCCTATTTATAGCGAAGCTTTTTTGGGTCATCCAGCTTTGATTGATCAAAATCGCTTTTTGCTCCGGGTCTTTATTATCTAACGATAATCCCGCGACGAGCCCCCATGCGATGGATTTTCACGATTAATACCGTTCCAAATTATACAATATCCCGTCCTTGATATTAATATAATCCCGCGGTAACTAAAGAGCCTATCCTTTAGTCGTGTCCTCAAGAGTTAGGTGATCAGTCTATATAAATTCGTATTCTATTATTGAATAATAGATTTCCCCTTTATATTATAAGTCTACCTTTTGTGGTACTCTTCAACCTTGTTCGCACTATAACAATATATCATACTGCCTCTTATATGCTGCCTCTTTGGCTAGGCTGTTTGATCAATCAAATATCACAGTGATTATTCTTATCTCAAAAGAATGCTCACCCTCTGATGTCGCTCTCTTCAGGAAGGGTCCTTCTGGCCCGGTTAGAAGAATGTGACTCGCACTCAATGATCCAAGGTCCAGTCAAATGATTATAATAAATTTTACAAAATTTATTAAAACAATCAAATGAAAGAGGAGTACTTGTTACAGATCATAAATGAGTACTAACTAACAGATAGATACTAGCTAGGCTTGAAGCTTCTTGCCCCTGACAACTGCTGGTGTGTCAGGTTGGTGGTTGCAAGGAAGAGCGAGCAATCTCTGTTTTCTTCCGCTTATATAGGCTTTTTCTGCAGCTGGCTTTTGTATCCCCAAAGCGCCTTAAGCATCTAGTTTCACAAGACCGCTGTTGCAGAAAGGAGCTATGTCTCTAGCAACTGCTTAGAGCATATGAGTCCCTCAAGTATAGAGTTCATATAACTCGGGTGAATGGTGTGAGACACAGTGATACATTTTAAATGTTCATAAACCCAGCAATACACTTTGAATGTTCATAAACACAGCAATATACTTTAAACGTTCATAAACACAGCAATATACTTTAAACGTTCATAAACACAGCAACATACTTTAAACGTTCATAACTTTCATTAGTTTCGACACTTCTCTTAAACAAGTGGCTTTATGTGGCAGAACATGTTTTTTATTGTGTCCTTTTCGACCTCTGCATTTGGATTGAGACAGAGGTCCTGCTGAAGATTCAGATACAGCAAGGCCAATGCCATTCTCAGCTGGGCCTATTACTACAAGCTACAGTCCGTTTTTGCATCGCCAAACCAGATGCTTGTTAGATCAAAAAATAATGTCATGTCATAATGATTTTATGTGAACCTGCCTTTACAGTCAATAGCCTCCTCCTTTTTAAACAAATTAGTTTCAATCAATGTAAACTATTCGTGTGACTATGCCCCTGTATAGTGTGACTATACACACACATTACCGCGGGATAGCGGGTGTTCATTTCATAAACTGTACACAATGGTAGCTTATTTAACCTGTTAACCTTTGCCAGTGCGCCGACGCTCTGAAGCGTTTTTTTGTTGCATATAAATTAATGTATATGTCCAAAAAATGGATAATGTCATACTTTTTAGTAGTGCTATCGTGGCGTAATAATCTGTTTGGTTGTAAAATGTATTACCTGAATGAAATGAAATCGAATGTATCGTCCTGTAGAATCATTCATTCACAGACGGCATACGAAGATGTTCAACTAATAAAGATCTTCATCGCTGGCAAAAATGTGACCAGTCACGGAAACTAGGGACACAAGTCGGTTCTGGGGCATTTTGAGTTATTCATAGATTCTGAGAGTGTAATATCCAAGCTTTCCAACGATGTGTAACATGTGGAAATCTGATAATATTTGGAGAAGTTGTGGCCATTTTAAAGTAGGCACTTAAAAAAGCTCAAAGAGGAGAAAACGAGCTAAAGATTGTGCAGTTCTCACCTGTCTCTGCTGCTGGGGGTGACAATAGGGCTCATTTACATCTCATTTAGATAAGCCATACCCCCTGTAAAGCTCCTCCATGTGCTTTACAGCTTTTTTTACACTTCGAATGAGTGCACTTCTGCCGCACTAGGCGAAAAACAATTGTGCTGCCCCTCTATTTGCAACGTACCAGCAACAACACACAAAGACCAATAATGCCATATAGCCTGCATATAACGCGAAACCAGCAACAACACATAAAGACCAATATGCCATATACATATAACGCAAAACCAGCAACAACACACAAAGACCAATATGCCATATAGCCTGCATATAACGCAAAACCAGCAACAACACACAAAGGCCAATATGCCATATACATACAGTATAACGCAAAACCAGCAACAACACACAAAGACCAATATGCCATATACATATAACGCAAAACCAACAACAACAAACAAAGACCAATAAGCCATAGGCCTACATATAGCGCAAATAGTACGCAACGCTCGTGTGCCCAAAATGTCAACAATATTAAAGTTTATGTAGGAGGCAAATGCCTGCTGGCATTTTTCTTTAAGCAGTCATTTCTGCAATTTTCCAAATAATCACATTTCACCTCCTCAAATTACTGTTGCAAATCTCTTTACACCACTTTCTTATGTGCGTATACACACACAAATGAAATGTCCGCAAGCACATTATATCATCAGCAGGTTCAGCATCTTAAATAACGACTAAAGAGCAAATGAAGCTTAACTTACATTTCAGAAACACGCACGGCAGGCCTTCATCGCAGCAGCAAAGGTCTTAACTGCATCCTCTATTTCGATTCTCCGTCACATATGAAACAGCCAGCCACCGCTGTCAGCGAGCCGAGCCGCCGTATTGAAGCACTGAGGGCGAGCGCGCTGCGCCCATACCTCCGGTTCAGTTTCCCGAGCCCACGAAGTGCGGCGAAAACATTTTCGGTGTAACTGCCAGACGGTTCATCTCGTCTGCGACAATCTTTGCGGCATCCATCTTCATTGAATTTTGATATCAGAGAGAGCTGGCCAGAGCACAGCATAATAAGTAGCCATGTGGTTGACTTGGAGGGCGGGGGCAAAAGCGCCGGGTTATTCAGTATGGAAATACACACAGACAATGACACGCCACGCCCCTACTGCATGCTAGAATCTCGGAAAACAAGCCGATTTCAACCTCAAAATGTAAGCTTTTAAATATACCAATACTGCTATCTCAAACATGGAGAGGCTTCTTCGTGATTTCAATTAACAGATTCTCCAAAAAATTGAAAATCACCAATTTTGAAAAAAACTCTTCTTTCTCATTTTGCTCGAAAGTTGTGCTGCCGACTTGTGTCCCTGGTTTCTGTGACGGGTCACAAATATGATGCATTTGCAGATTTGCTTTCACTAGACTGAACTGTAGATCCACTGCCACTTCATCCAACGCTCTTGATGTTCTTAAATCTTCCTGTTACGAATCCGAGTCGAGTGTGATTGAACGCTCTTCAGACGATTCAGTGCATGAGGAACTGAACAGATCATTCAGACTGATTCGCGAACCGATTTAGACAGATCTGCCAACTTGTTTGATGAAGTCTTTGAACAGAATAGACTCAAAAGAGTGATTCATTTGTAAATTGAGAATCGCTCATGCCCATAAAAAGATACAGCGCGCTTGGAATAAACTCATTTAACAACATGTAATTGCATTAAAATAAAGTAACGAGAGGAACGTCGCCCAACGTAACGTGTAAAAGTATACGCCTTGTGTCCCTGACAGGAAAATACCCTGCTGCGCGATCTGTTACAGTAGGCGCGGCGTCAATTATGTAAAATATACTAGGCTACACATTGGAATTGCACGAAAATATAACGATATTCGAAAAAAATATTTTATGATGCAACCCAACTTTGAGAATAGATTAACGGCGATATTTTTTTTATCGCCCGATAAGAGTCTCACGTTAACGCAGCACGTTAACGCCGATAACGGCCCACCACTAGAAATTACATAACAATCAATCTCAGTTGCAAACATAATATCACTTTTCTCCTTACTTTTAAAAAGACATTTAGTAAGAAATGGAACTTAAGGAGTCTGAAAAAAGGATGACGTGATGACGTACTGACGTACTGACGTAGTGTGTGTGTGTGCGCGTTGGGTGCGAAATTCAACATGGCAGCGCGCCGCTGCTAGATAAGACAAACAAACTTTGTATTTTTTTTTTTTTTTTTTTTTTCTCTTCTCTTTCTTTTCCGCTACAACATCACCCGCGTTAACCCTAACTTAAAACCTGGATTTCAACTCGGAACTGGACCAACTGGAGGATTACATTGACCATCACTTCAACAGACTCTGTAACGTTGCAATGGGCCGATCAAGCAAAGCCAAAAAACCACGCACCTCGGATTCACCCTTATCAACCGATTCACCGCCGTCACCAACATCACCAGCTTCCACGCCGATCAAAACAAACTGCTGTTCCGACGTACTCTTATCAATCAACGAGCGCTTAGCTAACCTGGAATCTAGACTCTCACTAATCGAAGTACTGCACAAAGAATTTCAAAACCTCCGCCACAGCCTGGAATACAGTCAACAACAAGTCGATTCGCTCACTGAAGAAAACAAATCACTGAAAAGCTCCGTGGACACACTCACTACAAAACTCTCAACAGTAAACAGTCAACTTACCTCCGTCACCGCTGAGAACAAAGCCATGCAAGAAACCATCCTGGATATACAGTCACGCAGTATGAGAGACAATCTAATCTTCTCCGGCATCCCTGAATCATCCACCGAGGACCCCGAAAAATCTGTTAAGGACTTCCTGATCAACCAGCTCAAACTTTCACCAGAGACTGTAGAGCACATCACTTTCCATCGCGTTCACCGTTTAGGACAGAAACACATCAACTCCACCCGTTCCCGCCCCATCATCGCCAAATTTGAACACTTCAAACAAAAAGTACTGGTACAGCGACAAGGACGACAGCTCAAAGGGACTCATTACGGACTCAACGATCAATATCCACAAGAAATCATCCGCAGACGTAAGCTACTTTTCCCCATCCGTAGGACAATGATCAATCAAGGTAAAAAAGCAATCATCACAGTGGACAAATTATATATTGATGGACAATTATTTAGAGACAAAGACACTACTCCCTGGCTTTACTAATAATTGAAAATAGCAATGTAACATTTCCAATCCGTTTATGCTCAATTTATAGTCAATTCATAATCTTCATATTCTTTCATTAACCCAATTGCACCACACACGCACATTGTATTCTAAATGCACCTAAATAGCCTTGCTCACTGTTTATATGTTCTGTATTTGTTGTTTATAGGTATCCCTGTTTTATTTGTCATTTGTTGTTATAGATTTACACACACACACACACACACACACACACACACACACACACACACACACACTCAACCACATTCACATCCACACACACAGACTTATATTCACACAAGGTAACTATGAAATATACATTATAGGTTCATGCAATTGAAATTCATAACTTGGAATATTCGTGGTGTTGGTTCACAAACAAAAAAAAATAAAGTTTTAAATTACCTAAAAAATACACAAGCGGATATATGTCTAATACAGGAAACACACCTCTCTCAATATACACAGAACAGCTTAAAAACTACACATTTTAACCACTGTTTTTCCTCCCACTATAATTCAAAACAAAGAGGAGTATGCATCTTAATAAACAAAAAAATACAGTTTAACCACCATACAACCATTTCAGATCATGAAGGCCGTTTTATCATTATTAACATTTCAATCAATAATAATCCAATTACAATTGGCAACATTTATGGGCCAAACTCTGATGATTCCTCCTTCTTTGTAAATTTCTTCTCTTCTCTTTCAAACATTTCTAACGGTCCAATAATTATAGGGGGAGACTATAACACTGTAATCAATCCATCACTTGACAGGTCAAAACACACAGGAAAATCTGGGCAATCTTCCAAAACAATAAAACAGTTCATGAGTGATTTTGGTCTTTGCGATGGTTGGAGGCTACAACACCCACTTGCCAGAGAATACACCTTTTATTCTAATGTCCACCAAACCTACTCCCGCATTGATTTCTTTCTAACCAGTAATTCAATCATACCAAATATTTTAGAAACCAAAATACATCCGATCATTATTAGCGACCACTCTGCGGTAACTCTAACATGGAACCTATCTGCAATACAAAAGCACCCCACCAGATGGCGTTTTAATACATCACTCTTGAAAGATCCAGAATTTGACAGCTACTTCAAGAGAGAGTGGACATCCTTCCTTGAAATAAATGACTCTCCAAAGTCATCAGCATCGCTACTCTGGGAAACATGGAAAGTAGTTTTACGGGGGAAAATTATTTCATATTCAGTACATAAAAAAAAAAAGGACAGAGAAAGAGAAACCCAACTGGAAGAAAGAATAAAAGAATTAGAAATTTTACATGCAAATAATCAATCAGAAAGCATCTATAAAGAAATTAGAGAAAAAAAAATATTGCTCAATGAAATAATAAACAAAAGAAACCAGTTTCTGATTCACAGGCTCCGTCAAGAAACTTTTCACCATAGCAATAAATCCGGAAAATATTTAGCCAGTCAAATTAAAAGAAATAAAGAAAGAACAGCCATAACCTCCATCAGAAACTCGGCAGGGAAGCTAACCAACTCACCAGTTGAAATAAACAAGATATTTCAAGATTACTATACAAAATTATACTCATCTGATCTTGATCCAAACCAAGAAGACATAACCCAATTCCTCGATAACACCATTCTACCAAAACTCAACATGGAACAAATAAACACACTAGAATCACCAATCACTGAAAAAGAACTTCATTCCGCATTGAAAAGCATGCAAAATAATAAAGCACCAGGTCCGGATGGCTTCCCTGCTGAGTTCTATGAACATTTTTGGTCAACTTTATACCCACTATTTAGCAGAACAATAACAGACATAAAACATAACGCAAAATTCCCTTCCCACATGAATACAGCACTTATATCACTCATCCCTAAACCTAACAAAGACCACACCTTCACATCCAACTATCGTCCTATCTCACTTATGAATGTCGACATAAAAATTATTAGCAAAGCACTAGCCCATAGAATTGAACAAATTATACCGTATATAATCCATCCTGATCAGACCGGCTTCATAAAAGGTAGACATGCATCTAATAATACCCGCAGATTATACAACTTAATGCACTACTCATCAGTACAACAGAAAGATACTCTCATTACCACATTAGACGCCGAAAAAGCTTTCGATAGGGTCAACTGGAAATTTTTATTCACCACGTTACAAAAATTCGGCTTTGGAGAGTCGTTTATTAACTGGATCAAGATTTTATACACATCACCATCGGCCACAGTAACAACGAACGGACTAACATCACAAAGCTTCACACTGCACAGGGGAACGAGGCAGGGATGTCCACTCTCTCCATCCCTATTCACCATTTTTATTGAACCTTTAGCAGCAGCTATCCGTCAAAACCCAGCAATCAAAGGTATTGAAACACCACAACAAACACATAAAATCTCACTCTATGCAGATGATATCCTACTATATATACAAGAACCCCTAACATCTACTCAAGAAATAATTAAAACAATTCAGTCCTTCTCAAAAATATCCGATTATGCAATAAACTGGAATAAATCTTCCACCCTCCCTTTACATAAAACCAAATGGGATGTGGCTCCCCAGCAATCACCAATACCTATTTGTCAAGATCACATCACTTACTTAGGCATTAAGATTTCCTCCAGACTGTCAGAGTTGGTAACACTCAAATTCACACCATTGCTAAAAAAAATTGAAGACGACTTGCTCAGATGGCTCAATCTCCCAATCTCCATAATCGGCAGGATAGCAGCAATAAAAATGACGATTTTACCGAAAATTAATTACCTATTCTCAATGATTCCAACCCACCCCACACTCACCTGGTTTAAATCACTAGACTCCATTATAACTCGCTTCTACTGGAAAAATAAAACGCCAAGGATAAAACTCACTACACTTCAAAAAAGTAAGGTTCAAGGAGGACTAGAAGCACCAAATTTCCAATATTACTCAATGGCTAACCAACTGCAATACATATACAAATGGATTCGCCCCACCCAATCTGATATTGTATGGCTAGATATAGAACAATCATTATGCAAAGAATTAAATATAGCTGACATACCATTCCTCACCAAATCAATTAAACAACACACATGTTTTAAGGCAGTAACTATAGCCACCACTCTGACAGCCTGGTGGAAATTTCACCAAATCACTAATTCTACATTAGCTCCATCTAACCTCACCCCACTGTGGAACAACCGTGACTTTATAAGCAATAAAAAAACATTGAACTTTCACACATGGGCGGAAAAGGGTATCACCCACATTAAGCATATTTTCAAATCTAACACATTTAGACCATTTCCGGAACTGGCCCAGGAGTATGGCATCGGGAACAACGAATTTTTAAAATACCTACAACTCAAATCTTCTGTTCTGACAAAAATAAACATCAGAGACACAAATTTAGAACTTCCACCGGCAATATCAGACTTGGTCAACATTTCCTCTCCAAAGAAACTTCTCTCTAAAATATACAAAATGATCTCAAATCAACTTCAGACCATATACTTACCAAGAATAAAATGGGAAAACGATCTATCAATAGCCCCTGATGCCAACTTCTGGACCCAAATCTGTAAAAACATCTATCACATGTCCAAAAATTCGAATCTTCAGTTAATACAATACAAAATACTTCACAGAACGCATTACACGGGCAATAGATTAGCTAAAATGGGATTCACATCAGAAATTTGCACACATTGCAATCAAAATTCTACAGATACATACATTCATGCAACCTGGCACTGCACTCCAATCAAACACTTTTGGGAAGAGGTCACACAGGCACTATCAACTATAGTTGGCTGCCACATCCCAATGTCGCCTTCCCTTTGCTTGCTGGGGGACCTCACAATAATAACTGATAAAACCATAAACTCTAAAATACTCCTCACAGCTCTAGCCATCGCCAAGAAAACTATCCTCATGAACTGGAAAACCAGAAATAAATTACACATTAACATCTGGAAAAATCTTATAACAGACTTCATGGCAATGGAACTCGCATCTCCCCTTCATAATAACACATCTGAAACTGATCCCTGCCGTCCAACACTTTCTGACCTCTTACAGCTATGAATCCTTTCTCTGTTTTCAACTCTGACTTCTCTCACCTTCTTACTCAACCCACGAATATTCATATTAGTTGTTTAAACTTGTTTCTGTCATCATTGTTATTGCTATCTTTACTGTTACTGTTATGATTACTAATTTCACTTTTTTTTTTTTTTTTTTTTTTTTTTTCATTGTTGTAACTACTGTTGTTGCTGTCTTTTGCTCTTACCGTTATGATCACCACTGCCATCATCATTGTCATTTATTATTATTATTAATATTATTATTATTATTATCATCATCAATATTGCCATTGTCAATGCTGTTTTAGAATTAGATATCATTGTCATCACTAGTGCAATAACTTCCCCCTTATCTCTTCATGGGTTTTTAATGCACCACAACATAGAATAAAAAAAAAAAAAAAAAAAAAAAAAAAAAAGAAGGATTAAGGATATATGGAAAAACCTCACAAACACCAAGGCAGGCTAGACAGGCGAGAAGTGGTTTCAACGGGACAGCATCTCTGTCCCAATTTGAGACACTCTCGCACTGTACTCCCTATTTTAATGCACCTTAGACATTGCACATAACACACATAACACAAAAAAAAAAAAAAAAATTAAAAAAAAAATAGGAAAAGATATGGACTGATGAGATGAGGGGGAAGGTTATATTATATTATCTTATATTATATTATCTTATTATGTCGTATTTTATGCAGGATTGACAATGGCAATTATTACATAGGAGGAAGGATGGAAGTAAAAAATCTACCAACACAATATTGGCAATATGGTGGTAGTGGGAAGTGGGATGGTGATGGTAATAACAATGGTAATACATAATAAACGGTTACTTTGTTTACGCATACACACACATACACATAACCACACTCACACCCGCACACATACACACTTAAACACTTAAATCACTCTTGTCACTGCTGGAAGTATGGATTTACAAGATTGCTCACTACTGCACTATGTTGGTTTGTTTGTATGTATGCCTGATTGTTAAATAAAAAAAAATAAAAAAAAAAAAAAGAAAAAAATAAAAAGAAATGGAACTTAAATACAAAATAAGTACTCTGGTTGAATTTACCACGTAGCTTACACCATTTATAGAGGCAGACAAGATAATTTTTTACAGGAGTATATATTTTCACTGTTAAATGAAAAATGCTGCCCGATTCACAGGCTCATAATTCCCGTACAACTGTTCCTTTAAGGAATACAGCCAAAAGCACCAAGGGGGAGGGGTTACCAACCATCCAAAATTTTAAGGTGGAAGGAATAGTTAGACGAATAAGGAGCTGGCGAAAAAGGAGCTGGAGTCAGCCTCGTTGGATACAGTGATTCCAATTCATATAGTTGGATATACTGTTTGTTTTGGGGAAAAAGTGAATTGTTGAAAGATTCTGAATATTAATCTGTGTTTAATCAAATTGAATATATATATATATATATATATATATATATATATATATATAGGTCCTTCTCAAAAAATTAGCATATTGTGATAAAGTTCATTATTTTCCATAATGTAATGATAAAAATTAAACTTTCATATATTTTATATTCATTGCAAACCAACTGAAATATTTCAGGTCTTTTATTGTTTTAATATTGATGATTTTGGCATACAGCTCATGAAAACCCAAAATTCCTATCTCAAAAAATTAAAAAATTAGCCACTTTTGAACCAGAAACAGCGGCAGAAGCGCCTGACCTGGGCTACAGAGAAGCAGCACTGGACTTCAGGCATTTTGGCATTTCCTTCTCCCCAGTCTTCCTCCAGACTCTGGCACCTTGATTTCCGAATGACATGCAAAATTTGCTTTCATCCGAAAAAAGTACTTTGGACCACTGAGCAACAGTCCAGTGCTGCTTCTCTGTAGGCCAGGTCAGGCGCTTCTGCCGCTGTTTCTGGTTCAAAAGTGGCTTGACCTGGGGAATGTGGCACCTGTAGCCCATTTCCTGCACACGCCTGTGCACGGTGGCTCTGGATGTTTCTACTCCAGACTCAGTCCACTGCTTCCGCAGGTCCCCCAAGGTCTGGAATCGGTCCTTCTCCACAATCTTCCTCAGGGTCCGGTCACCTCTTCTCGTTGTGCAGCGTTTTTTGCCACACTTTTTCCTTCCCACAGACTTCCCACTGAGGTGCCTTGATACAGCACTCTGGGAACAGCCTACTTTATCACAATATGCTAATTTTTTGAGAAGGACCTGTATATATATATATATATATATATATATATATATATATATTTGCATTTAATTGCTATACATTTGTTTTTTTTTTATGTTTTGTTATTGTAATTTGTTTAAGTCAAAGAGAAACAGACACAGTATTGGGTTTTGAATTTACTTCACACTAGGGATGCTCATATTTACCGTTTAACCGTTAACCAAAAGTAAAATTTTTAACCGATTAATACTACCAGTTAAACGGTTTAAAAGTTAAAAGTGTTTTTTTGTTTTTGTTTGTTTTCTGCCGCGGCTTTAACTGCGCTCCAGACTAACCCCACATCATGTACACATGTTACTAAAAAAACAAAAAAACAAAAACAAAAAAAAACTAGACACGGTGTGGATTGAGGTAGGCCTGCTATTTTTATTTGACAAAAGAACTTAGTCTGAAGGAAAACAAACTGATAGTTTTTCAAAGCTTCAAACGGATTCAGTATTTTCTTTAAGTCATCTTAATTTGTGAATTATTTAAGTTAAAAATATATATATTTAGTGTAGGCCTATTTTGTTTTTCTCTGTTGTCACTGTCAGAAATGCTGCAGGTGAGTATCCTGGGAAAATCCAGACGAACTTCCGGCAAATTTAGATTTGCTCTGCAAGTTAGTCTGGCGAAGAGCCCATTCAAGCTCATTTTCAATCTTCCCAAATCGAGGCACCAATCACAAACGTTGAGGAGGGCTTTACAAGATGACGATCGATCTGATTGGTTTTAAGCAGACATGCACCGATTGATCGGCTGGTGACCGGAATTGGCCGATTTTCACGTGATCGTCCATGACTGGCGACCGGCCAGTCAGTCTGACATATTCCGATTTTTTTGCCGGTGAAATGCACTCGGGCGCCGCATGATTAACATCGCGCAACATCAGCATCACACGTGCACACGGAACGCACATGTAGGAAACCTCGTGAATTACGGCCGTTTCACACCGCAACCGTGAGCAGCGCGGGTTTTTTTTTCCCGCCGTGCATGTTAATCAATGAGTGCATTCTCATCTTGAGCAGGAGCAGCACGTGAGCGTCGAGCAGGAGGGTCGCATGAGCAGCAGTGAAGCGGGGGTTTCTGCGCAGCCGCAGAGTCTATTTTTGCTGTGCTGCTCGCGCTCAATTAAAGTGATTGTTTAGCCTGGCTGGACATGTGGCAGACGAGAGAAGAACTGTTTGCTAAATAAAACTTGCCATTGATGTACAAGTGATTGCAATAGGCCTGTGTGTGTGTGTGTGTGTGTGTGTGTGTGTGTGTGTGTGTGTGTGTGTGTGTGTGTGTGTGTGTGTGTGTGTGTGTGTGTGTGTGTGTGTGTGTGTGTGTGTGTGTGTGTGTGTGTGTGTGTGTGTGTTTTGAGAAATATCTTCATACTGCAAGGCTATATTTATTTTATTTTTATTTGCTATTTATATATTATTTTATTGCCATTACCTGTTTTCATACATAAGTTTAGTTTCCTAAATAAGTAAATATATCTTTTTTTTTAGTTGAATATATGAAAATGGTTCTTCCATACCATAATACTGCACTTAGATATGTGTGAATTTCCCACACCAGGAGTAATAATTTATATAGTTCTATTTTATTTTATTTGTTCAAAAAATGTTCTATGTTCTATGTAAAATGTTCTAGTAAAGAAAAGATATAAAATAAATTTGTGTTTGCTGTAAAGTGGTTAGAAAAAATGAAATCGGAATCGGCTAAAATCGGTATCGGCAGGCCAAACTCATGAAAAATCGGAAATCGGAATCGGCCAAGAAAATTTTAATCGGTGCATCTCTAGTTTTAAGGTCTATCCAGTTGCGCCCAGAGGCATTTGAGCGACGTGCGTTGGTGACGCCCCTTTGGAAATGAGCTGTCAATGAACCTTCCCCAGACTCTAACTCAGTTACGACTGAGAAGGCTCTGGTTTTAACCAGGCTAGCAGGCGAGTGAAAATGTGATGTGAATCCAGGTTCTGTTGTTGATCTGTTCTGTATGCTGCTGTTTGCACGTTAATATAAACCCGTGGTTTTTTTTTTTTTGGGGGGGGGGGGGGGGGTGGGGGGTATTTTTAACGGGTCAGAGACACTCGTCAATTTTATTTTTATTTAAAGGGGCTACTTTTACTTAAAAAAAATCTTTAAGATAGAGTTTTCATTTGTACATTTATGAGCCAACCATAATGTAATAGAAAGAATGACACCTTAATGTCCACCACGGCCTCTATCAGTCTGTAGGCTCAATTGTGTAGGGAGGATTCGGGTCCGAATTTGCGCAAAAATTCACAAAATTTGACGTCATGCGCGTTCTCGTCTACTTGGTCTTATATCCGGCAAATCGCTAGCAGTAACGTTAAATGGACTCTGCGGACGGAAAGAAGCGACTAGCCTCCAGCACAATCTAGACACCCACGGAAACTCCTTGTAAGTAAAAAAAAAAAAAAAAAAAGCCTTATCTAGTACGGCCAAAATAGAGAGTGACCGGCGTCGGGCAAAGACAAGACAAGAGTCAACATCGGAGCGCCATTTGATTCTTGGAGGGGGCACCGGTCAGCGCTGGGTATAAAAACAGACCCCGAGCTGGCTTTCTTTTTACGGCAAAGGTAAGACATAGTTACAACTCTCTAGTTGCTGTGGTCATGCTCATACGAGTGTGCGCACCGAGAACGAGCATGAGACTGGCTGCAGTTTCTCTAACACTGGTGTCAGTAACGGTTAGAAATTTCAGAATCTACGCAATGCTCCTTTAAATGCCAATTCAATATTCATACCTGCAAACTCAGAAGGTCTGAAAAAGGTGACAAATTTTATATCTACCCCCCCCCCCCCCTTCTTTTTCATGTATCCCGGATAAAACATCTGTTAACCTGTTAATATAATTTTAGAGTTTGAACATGCAATACAGACACAGATATAACTACAGTGACTTAAAAAATATCTAAAAATTAAATAAAACCACTTTTCATAAAGTAGAACAGTCTTCTTTTCAATGAATGATATATACATTCTTTATAACTACTTGCATACAACATTCTTTATTCTTTTAAGCAGACATATTTATTTGAATTAAATATAATTAATGCTTATTAAGGCTATTAACGAGCAGTTAATGCCTTTCTCTTTTCCTTTTGTTGCTTGATCAATAGGACACTGTCACTTTAAGACATAGGATCATTTCCAATGACATGCGGATCCAGAATTGCACTGAATCTAATGCACATCCGATAACTGTTTAAGACAAAGCCGACATATTTTACGTGAATACTCTCCAAAACAGACATTTAAAGTTAGACATAATGTTGTGTGTGCATTTGTCGGAAACGAAACAGAGCTCTATTCAGTCCTTGCGCGCTGTATAAGTGTCTATGGCTGCACGCTTCGGGTCGGGTGTGTGCGCGCAGGAAGATGAGACCAACTCGTGTCCTGTTGGGTAGATCAGCATGTTACAGTACAAATGCAGGGCTGCCAACTCTCACGCATTGGCCGTGAGACACACGCATTTGATTGGTTTCACACGCTCACACGCCACACTCCCGATTTCTCACGCTGAAGTGTCAACCCTGTCGGTCAAATGCCTGAAAGATGAGTTTATCTATAGATCTACCTGTTGAGCCACTCGTGATCGACTAATTATACCGCAAAATAGTTAAAATCTCCCGTAATCTAGAGCGAGCGCGCACGCGAGACAGAGATTGTGCTTCAAACCGGGTAGCGCGCGCGCAACCTTGCGTGTGCAGAGACGCCCCCTGTTGGACAATGCCATCTCCATTCCTCCATCCCCCCCCCCCCCCCCCCGTTGGAGAAGTCTCACGCCAAGCTAAACTCAAAAGTTGGCAGCTCTGCAAATGTGCGCATCTACCACAAACGCAGGACATCAGTTCTGACAGGATCGCTACCAAAATCGTCACTATCTAACATTTTCGTCTAGTTTTTATTCGTTGACGAATGTCAATAGATTTTCGTCATAGTTTTTGTCATTCAAAACTAGTTTTTATAATTTAGTTATCGTCTCGTTTTCGTCTGTGCAAAATGTCTGATGAAAATAATGCAGTGGAGGAGATAGCCTTGCCAAAAAAAAATCCTTTACATTGAACTAACATTGTAACGTTAGGCTAACAACACAATTTGCTGATACCTTAGCTGACTACAAGCTTACTTTCCATTGTAACGTTAATGTTAAACATGTTAACTAACAACAAAGTTAGAGAAAACAATTATATTGTTGGCAGATAACAACACTTAACTCAAAACTAATGTCTGTCCAAAGTAGCACAAGTTAATTTCTCAATCCATGGGAAAGCTGCAGCCAGGGGCTTTTAAAAGACGACGCTCTGTTGCAGTTGGTTTTTGAAACTCACTTTTATGGGAAATTAATAAACGTGATTCCGCCACGCGAACCACGTAATTTTTCAGTAAACACATTTACTGCGTGTGTCCACATGGTAAATAGTTTAGGTGATCTATATGCATCGCACACGCCCCTGATCAATGCCATGAAACACGAAGTTTCTTCATCAGATTCACTGATAGTTCATGGCGTTTTGAGGATGGCGCGCTACTCCGGTAAAGAGGCCCTTCAGATGATTCTGGACAGCGAGGAAGAATTCACCTTTTCCTCAGAGGAACATTGCAACTCGGACAACGAACGGCTGCATTTTGAAGAGAGAATTGATCCCGCCAAGGATACAAGTTCGGAGTAAGTTGTTTAGTGTTATATAATTCAGTAAAACTTTTTCTGATAATACTGTATAGAACTCGTATGATTTTTCAGACTATATTTTGCTTAGTTTTGGCTAGTTTTTGACATCTTACAGGAAAGATTGCCTTATATCCCTAACATTTGTGTATGCTCAAGTGTAAACTTTTTCTATGTGATATTACTATCTAAACATATTTGTATTAAATATATTTCACTCAGTTTTGATTGGCTTATGACACTGATTATCATGCTAAAATACTGCCTTATGCATCTTGTTTGCAAATATCTACTTAGGTTATATAATGTGATTTAGTGCAAATATATTTCAGCCTCCAGTAAAATATGTGATACTGTCTTAATACAATATTTTTTATATATATAAATGTTCAGTTTTGGTTAGCCTATGACACAATTTATCGCGTAAATCCTGTCTTATGCGTAATGTATCTTGTTTACGAATATCTGCTTAGGTTATATAATGTGATTTAGTGCAAATATATTTCAGCCTCCGGTAAAATATGTGATGCTGTCTAATTACAATATATTTTTATATATAAATGTTCAGTTTTGCTTAGTCTATGACACCATTTATCATGCTTACTGCCTTATGCACAGATGTTTGTGTATACAGGTGTAAATGTTTGAAATGTAGTGATTTGTCGTTCGTGAACGCCCCATCAACAGATATATACATACATTGTGCATCCATACCCATTAATTGTCCATCAGTTTATTTGGATAATGTATGCTAACAGTTCTTCTTGTTTGTTTAGGAATGTGGCTGCATCGCGCTCTCCTTCTCCAGCACCTCGCAGAGGGACACGCAGGTGTCGTTCAGTTCTCAGTGCGATCGAGAATCATACTGAGTAAGTGCATTGTGTTTACATCGTCATAATATACAAGTACCCATTCTTGTGTAAAATTACAAAAACTGTTGTCTTTTTTTAATCCATGGCCATTAGTGATTGATAATGATAATAATACAGTTTCTTTGATTGTGTTATCAGCATGCTCACGCTTTTTCTTTTTTATAACAGATGTGACAATGAACATGTCCAAGCACTTGTTCTGCAAAGAGCCAAGGCAAACAAGCAGGCGATCAACAGGCAGTCACTCTGTCATGGAAAACAGAGACCGATGTTGACATGTTTCCACAGACACTGCGATTCCTGCCCGCACGGGAAGCTGGACCGCAACTGAGCTCTGTAGACTCGCATTCGCCCATGAGTCTATTCAAAGTATTTTTTTCAGAAAGTGGCGTGTCAACTCTGCCACAACACCAATGCTCAGAGTGCCAAGGCAACTGCAAAGGGCTGCAAATATAAATGGACAGATGTCAGCATCAGTGAGATGTACCGCTACATTGGGCTGCTGTTTTACATGGCCATGGTGAAGGTGAGCTCCATCAGGGACTACTGGCGGCAAAGCAGTGTTTTCTCCGTACCCTCTCCAGCTACAGTTACGTCTAGGGACAGATACCGCACCGTTTCATGGAATGAGCACATGAGTCGCCCAGATGCAGATCAGGAGAATGACAAAGAGGGGCACAGCTGAACATGACCGTCTTTTCAGGGTCAAACCTCTCATGGACACTTCGTCATGCTTGTAAAGCCATCTATCATCCTAAAATAAACAAAGCACACACAGGTATGACACAGTACATGAAGGCCAAGCCAACCAGTTTTGTTTGTTCTTGCAGACTCATCGAATGGATACACTGTGGACTTTTCTGTGTACACTACAGCATGAAGTTTAACAATAAAACAGATTAAAACCTTTGAATCTCCTGTCATTCTTTGTTCAGGCTGCCTCACAGCACCTTGATTGGGCATTAGACATTGGGGGAGTGTCTTTTGTCTCCCTTGGTGTGAATCACATTAATATTCATGGCCATCAACACTCCCACGCATACAGCAGTGCTGACACAAAAACTGACTTACAAAATTTAAATCGTTATATTGTTGTTTGTGAAAGAGTGGTCAGAATAATTTTCACATAATTTTGTAGTAAAAATGTTAGCCTACAAGAATGGTAACTCAAAAGTCTTGTGGACAATAATTCAGTAAGTGTTATATGGCCTTATTGCGGTGACAATTTTTCCCCCAAAACTTACTGGCCACACATATTTTTTTTTCTATAAAATGCAAACATGTACATCCATTTTGCTCTCATATTATTATAGCAGAGTTTGTGCTGAATACAGCAAAATTACATGTTGGCTAATGGTATGTTGCAAGTTGCTGAAATAAGCACAAATGTCAGTGCATGTCATCTCAAGGGCCCCAAAAACTCCTCAAATGATACCTATTGTGTTGTTCCATTCAGTGGTTGCTTAGTAATTTGATTATGATTTTTTTCCGCGGGGGGTGTACACTTCGGGGTTAAAGGGGTTAAATAAATATAGGCTATGCGCTGTGGGTCGAGTCCAACGCTTTAATCATTTACACGCGTGCAGGACACAGCGTCTCCGAGTGGCTCCATCCACATCAAATGAAGCTCTACACGAACTCAGTCTTTGCGCTGTTTGGGTTTCCAATAACGCGCATTTGGGAAAGCATTTAAAGTCTGACGGCTTTTTGTTGCGCTGTTATTTACACGTGTGAAACTTCATCTCTGAATGTCCAAATGTTCTTGTTCAAGAATTACAGTGGCTGTAGCATTTCTGTCGTAAAAGTGGCCTAATATTAAAGATTAAGTGGACATTAATTGTTTGGCCAACAAGGATTTGATCGTGCTGTAAGAGTGACTATAGTCAATATTAATGAAAACTGTTTTAAAATGTTTAACAACAATAATGTATACCAGAAAACCCTTTAAATTCCAACATAATGACATTAAACACTAACCAATCTATCCATATATTAATCCTCTTGATCGAAAACACAAATTATACTATTTTAACATTAACTCTCCTTTAACAGTAAGAAGAAAAGGATGATAGGAACTAGAAATCTGCTGTAAAATATATTGAAGGGGGTGGATTGGAATCCACTGCTGCTTCAATGTAAATGTATTGATTGATTATAATTAAGGTATTAATCAATATTTTTCCTTCTAAATATCAAATGAATTGAATGACTTCTCTGGAGATTTTACTTTATTTATATAATGTAACGGGGGGTAATCTTATTTTGGCGAGCGATCTACTTTTTGCGCGTGCTGTGAATGCAGCGGAGAGAGACGAAGAAGCGCGTGTGTGATGAGTGTCTGACTGACGCAGAAGAGAGTGCAGTGTCGCGATTGAGAAGCTCGTTCGATAAGTCGTTTCAATTGAAGATTATCGAGGCTTAAGTAGAGTAAAGAGCAACCGCAGACAGCACTAAGTGAAAGTGTGAGCAGTGACCTACGTTTGATTTTGTAGAAGACAGTTTTGTTCCAGTGTTATGCGTTTACTGTGAGAATGACGCGGTGACACATTGTGAAGACCACGGAAGCTGTGAGTACATTTTAAGTGCAAACTCTGTTTGATTTTTGTAATTCAGAGACTTGTTACACGTTTTTTTGCAGTTTTATGCACTTCTCGTGTTTTGATAGATAAGTATCGTCGAGTTAGTGGTTAAACGAGACGGTTCACGTGTAATTGAGTTTACCGCACGAGTCTGAGCACGTGAGAGTGAGCTCGCTGAAGCAGTTAGTACGCAGTACGCACTTAATGAAGAGATACAATTTTTTTCCGCTGATTCCAGAGTGAAGATTGTTGTTACCCTGCCATTCAAGTGACATCTCAGTCTAATTCACCTTCAAGTTGATTTTATTTTTGAGACAGTTCATTTGTGAAACGGTTTATACCAAGTTGATTGCATACTTGCACTTGCACACTTCAATACGGGATCTTCAGTTGTTGCAACGCACCCCACGTCCAGACAACGCACTCGAATTCATCGTTCCGTGAACTGGTATTTTCCTGATTTTCCAGTGACTGAACTGATAAACGGTGAACTGTGAGTGAACATTTAAATGTGCTTATTCAAGGGTGAGATTTGATGGTATGTTTATGTTTGTTGGTTTGAAATGTGATTGTTTGAAGGTGATCTTTTGAGAAAGGTGATAATTTGTTGGTATACAAATTGACACATTGAAAATTATTTCATTTTGAAGTTCCATAAGGGATTTGTTATATCACAAGAGAAGAGTTTTACAACTTCAGTGTTGAAAAGTTGGTGTGAATTCAGAAAGAAAGACAACTCAAAGACTGTGAATTTATTTTGTTTTATTTTGTTCATTCTTTAGACAAAAAGACATAACCAATCACAAGAAAAATAAATTGTTTTAATTGTTGGTGTGCTTATGTACATTTTCATTGAGAGCTGCTAGGGAGTGGGGGTAGTCTCACTTACTTTATCAGATCTGGGGAGGGAGGAGCATAACACACTGTGTTTTAATATATGCAATTTTTCTTCAGGAAGCCGCCGGGTGACATTATTATACCTGAAGCCTACCCTTGTCGGTCTTTAGATTTTCCAAACAATAAAGTAAGAAACCACATACACACATTAGCGTGTAACGAGGCTAAAAACGTTTGGGGAGCGGGGACCAAGATCCTTTCGTTGTCCAAACTTCCAGAGCAGTCATAATCCATATTCCCCTACATGACGGGCTAAAGGCCCCGTTACAAAAGTGGCGTCACGAACAGGATAGGATTAGGCACATTTAAGTAGTCACACGTCTCCAGGCCCATAAGTAGTCTTGTCAAGCAAGAAGATGTCTGAGCTGGAGGAACTAAAAAGAGAGATGGCGGAGATGCAGAGGAGGTTTGCTGAGCAGGCAGGGGCACTTGATCAAGCCAGGGCAGAGCAGCGAGAAGCCCTATCCTTAGCTAAGGTGGTAATTGAGAGCCAAACCTCTGCACAAACGACCCCAGCTGCCATTTATATCCCTCGAGACCGGAAGCTCCCTGATTTCACTGGTTGCATGGCAAAACCTGGAGAGCTGAGTGTTGAAGAATGGGTAGCATCGATGAAGTCTGCATTTCAAGTCATGAGAGTGCCCACTGAGGATCGGGTAGAGCTGGTGAAACAACACCTAAAAGATGAGGCCAAAGCCACAGTGAAGTTCATGATGGATGGGAAAGAGGAGTCTGTTGATAACATCTTCACTATTCTCCTTGACACTTATGGGGATAAAGTGCCCATTGGTACCAGGCTGAAAGACTTCTATGACCGTGCTCAGCATGAAGGAGAAACAATACGCTCCTATGCATATGACCTTCGGGAAAGACTGAGTCGTGTTCAGCGCCGAGAGCCAGCTAGAGTAGCAGATGCTGAAAGTGTCCTGAAGGAGCAACTGGTGTTAGGCCTAAAAGATGACTTCTTGCGTCGAGAGATGAAGCGCAGAATCAAGGCGGAGCAAGAATTGAGTTTCGTGGAGGTGATGCAAGCGGCAATTACCTGGTCAGAAGAGGAGGAAGCACAGCCTTCTAGTAATCCCAGGCCCAGTACTCGTGCCAGAGGAGTAGTGAATGCTGCTGCAGCACAGGATGTTCCCTCCACTCTGTCTTTAGAGAAATTGCATGAGGCGATTCAGAAAATCGCTGCTCGTCAAGAGGAACTATATCAAGCCGTCTACAGGACAGAGAGAAATAAACCACAGCAAAGTCGTCCAAAGAGTCAACCCTTAAGAGACAGTGAAGGACGTTATATTTGTTATTCATGTGGTGAACCCGGGCATACCAGTCGTTATTGTCCGCAAGGTGGCAAGTTAAGAAGCGGACCAGTTCCATCACAGCATACAGTGGAGTCAGTTGAGGCTCCTGAGACAGCCACTGGAGATGCAGTGCAGAGAAGCCCAGGACCATCATTGATTAGATGCCACACAGCGGAATGGTTGGCCGACGAGACTGCTGAAAAACTGAAAGACAGTGCTTTTGGGGATTGCTTGGCTATCGAGGTGAAGATAGCAGGTGTAAAAACCAAGTGCCTCTTGGATACAGGGTCAGAGGTATCCACTATATCCGAGTCACACTTTCGACAGCACTTTGGGGAGCAGAAGTTGAAGTTATCCTCTGCGTGCTGGGTTAAGCTTACAGCGGCCAATGGATTGGACATTCCTGTCTTGGGATGCTTGCAGGCGGATGTAGAATGCCTGGGGAAAGTATTTCCTGGAAGGTGCATATTCGTTCTGACTGACACAAGCCCTGATGTGAAAGAAATGAAAGGGGTGTCTGGAATCATCGGGATGAATGTACTCAGTGAAGTTCAGTCTTTGTTTATCTCAGCTGAGGGGATGGAGAAGATGGATAAGTATAACAAGCGAGATGAGGCTCAGGTCCGGAGAGTGCTTGCTAAAGTAGAGAAAGAAGCTGGACATTTAGGACCTGATGGAAGGATTGGATATGTCAAGATTGCTGGAAAACAGGCTGTCACTATTCCTCCCCGCTGTGAGAAGGTGCTGGAGGGCCGCTGTGGAGTGTCGCCTAGGGTGAACAGTCAGGTGCTGGTTGCGCCAGTCGCTGGAGTAAATTTGCCAAACGGACTTTTAGTGGCTCATGTTCTTGCTAAAACAGAGGATGGAAAGGTTCCTGTGCGTGTAGTGAACTTGAGTGGAAAAGCCGTTAGACTTGTTCCCAGATTCAGAGTTGCTTCTGTCTATAAGCCAAAGGAAGTAATCACAAAGGACGTGCTTGAATTTGAGGAAGATGATGGAGTGCTCCATGTCAAAGAGTTGGTGCAAGACAAAGTTCAAGTGGATACAAACTCACTCACGCCGCTACCAGTTCCTGTTGAAGTGAATTATGAAGGACTCACACCAGGACAATGTGAAAGGCTCATCGAGTTGCTATCAAAGCACAGAGATGTTTTCTCTAAGGATGACCAAGACTATGGCTACACCACGGCTGTGGTGCACAATATTCCGACAGGTGAAGCGCCACCAATAAAGCAGCGCCATCGTAGAGTACCGCCACAGATATTTCAAGAGGTCAAAAGGCATGTCCAGGGTCTGGTGTCCCAGGGAGTCCTTAAAGAAAGCAGTAGCCCCTGGGCATCACCCGCAGTTATTGTCATGAAGAAGGATGGCAGTGTGCGCTTCTGCTGTGATTATCGAAAACTCAACGAAGTAACGTATAAGGATGCATACCCGCTCCCACGAGTGGACGAGTCCTTGGATGCGTTGGGCAACGCCAAGCTGTTCTCTACACTGGATTTGACTGCTGGGTATTTCCAGGTGGCTGTGAGTAAAACGGATCAGGAGAAGACAGCCGTTACCACTCCCTTTGGGCTGTTTGAGTGGACCAGGATGCCGTTCGGGCTGTGCAATGCTCCGGCCACCTTTCAGCGCCTTATGGGTGTGGTGCTTGGTGACTTGGCCTTTGACGTTCTTCTTGTCTATCTAGACGATGTCATTATCTTCTCCAGAGATTTTGAAAGTCACTGTGAGAAGTTAGAACTTGTCTTCAACCGGCTAAAACAATATGGTCTGAAGTTAAAGCCAAGCAAGTGCTTTCTTCTGAAGCCCGAAGTAAAGTTTTTAGGACACCAGATCTCCGCAGAGGGCATAAAAGTGAATGATGAGAAAGTTAAAGCCCTGGATATGTGGCCAGTTCCTAAAAATGTGAGAGAAGTCAGGCAAGTGCTTGGGTTTATGAGCTATTACCGAAGATTTGTCCCAAGGTTTGCTCAAATTGCCAAACCACTGCATGCACTGGTAACTGGAGGAAAGACAAGCAAGAATCCAGTAACGTTTACTTGGAGCCGAGAATGTCAGTCCGCATTGGATGAGTTGAAAGGATGTTTGACGTCACCACCCGTTCTGGCTTATCCCGACTTCAGTGAACCCTTTATACTTACCACAGATGGAAGTCTTCATGGACTGGGAGCAGTCCTCAGCCAGAAACGGGAAGGGATTGAGCGTGTTGTGGCATACGCCAGCAGAGGATTGAGAGGTTCGGAGAAAAATGACAAAAACTATAGTGCATTCAAGTTGGAACTGCTCGCATTAAAGTGGGCGATCACTGAAAAGTTTAAGGAGTACCTTATGTATTCAAAGTTTACGGTGATTACTGACCACAACCCACTGAGGTACCTCTGTTCAGCTAATCTTGGCGCAGTAGAGCAGCGCTGGGTAGCGCAATTGGCCGAGTACGACTTTGAAGTGTGCTACAAACCTGGTCGACACAACACGAATGCCGATGCCCTGTCAAGGATTCCCTCTCAGGAGGAACCAGAGAAGGATGATGATGGGAAGGACTTTATTCGGCTAGGAGCTGATGAAGTGAGAGCATGCTTATGGCCAGGAAAAAGAATCGACCAAGAGCAATCGGATGGTAAAGCTGTGGTGCAGGCATCAATAAGAGGAGAAATCAATGGGTATAGTTGGAGTGAGATAAGAAAGCAACAGAGGAATGATCCTGTGATCAGCCCCGTTTATAAAGCCGTATCTGGGAACAAGAGACCAAGTAGAATGGATCACAGTGATATGGAGCCGAAATTGAAGAAGCTTGCCAAAGAATTTGACCGTCTGAAGCTGCGTCAAGGAGTACTGTTCAGACGCATCTTGGATCCGAGGGATGGAGAGGAAATATGGCAGATGGTTGTTCCTGAGCCTCTACAGCGTGAAGTGTATGAGGGACAACATGAACACGGAGGTCATTTTGGAGAGAGAAGTACAGTAACTCGAATGAGGAGAAATTATTACTGGCCTACAATGTCGGCAGATGTTTCATGCTGGATCAAGCAGTGCAAGAGATGTACACTAGCCAAAGATGTTTTTCCCCGACTTCGAGCTCCTATGACCTGCAGTAATGTTTCAGCTCCATTAGAGGTCCTAGCCATGGATTATACGCAGCTTGAACAATCTTCTGGAGGGTACGAAAACGTGCTTGTGCTCACGGATATGTTCACCAGATTCACAGTTGCTGTTCCTACGAAGAATCAGACCGCAAACACAACAGCGAAAGCGTTGCTTAAGCACTGGTTTGGTTATTACGGCTGTCCAGCTCGTCTGCACTCGGACCAGGGGAGGTGTTTTGAAGCTAACGTGATCAAGGAGCTTTGCAAAGTCTATGGCATAGGAAAAAGCCGTACCACCCCATACCATCCGCAGGGGAACTCTCAATGTGAGAGATTCAACCGTACTATGCATGACTTGTTAAGAACCTTGCCACCAGAGAAAAAGAGAGATTGGAAGACTCACCTTCCAGAGCTGGTAATGGCTTACAACAGCAATGTGCATTCATCCACTGGTTATTCCCCATTCTACCTAATGTTCGGAAGAGATGCACGTTTACCAATGGATGTCCTTGGAGAAAAGGATCTAGAAGAAGATGAGGTTGATAACCTGGATGATTGGGTGAAAGGTCATCATGCGAGGCTGAAAACAGCAGTGGAGATTGCAAACGCAGCATCTCAAGAGGCTTCCAGAAAGAGAAAGAGGATCTATGACCGCAAGTCATTTGGAGCTCTTGTGAGGCCTGGAGATCGGGTGCTTCTGCGTAATCACAGACACAGGGGCAGAAACAAAATTCAGGATAAATGGGAAGACACACCATACATAGTGTTGAAACAAAACTATGCAGACATACCTGTGTTTTCAATCAAGCCAGAAAAGGGGGGTCCTACAAAGGTTGTACATCGAGATCAGCTTAGGCACTGCTCGTTCCCCTCGTCCACAACACCGCGTACACGCCAACGTAGTGTGAGAGACAAAACAGAGACAGATACAGACATGTCAGATCTTGTATGCTTTCCTGAAATTCAACAACACTCTACTTACCATGCACACACAAGAGTGGGTCAAGGGGAGTCACAGGAAATAGAGCAGAATGACAGTGATGAGAATCAGAATGTGATAGCTGAATCAGGGTTGAGGGTACAAGATGACTCAGATGATGCTGATATCTCAGAAGCTGAAAGAGAAAGTATTCCTGAGCTTAGACGTTCTCAGAGGCAGAACAAGGGTGTTTTACCTGTGAAGTATAGAAGTGACTATATTGTAACATAAGCGTTCAGAGTCTTCTATAACTTTGAGAAGCCTATGAAGGTATATGTCATGTTTTCTAACATGTTGTTTTGTGTTTCAGAGATGAATCTGCCAGAGATGTCAATGAAGTGGCAGGGTTTAGAAGGGGGGAATGTAACGGGGGGTACTCTTATTTTGGCGAGCGATCTACTTTTTGCGCGTGCTGTGAATGCAGCGGAGAGAGACGAAGAAGCGCGTGTGTGATGAGTGTCTGACTGACGCAGAAGAGAGTGCAGTGTCGCGATTGAGAAGCTCGTTCGATAAGTCGTTTCAATTGAAGATTATCGAGGCTTAAGTAGAGTAAAGAGCAACCGCAGACAGCACTAAGTGAAAGTGTGAGCAGTGACCTACGTTTGATTTTGTAGAAGACAGTTTTGTTCCAGTGTTATGCGTTTACTGTGAGAATGACGCGGTGACACATTGTGAAGACCACGGAAGCTGTGAGTACATTTTAAGTGCAAACTCTGTTTGATTTTTGTAATTCAGAGACTTGTTACACGTTTTTTTGCAGTTTTATGCACTTCTCGTGTTTTGATAGATAAGTATCGTCGAGTTAGTGGTTAAACGAGACGGTTCACGTGTAATTGAGTTTCCCGCACGAGTCAGAGCACGTGAGAGTGAGCTCGCTGAAGCAGTTAGTACGCAGTACGCACTTAATGAAGAGATACAATTTTTTTCCGCTGATTCCAGAGTGAAGATTGTTGTTACCCTGCCATTCAAGTGACATCTCAGTCTAATTCACCTTCAAGTTGATTTTATTTTTGAGACAGTTCATTTGTGAAACGGTTTATACCAAGTTGATTGCATACTTGCACTTGCACACTTCAATACGGGATCTTCAGTTGTTGCAACGCACCCCACGTCCAGACAACGCACTCGAATTCATCGTTCGTGAACTGGTATTTTCCTGATTTTCCAGTGACTGAACTGATAAACGGTGAACTGTGAGTGAACATTTAAATGTGCTTATTCAAGGGTGAGATTTGATGGTATGTTTATGTTTGTTGGTTAGAAATGTGATTGTTTGAAGGTGATCTTTTGAGAAAGGTGATAATTTGTTGGTATACAAATTGACACATTGAAAATTATTTCATTTTGAAGTTCCATAAGGGATTTGTTATATCACAAGAGAAGAGTTTTACAACTTCAGTGTTGAAAAGTTGGTGTGAATTCAGAAAGAAAGACAACTCAAAGACTGTGAATTTATTTTGTTTTATTTTGTTCATTCTTTAGACAAAAAGACATAACCAATCACAAGAAAAATAAATTGTTTTAATTGTTGTTGTGCTTATGTACATTTTCATTGAGAGCTGCTAGGGAGTGGGGGTAGTCTCACTTACTTTATCAGATCTGGGGAGGGAGGAGCATAACACACTGTGTTTTAATATATGCAATTTTTCTTCAGGAAGCCGCCGGGTGACATTATTATACCTGAAGCCTACCCTTGTCGGTCTTTAGATTTTCCAAACAATAAAGTAAGAAACCACATACACACATTAGCGTGTAACGAGGCTAAAAACGTTTGGGGAGCGGGGACCAAGATCCTTTCGTTGTCCAAACTTCCAGAGCAGTCATAATCCATATTCCCCTACATGACGGGCTAAAGGCCCCGTTACAATAAGTTACCAGTGTGATTACTGAAATGTTCTTTTCATGTATTCTTTAATGTCTGTATTTGATATCTGAATGCAGTGCTTGCTTATTTAACCCAGCTTCCAGAAATGAAATAGGGACTTGTTTTGTGTTTGAGAAAGGTCTTCAATGTGTTAAAACATATAGGGGTCATTGAAGCCAATAGTTTAAGGGGCCATTTCTTTGTTAAAGCCTTTCTTTCCAGTTAGACTAAAGTTTAGCTATCCTTGAGAGAAAGAACGCATTATCTTGATGTTTTGAGAGGACTCTCCTGTTTATAGTGAGAGCCTGGCCAAATCCAACCTTGGAAAAGCTGTGTGTCGGTGTGTGTGTTAGTCTTCTTGGTTACAGGTTAAGGAACCACTGGCATTATTGGAGATTGACTGAGTTGTTGTTCTGGACATGCTGGCGCCCAGCAACCCAAATCTGCGACCTGGAAGGTCATGACGTGCCTAACTTCAGCTGCATAATCGATGGAGATATGCTTCAGTCTATCTGTATATGTGTGGAAAATTACTGTTTTTATCTATTTCATAGCCAATGAGAATCATTCATCCGGTAAGCAATGACGTAGCTTAGACCTTGGAAATCGTATAACTGCTGTGATCTTTGTAACTGTAAGCGGGGCGGCCTACGAACTCCTGTGCGAGTATTGAAGCTGACTTCTGCTGATGAAACTGCAAACTATCTTCAGTAAATATTTTCTTTAATTTTTTATAATTCTGACTCTGGGTCTTTAACTGTATACCCCTTACAATATGATCTAAATTCTGCAAAATAATCAGTTATATTTAGTTAATATTACCTTTCCTATTTAAGTAATGTTTGAGTCAAGTGAACTCGTTTCGTTGACTGTTAGGTGTTACAGTGTAGCAGTATGAATTAAATTATTGTAAAAACAATATCAATTAGTAATTGTAGTCATATAGATTCAAATACTTGTATGTATTTTTATTCATATGTTTTATGTACTGTTGGTTACCATTTATTAAGTATAGATGTCTATGTTAACATCACTTAAACCTGCGTATGCTGGCGGGTGACGCTAGGGGGCAGTGGTGAGCAGCAGGGCGTTTCACTCTTTGACATGAAGAAGTCACACTGCCAGCTATTTCAACACTGTGAAACAAAAACTCATTTACTGTTGTCTTTGTTGAATTTGCAGGTAAGAATAGTGATGTGACATCACAACTGGTGTATGTGTAAATTCAATGTGTTAGTTTTAAGTTTTTGTTTTATGTAATCTTTAAAAATGACCACATCGACGCACCCGCGTCTTGACAATGTTTAAAAGAGATTCATTCAGTGTCAGTGCACTCAATGTTTTTCTAAAGAGAGTTTACAGTTATAGTAAGTTAAATAGTAAGTTATAAGTTAAATAGCTACTTAACCCTACTTAAAACACTTTTGATGCTATTAAAGTTCTTGTATAGAGTTGATGAATGTTAATTGAGCTTTATAATATTATTACTGAAATGTTAATGTCAGTAATGTTTTATTTGGTGGAATACACTGTTTTCGTTTTCTGTGACCATACTGTATCAGATAAATGTGTAATGTGAGTTTATTGAAAGTAGTGGTGGGCAGATCGAGGCTTCGTGAAACACTGAAACTGTTGAAGCAAATGTGCCGTATTGTGTCGAGGCTTCGAACAACCCGACACAGTCTTCACGGTGACCCCTAGTGGCCAGAACAGTGTAAATGCAACATACACCCGGCCCAAATATGCATAAAACAACTTTTACAAATCTATTGCTAATTCTTTTTAAGTAAAATCTTTTAAATGTAATGATATAATCCTCAAATAAGATTATCAAGTGTCTGTATGTTATTTTCTCAATTGTCAGGGTATGTTTTGTTTGTTCTATGAATGGCTAAACAGGTCAATAAAAGACTATTAACTACCATTATTAATTTTAATTATTCTAATGTCTAATTAAAACGTCTACAAATGTATAAAAATGATCAGAGATCAGGTAAAACCCTGAGACACTTGTTCATTGGTTCTCAGTGACTCCTCATGATCATGGGTTGACAGAGATCATCGCCCCCGGCGGTGAACCATTGAAATTTCGAAGTGTTTCGAAACAGTTATGACGTAATGAAGCTTCGTTTACAGAAATCACGTGACTCTGGCAGTTTGATACACGGTCCGAACCATTGATCCGGAACAAAAGATTCGTAAAGGTTTCATAGCGTCATGAAGAGTGTTTTGAAATGGCCATCACTAATTGAAAGGGCGTTTCACTTTTTGACATGAAGTCACACTGACAGCTACTTCAACACTTTGAAACAAAAACTAATTTATTGTTGTCTTTGTTGAATTTGCAGATTACAGCATGTGACAAAAATAAAACGTATATGTGCCACCAGAAAACGCAGCCTCTTCTGTGTGTGCAACATAACGACACACACTACAATTGACCCCTCGCTAAGCCCTGCCCTCCCTAGTTACTGTTGCTACGCAAAATAATATAATAATTATAAATCAAACAGCTTATCCATAAATCCGGGAGCTTATCCGGGAGAGCTGCGATCGGATTGGGTTGAAGTTACACAGTCAGGGGTAACCTTAGTAGGCAGTCGATTAACAAAATGCAAACAAAATTAACAAAATATATTTTAAAGTATGTCAGTGAGCCTCCATCTTGTCTTTAATCGTCTTATTTTACGTTAAAATATATGCATTATGAACAAAGGACCGTCATTATTTCCAAGGAATAGGTGTTTATGTTAATCCTGTCGACATTTAGTTGTGAATGGGGTCTCCACACTGCTGGAGCCACGCACATCATTTCTCCCCTTGGCTTTTAGATTTTCGTGAAGGAAAAAAATTCCACTCCCCGTCCAAACTTTTAGGATACCGGGTATCAGATTTACACAATCCATACGCACAACGCTTCGGCATGTTTCCCTCGCTCGAAAGCTTGCCAGACCTCCCGCGCCTAGTTACGGTTGCTAAGACACGATTGGCCAGTAGCGGATTTGGGGCGTGGCTTAGCGAAGGGTCAATTGATCAAGGTATTGCTTAATGCAGTCTTACCATTCAGTGTGCGAGTCAGACGATAATATGATAGCCTATTGGTGGATTAAGTTCATTGGGATTCTTTGTACTGATTTGAACCGATGTTTGGAGCCCGCGCGGACGCTTCAGTAGAAGTACCTCGCTGAAATTCGCTGAACGATTGGACTCATGTACAGTGTATACGACAATGACAAGGTGACTTCTCAGGCGCAAGTACGGGCAGTGCGGCTCCGCTGAAGTGTTGCAGAAACCCTGATGATGTAATCAGCGTCCCCTGCGTGGAAGCAGAGATGCAGAGGTGAAGCTCGTGGCGTTCGGCCCGTGAGAGAGCCTTGATGAGGAGAAGTAGAGCGTGTCGATGACGACTGCAGATTTTTCTTTTAGGATTGAATTCTTCCCATTTAAAGATTTTATCAACATGAATTTGTTCAGTTTCTACATGGCAGAATTAATATCTTCTGGCGGTAAGTTTGAGATCTGGATATAGCTAAATGAGAGCTGTAGCGCAATTATATCTCTGTAAAAAGCCATGAGGAAAAGGGGGAATCGGCCCCCATTACAGTGAATTTAAAAATAGTGTTTTGCTGCTGGGTTTCTGTAGACGTGTGGAGGAGAACGGTGGAACCAGCACGTCGAGCTGAAGATGCTGTGGGTGAAGTGTGGCGGCGCAGTGCCAGAACAGCTGATGCCAGAGCAAGCTGAGCGCTGCTTATATGCTCCCGCTGCTCATTTAAACATTAGATGGGCTCACTCCTCCCCAAATTACACTGTGAACTTCACTTAATAATACTTACAACAGGCAAGTGAACTTTTCAAACAAAAACAATTGCTCTCAACTATATATTATTTTATTTACATGCAAATATAAATGCGGTGAAAGAGAAGATTATAATTTTTAAATAAAATGCATTGAGACAACTGAAATGTAATAAATAATGCTGCTAACAAGTAAAAAAATTTAGTTGGTCTGTAGAGAACAGACAGTAAATTAATATAAAATAAAACACTAACAAACCAACAAATATATTATATGCATAAAATGAAAGAGAAAATTTATATATAAATGTCCTTAACTTTGCAAATTTCACATTGTAGTCTTTATAACATATGATACATTTATGTGCTATACTTGACAATCTTATTTATGATAAGAAACATTTTAATCATTATGTATAAATTCAATCCAGACATGATTATATTTGTAGGCCTTAAACTGAAGATTTCTGCAGACAGACTCATCTGAGCCGCTTCCTCTGTTCCTCCTTTAAATAAAACTAAACCATCATTTGGCTGAATACTAAACCAACATTAATCATTCAATATCACATGTTTCTAATACGCATGCTAACACAAATGCTGCATTATTTAATTGAGTCTCTTCCACCTGTATGAAACACATTTACACACTAATCACACATTTATTTCTCCTCATAGACAGTAATGAGGCTCTTCTGTGGATCTCCTGATGGTTCCTGATCCTCTCATCTCCGTTTCACAGATTTAAACTGATGTAATGATTTATTAGGGACGTTTGGTGAATCGATCTTAATATACTCTCTAAGGAGAAACCAGAAGAGAGAACAATCAGTGTTCAGTGGAACAAAGTGAACATCACTTATATTTTAATTACAGGGGTTTTTTTTGTAAAAAAAAAAAAAAGAATTTACATTACATTTTTGTAATCAGTTCACATTATCTTGCAGAGATATTTCTCAAACAATATTTGAGTTAAGTATAATAGATGTAAAGCATGAATGAGGTTGATATGTTTGTGTGTTTGTGTTGGTGGGAGTGCAGAAGGACCTGCGACTCCTATTGAGTCTCTGTAAAGGAGAAACACACACTGATGAGTGTACGGCGTGTGGAAGAAACCACAGGGAGAAAATACAAATGTTATTTTCAGTTAAAACCTTTCAGTTAAATGTCCACACGTTAAATCCTTTAGTTTAAACATGTTTGTAGGCTCTTACAGGGATGCAAACAGCGCGCTTTTCGGCGCCTCCCGCTTTTTTCACGTCAGTTTTGGTGACTTGTGTGAATCGTGCAGATCCGAAGAGATTTTTTTAAGGGGGGGGGGGGGGGGGGGGGGTCTGATTATAATTTCACCAACAATAATTCTGGATTGCCTCCATCAAACAAGTAAATAGGAAATAAGCAAATCAGAACACTGCGCGCCAAAACAGCAGTATGCGCGCAAGCGTGAACCACTAGTGTTTCTTCCACTAGCTCTGGGCCTGAGGTAGCTCGTCAAGGGGCCGCACAAGGATGGCATTCTGCGCGCGTATACTGTTTTTTGCCCTCGTATTCTGTTCGCGAGTTTTGAGACTAAATAAACACCATAGGGCTGTTCACATATCGTGTCTTTTGCGCTCTCAAGTTCGTTATTTCAAATGGTGGCGCGCGCTCATAATTGAAACGATCTTTCCAGACACAGCGAGATGAAAACTTTTCAGAATGCCGCAAGCTCACCGCAGGTCATGTGACAAGAACCAACCAATCAGCTTCACCTTTTCCGTAAGAACATTGAAAGCTCAGTCAACATGAAGGATGGGGTTGTTTTTCTCTTCTCCGTAAATAAATCTTTTAGCAGAGCTACAGCAAGCATTTTTCGGTGGTGAAAATCTATTAGCTACTAAAACTTCTTTGTCGTTGTGGAGAGCGCAGTGCATGGTTGCATAGCAACGACAGACGCCATGGGAAAATCTGACCGAATTTTACTATTAATAATACAAGATAAGCTAATGTGCATTAATGTATATGTCAAGGAATTTTTTTTTTTACTCATTCTTTTTATAAAAATGATTTAAAGGCTGAAATATGTGAGGTTTATCTTTTTATACAACCTTTTTTGTCAAAACTTTATTTGAATTTCATTTTACTACATGTGCCTATAGGGGTGGGCCGGGGATGGCAGGGGTTGGTGGCAATGTAAGTATCTGGATATTTACCGCGGGGCGAGGGCTTCGATTACCTCTCTCTTTTTTGACCAAACATGTGTTTGCATCCCTGCTCTTAGTAAATAACTGAGAGTAAAGTAAGTGTAGAGTAGTGTGACGTGTTGCTTGTCACAGTACAAACTAGAGACAGAGACAGTTCTCATGTGCGCTGGACGCTGTGAGCTGAAACTGGAACTGCACTGATTTTAGCAGGAGTGCAGCGTTTTCCTACAATCTGACCAAGTCTGTTTTCACACTGAAATATTCACTATTACTGACACAGTGAGTAAAGCAGGTGTTGTATAAAATTGTGACAGTGTGCTTTTGTTCTCTTTCCTCATTTTAACATTTTTATCAACTTTACATTTTGTTCTCACACAATCCCTGTGTTGCAATAAAGCTTAATGATAATGTCCTTTAACGAATGTTTAAATGGTAACCAAACCTTGAAACAGTTTATTAGGTAATGGTCTGTAAGACTGGGGCTTTATTAATGCTGTTTATTGATTTCAGTAAATGTTTTGACGTTTGGGTATAAAGTGTTTTAATTCTAAAATATATGGTGTAAAGACATCTGAGTGCTGCCCTCTTCAGTTTGAACAGTGGCTACTGCAATTAAATTTCCTATTTACTGTGGTACTGCGTGACGTAAGCTGGCACCAGCTCACCATGCCCTTTCCGACAGACAGACGGGTCTCAGGTGCAGGACAGGATAGCGCTACAACCAACCAGAGCAACGAAGAAGGTGACGTAGTCAGAGTGATGGACTTCAGTGTTGTTCTTTGTTCTTTTCTCGAAGAAAAGCTTAACCTCAAATCTTCCAGAGTCACGGCCAAAGCTGATTTGAAAGACCGCTTTTCGCCAGCAGCAGCAGCCGTCGACTTTTCACGCGGAACCGTCGCAACTCTGTTAAGCCAGCCTACCGACTCTATACACGATATGAATGGCATGACAAGAGTTTGGTTTTGCCAGCTCGCAAGCCAACGGAGAGTTGCTAGACGACACTGGCTGCAAAATAAAATTTGCTGCCGCTTGGGTGAGTCTAGATTTCTAGACTAGATCTCTTTAATATCATAAAGTGATTTTCCTCACCTCAGGTCACAGTTTGAGTCTCGTATCACGTCTCTGAGCCGCTGCTTTGAGTCTCCTATCTTATTGTGTCTCAGATCAAGCTCTTTTAAAAACTGCAGTGCTTTTGAGTTAGTCAAAGACTGAGTTAAAGAAGAAACATCTGTAATGCCACAGTTCTGTAGACTAGAAATACAAACAGAGGAAGAGAGATTATTTTACAAACAAATCATTAATGGGAAGAATTTTACACAAATATAATGTGAACACAGACTCTTCATGAGATATTGAGTATAAAAAGTGTTTTGGTTTAAACTTGAAGTGATTTTAAGCATTTTGATTCTTGTATGTGATTGTGACTGACCTCAATCTCTCCAGTTCACAGTGCGAATCCTTCAGTACATCACATAAGTGCTTCACTCCTGTGTTTTCTAGTTTATTCCCGCTCAGGTTCAGCTCTCTCAGGTGTGATGGGTTTGATTTCAGAGCTGAAGTCAGGATGAGACACTGATTCTCTGTAATACTGGATCCACTCAGACTGAAGACAGAAAGGGAAAATGACTCAAATCCATGTTCAGTTCATGTGGGAGTTAAAAGCATCATTAATAATATTAATAAAAGTGCCATACAGTCACTAATACACCAGCAAAATCATGTAAACTTAATGGTATGAACAAACCAAGACAGGAGCAATTGAGTAAACTAGTCCATCCTCACTCCACAAATAAGTGAATTTATCACTGTAGATTAATATATAGGATAGATATAGAAACAACAGAAAAGTTGACATTTAAATGGACTGATTTCATATTTTCAACATAAAATAAACTGTGATTCATGCACAAGATTTTTTAAAGTAATTTTAAAATGTAGTTTACAACCTCTAAATTACATTAGAGTAAAATTAAAGAAACGCTTAAAGAAGATTAAAGAAAATAGTCCAACACCGTGGTACAACGAGCACACCCGGGCCCTTAAGAGCAGCCAGAAAAATGGAGCGCAACTGGAAGAAAACAAAACTAGAGGTATTTCGGATTTCATGGAAGGAGAGCTCGATTTCTTACAGAGAGGCTTTAAAAGCTGCTAGATCTGCTTATTTTTCAACCCTATTAAAAGAAAATAAACATAATCCAAGGTATTTATTTGAAAAAGTGGCTACACTAACGAAAAAAGAAAGCTTCAAGCCCAGAAGTTTTCAAGAAACACAGCAGTAATGACTTTATGAACTTCTTCACTTATAAGATTGATAATATTAGGGACAAAATTATAACTATGCAACTGTCTACTACAGCATCACATCAGGGAGTGCATTATAGTCTCCCTGAGGTAAAATTTGATTCATTTGTTGCCATAGGAGAGGAAGAATTTTTGCAAACTCGTTAATTCATCTAAATCGACAACATGTATGTTAGACCCTATACCGACTAAACTACTGAAAGAGATGCTTCCAGAAGTCATAGATCCTCTTCTTAACATCATTAATTCATCTCTGTCTCTAGGATACGTACCAAAAACCTTTAAGCTGGCTATGATTAAACCGCTTGTTAAAAAAACACAACTTGATCCTACAGAATTAGTCAATTACAGGCCGATCTCAAATCTACCTTTTCTGTCAAAGATACTAGAAAAGGCAGTATCCTCACAACTGTGTTCCTTTCTTAAAAGAAATGGTATCTGCAAGGATTTCCAGTCAGGATTTAGACCGCACCATAGCACTGAGACAGCTCTCATTAGAGTCACAAATGATTTGCTCTTATCATCCAATGGTGGTTGTATCTCTCTATTAGTGTTACTTGATCTTAGTGCTGCATTTGACACCATTGACCACAACATTCTCTTAAATAGACTAGAAAACTATGTTGGCATTAGTGGAATTGCATTAGCATGGTTTAAATCATATTTATCTGACCGCTATCAGTTTGTAGCAGTAAATGAAGAGATGTCTTATCGATCACAAGTTCAGTATGGCGTACCACAAGGCTCAGTACTAGGACCGCTGCTGTTCACTCTGTACATGCTACCTTTAGGAGATATCATTAGGAAACATGGAATTAGCTTTCACTGTTATGCTGATGATACTCAGCTCTATATTTCTTCCAAACCTAACGAAACTCACCAATTCACAAAATTATCGGAATGCATAGTTGATATCAAAAATTGGATGACTAGTAATTTCCTACTACTAAATTCTGAAAAAACAGAGATTCTAATTATTGGACAAAAAACTTCCACACGTAATAACTTAGAATAGTTTAACACTTGATGGCTGCTCTGTTAAGTCTTCGTCGTCAGTTAGGAACCTGGGTGTGCTCTTTGATACCAATCTTTCATTTGAAAGTCACGTGTCTAGTGTCTGTAAAACCGCATTTTTCCATCTTAAAAATATATCTAAATTACGTCATATGCTCTCATTGACAAATGTGGAACAACTAGTTCATGCGTTCATGACATCAAGGCTAGATTATTGTAATGCTCTACTGGGTGGTTGCCCTGCACGCTTAATAAACAAACTACAGCTAGTTCAAAACGCAGCCGCTAGAGTTCTTACCAGAACCAGGAAGTATGACCATGTTAGCCCGGTTCTGTCAACACTGCATTGGCTCCCTATTAAAGATCGTATACATTTTAAAATATTGCTGATTACTTACAAAGCACTAAATGGTTTAGCTCCCCAGTACTTGAGCGAGCTCTTAACGCATTATAGTCCTTCACGTCTATTGCGATCTCAAAACTCCGGCCAGTTGATAATACCTCGAATATATAAATCGACTGCTGGCGGTAGATCCTTTTCCTATTTAGCTCAAAACTTTGGAACAATCTTCCTAACATTGTCCGGGAAGCAGACACAGTCTGTCAGTTCAAAGCTAGACTAAAAACACATCTCTTTGACCTAGCATTCACATAACACTCTATAGCCTTCTATAATTCAATATTAGGCTGCTTAGATTAGGTCAGCCGGAACTGGGAACACTTCCCTCATATCCTGATGTACTCGTTACATCATAAGAAGAATGGCATCTACGCTAATTTTAGCGTTTCCAGATCTGACGAAGGACTTTCGCCTGGACCTGATGACAATGCAGTGCTGAAGTGCCAACTAGCCTCTCCCTATGGAGGATCCCTATACCACTCTACAGATAAAGCGTTGTGGAATTTTTCGGTTCGCGTACCTTCCCAAAGTGATAAGATAAAATAAAAATTCTGCATCAAAATTTATAGACAAGTAGTTTGTTTAGGCATGGTTTGTAAGGAATTACAAACCTGCACACATATATTCAAACGCACATAACTATAGAATCAATTCTTAATGCGCATGTGAACGCCATCAGCGTCTATCACAGGTCCACGTTTAAAGTCTGTTTAGAGAGAACGGTGTCGTCTTAGCGGCCCCTAATTTAATAACAAATGATCATTTAGACGGAAGTGAATCAATCAAAACTAACTTTAGCTGGAAAAAACATTTTTCAAGAGCCACTATACAACCAAACCAATCTCTGTTACCTTAAATTATATGTTTATCTCTGTAAAGCTGCTTTGAAACAATCTACATCGTTAAAAGCGCTATATAAATGAGGATGACTTGACTTGACTCTAAATACACATTTTGCTTAATAAATTAAGATTTAGTGAAAAGTACCATTAGTCCAGTATAACTGTAACTCTGTCAGAATAATTTACTGTAATTTGTTGTTTTAGTCTGTTCTCCCTTCTGTATTGTTTCAAAGCAAATATTTGTCAGATTTCAGCATATAAAACAATTTTAAAGCCACAAAGTTTCAAATGCTTCAAAGTTTAATACTCTTTATACTGAAAAACATAGAAATCTCTTAACTACTAGTATTTCTGAATATGTCTTCAGATCGAGAAACAGCAGAAAGTGCAGTGCTAAAAATAATGAGACTTGAGTCCAGTTGCCTTAAAATAAAATAAACAGCTAACTTTAATCACAATGTAACTGCTGTACAGTATAATGATACTAACTCTAGTTTCTCCAGCTTGAATTGTGGGTTCATCAGTAGATCACTGAGGTTTTTCACTCCAGAGTCTCCTAGTTTATTCCAGCTCAGATTCAGCTCTCTCAGGTGTGATGGGTTTGATTTCAGAGCTGAAGTCAGAGCAGAACAACCTTCATCTGTCATATCACAGCAGCTTAACCTACAGCAGAGAGAGAGAGATAGAGAGAGACATTTAACACACCTTAATTTATAATTACACTGTATAGACATACCAATATTTAACCGTATCACATCATTTATATTTACAGAAAAAGAAAAACCCAAACCTTTTTACAATTTCATTATTCAGATTTTTTTTTAAAAATTGAAAAAATAATAATGAATAAATAAAAAATCTCATACACATCTATTTTCTCAAATGTACATACATACACATATCACACGTACATACCACACAAAAACATTCATAAATTCACAGAAATTTAGCAAATTATTAAATAATATTTTACAATTCTCATTTAAACTTTTTTTAACTGTCACAAAAACTCATCATAAACTTTTTAATAAACTCATCATTTTCATAATCCACTGTGCACAAAACATCATTCAAAACCCAAATTTAAATGAATCTGTTCATATTATTCAACTACTAATTAATTTTTGAAACAGTCTCACAACTTTCCAGCACAAGAGTACTGTGCCGGTTGCATAAAGCACCTTTAGTTTTTCCCTTAAGTAAGAGACTAAAGTGGTGATTTCCCCTTACTAAGGGAATGACTGGTGTTTCATATAATCCCATAAACTGTTCTCTTAGGTAAGGGAAACGTCAAGTGTTTCATGACAGCGATCCAGGTTTTGCCGTTATAAAATTATATTGTTGCCATGGACACGCTACTATATATATTAACCCAGTAGCAGATTTACAGAAAACATGGATAAAATGGATAAAGAAATGGATAAGGAAAACAAACAAAAAAGACCAGAATCTAGGTGTACAGAGGTAATTCAAAAATACAAAAACGTATCTGTGGTGGCAAAAAAGAAATAAGCCTTCATAAGAGGGAGTCCAGCAAAACTGGTGAGAAAATGCACTTTTTTCCATAGTTTTCACCGCACCGAGTGTGTTTTGTTGGCGTATCACTGAGAGCTAACGATAACAACACTGCAGGAGGAGGACCACCGCGACTGAATTGTCAGACTCTACTGAATTGTGGCGGACTCTCCTGTTCTGGTTGGCATCCCTGCGGTTTACAGAGTGAAGCTGAACCAGAGGAACAGTATAACACCGAGTGAGAGGATATTGTCTTAATGAGCATAAACGATTATCGAGATCATGACAGGCGGAATATATGACAACAATATAATATGATGATTGGTATTTGTTTCACGCGTTAGACCTTTCCAGCAGTCAAAGCAGCTTCAACACGACAAAGCGCCAGCAGAACGCCAAACCAGAAGCAACCAAGTGAGCTTTTATTGTTTCTTAGTTAACTAGTATTTTAGTCTATTGTTAATTTGACTTCGAACTGCCTCAATATTATTTTCAGACAATTTCATAATTTCTCAAAAACACTTATGAATCGCAGAAAAACGCAAATACTCTCTCCAGTCGCTACAAGAAGTGCTGGATCTGCAGAGAGAGTTTCTACAGCTACAAAGAACAAAACTGTACCTTTACAACTTTCTTAACAACAAACTTCTGTAGCTACAAAGTGAAGGGAAAATAACAGTCACGTCAATTGACGAATACATTTTATGACAGATCTGAAAAGTTTTGTATTTATTTGTGCTAATAATAAGAACAAATATATTAACAAAATAATAATAACAACAAATAATATATAGTTAATAAATTCATATATAATATTAACAATAATAAATAGCACTACTAATAAATAACATGACTTTAAATTGCAACTGCTATTCTAAATTTTATCATTAATATTACTACTGCTACTAATACATTTTATTTTTAATATTACAACTGCTAAAACTATTGGCTAATACTAATTAAAGAATGGATTCACGATGGCATCTCTCACAGCAATTCCAGCCTGTTGGAAATTTTGTTGCAGAAGATTTGCTTCATGACCCTCTTCTTCGAGCTCATCCTCCTCTTCGAAGACAGAATACATGTGGGATATGTTAAAAAGAACAACAGAATTTTGCAAGCCCTTTGAGGCTTAACACGCAGTTCATTGTTGAGAGTGTGTGTCAATGCATTGTTGTATATTTCCTACAAGAGTAAAAAAATGATCATAATACATTTTAATACACTGAAAAAATATGATCAATAAGTTACATAAGGTACAACATAGCTATGTTTTTTTACTTTAAAATTAGTCAAGTTAGTCAAGATTCAAATATTTTTAATTTTTAATGTCATAATAAGTTATACATCTAAGTTGACTGGAGGGCGTCATGAGCCATGGCTTGCAGGAGTAACCAAGGTCTCGTAGCAGTAGGCCATCATATATATTACAGCATCAAAATCTCTCCCGATCTTGCTCTCTGCCAAAGTCGGGTGTACTCCCTGGCACGATGCAACAACATTTCTTAATCTGCACAGATGGTCACACTTACAGCACATTAACAGAATGAAAGGTTTTTCTGTTCACGTACTGATCTTCGTGCGTGTGGGGCGCCTGGATTCTGACATGTGTGCTGTCAATTACATCACTTATTCGATGTCATAAGTTTGAATGACATCCAGTTCAACATGAGATTCAACACGAATGACATCCAGTTCAACACGAGTAGCAATCCGGATTCCGGTGTGTGAACTCGCAAGTACGATGTCAGGCACTGTAATTTGCTCTGGCCCCCTTCCTGTTCGAAGGAGTGATGAGATAGTTAGTAGACTGTCCTCACTCAATGGCTGGCTGTCTAAGTGGTACCCGCAAAATAATATAGAATTCATAGACAATTGGAAAAGTTTTTGGGGCAGATCTATGAAGGTATTTTTGGTGCAAAACAACTGAACGCCTGTGACAGTGAAATTTGTAGTTGTAGAGAATAGCCACACAGTAAATTTGAAGTTACAGAGAGAAATTAGGTTGCTGCAGTGAATATGGTGCAAAACGCATTTAAACACCCGCATCAAAAAATGTGAAGTCACGGACAAATTTTGCTCATCCGCAAATCAGTATGTGAATTCATCCAATGAGAGTTGCACACTTGTAGAATATTTAATGAGCAGTTCCACGCGCATGCCCGGGAAACTCATGAATATTTATGTAGGCTCCGCCCACTGCCTCTACAGATGCACAAGTCACTTTTGCTCCACATTTAACAAAATATATGGTGCAAAAGGGAGAGTGTGCAAAACTTGTCACTTGAAAGCGAAAAACAGTGTTTCAGATTCGTCGCAGCAGTTTCAAGCAGCTGTAGTTATGTACTTGTTTTTGTGCTAGTAAAATATACAAGATATTTGTGAGAAAATATTCTTCAGAGACATGGTCGACCGGTTTGTATTTGTATATCTCGTCGACATCCTGAACTTCTCCCAGAACGAGCGAGACCATGTCCAGCACGTCAGGCGAGTGTTACAGCGGCTGCTCGAGAATCGAGTTTCACGCATGGTCGGTTCCGTTCCTGGGTCTCGCTAGGCATTATTTTTCGGCTGATTTGATTTTAACATCTCATATCGCCCCAGTAGTAAGAATGGTAAGCCCGATGCGCTCTCATGGGTTTTTGAAGTAGAAGCTGATTCCACCTCTTCAGTAACCATCGTGCCTCCCAACCGGGTGGTCGGGGCGGTTACTTGGGAGGTGGAGTCCAGGGTCCGTGAGGCATTACGCGATGTCACGATTCCCACGGGCTGTCCAGCGAGTCTGTTGTTTGTGCCGGAGCCGGTCCGAACTAGCGTTCTTCAGTGGAGTCACTCATCCAGTCTGGCTTTCCACCCGGGAGCTACTCGAACATGTTCGTTAATCAAGCAACGTTTCTGGTGTCGGGCTCGAATCGACCCTCAGCAGTGCTATTCCAGCCACTGTCTATCCCTTCGAGACCCTGGTCACACATAGTCATGGACTTTGTCACAGGTCTAGCCATATCTAGTGGCAATACCGTGGTCCTTACTGTGGTTGACAGGTTCTCGAAGGCGGTTCATTTCATTCCCCTCCCCAAATTACCTTCAGCGAGGGAGACAGCGGCCATTGTCTTAGACCCCGTTTTCTGCATCCATGGCCTCCCGGTGGACGTCGTCTCTAGAGTTCTAGAATAACTCACTCCGGGTCGCGTCTACGGGATTGTCACCCTTCCAGTGCTGTTTAGGCTACCAGCCCCCGTTATTTCAATCACAAGAAACTGACGCCATTGTTCCATCCGCGCAGACATTCATTCAGAGATGCCTTCATACGTGGAGGCTCGCCAGAGAAGCCCTTTCCTGGACTGGCGAAAGGAACAGGGCGTCGGCGGAACGTCACCGGTCTAGGCCCCCACTTTACATGTGTGGTCAAAAAGTTAGGTTGTCTACCAAGGACATTCCCCTCAGACTTCCCGCACATAAACTGGGACCGAAATTTATTGGACCGTACATTATAACCAAGGTGCTTAACCCGGTGACAGTTCGGCTCAAATTACCCCCCAATTTAAGAGAATTCACCCGGTGTTTCACGTTTCCAAGGTCAAGCCCGTTATTCGCTCCCCACTTCATTTAAAAGTAGACACTTAAATGATCATAAAGATATATTGCTCTTACCTGTGTGACTAATATTTGCTAAGTTTTGTTTAAGTTTAGAAACGTGCTCCAGAAAAAAATTCACTGAGACGGAGAGGCAGAAAGCATACCCTGTTTATTTTCTTTATTTTCCAAAACCACAATGTTTTGTTGCGATTGTAAGTGGACACATAAAAAAGTAGACATTTAACAGTTTATTTTTTTTCATATTTCTTATGACCATAAATGACGGAGTATTTTAAGTCTATTTTGCTGCTATGTGAAAAAAATCCAGCGCGTTTGTCGACCCGAGAGGTTTAAAAAAAACTATTCTGAGTTGTCATAATCGAAATATATTTAAAAGTAAAGAATATCTAAAAATATCTTCTGTTGTAACTAGGGATGGGTATCGTTAAGGTTTTAACGGTATTACTACTCTTACCGATACTCCTTATGAATCCGGTACTTTAACGGTATTATCGGTTCTTTTTGGTGTTTTTTTTTTTTTTTTTTTTTTTTACATTCGGGTAATAATTAACATTTGCTTTATATTTTGAAATGTAAAATATCTATAGCAAAAGAAAAAGCAATGCTTTAACAAAAACAATAAAATATCTATTTGTTATGCAGCAGTGTGTAGGCTTTTTGTTTTATATACTTGAGATAGGACACGATAATCAAAAACAAGTACAAACACATGGTCAAAAAAGAATACAATTAAACAAAGATACAAATTATATACACAGTGTATATTCAATATATATATCTTCAATTCAGGAAGGTCTACTAACATTACGTTTCAGGTAAGTGTTCCTGTCTGAAAAGAAATCTAATTTAGTAATCAAATGTAAAATAACACTGCATAGTTTATCATAGATAGATTAATGCTTATTAAAGTTTAAGTTTTTCATTCTAGAGCTGTGAGTGATTTTCTCTGCCTTTTGTTGTTTGATTTGCATTAATGGCTCAATCATCACAGGTTTACTAGACGCTGCCCCTTTAAGACCGAGTGCAGATCTAATAGATGACTGATGCACCATAATTTTCTCCCAACTAGTTACGTCCATTTAAGACATAAACTGTGTTTAAGTGAATAAACTGTGTTTCAGTGAATCTCAGAGCAGGTCATTTTTATATTTGATGTATATTTGATAGTTTAGATGCGCACATGAAGCCCAAAGTTAAGTATACTTTTCTTGTCTCGTTGCAGTCCATTTCGGAGCGCGTCGCCTTGTGAACAGCGTCTCTTGCGCAGATTTTTGTGCTTTTAATAGCTCTTTTTATGATTAAACGAGTCCGCAATTTAGCAACAGTAGAGACTGCATTTTACAACAATCACCGATCGTGCTGATTCTGACGGTACGTTTGGGTAGAAATGACAGCGCACCGCTGTGAGGGAAGGAAGTTGCGCAAGACAGAATGCGTCTAGTTTGTAATGGTTTCATCTCAAATATTTTCTTTTTATAATCTTTGAAATCCGAAATCTAAAATAAAAGTAGAATAATATCCCAGATCTAAAGGATAACCATGTTTGAATGTTTAGTTGTCCTCATTGTCACTCATTATGCAGGGCTGTCGTGTTGTGCACGGTTTGGCTCCGCTCTCTCTCTCTTCTGGACTGCGAATCGCAAAATTGCATCACAGACAAATGGTTTAATATTAATATATATAGAAATGACCGGCAAAATAAACATGTTCAAGATTACGTCTTTATAGCAATAATAAACAGTACGTGTATTTTCTTAATTTCTCCAGTACCGACAGCAGAACCGATAACGTCCAACCTTATCGATACAGCAGTCTTTCAAAATTCAGCCCCGGGGCCCTTTTAATACCAGGTTTCGGTACTCATCCCTAGTTGTAACACAACTTACCTCAGTATCTCCAATTTACACTTTATATTCTTCAGTCCAGTGCAGAGCAGCTTCACTCCTGAATCCTGCAGATTATTTTTGTTGATGTTCAGCTCTTTCAGATTGGTATCTGATCCAAGAATTGTCATTTATCATTCTTGCGTAGAAACTGACCTATATGTTGGCGTAAGATTATGCTTACACTCCTCTCACCGCCTGATTTATGAAGCTGTGCGTACCTTTGAAATCCAGGTGTACGCAATACCTTCCCATGATAAATGCCGCGGCTGAAAATGATCGTCATTAGAATAACACGCCCCTATATATTCAAGTCTCCGCTTCCCCCACGCCCTCATTTTACGCCATGAACACACGGAAGACGGCAAAGAAGATAAACTTCTCAGACGTGGAGATCGAGGCCGTTTCTCAATACCAAGTACGCAAACTTCGGACTTGCGTCCTTGGTAGTTCAGACTTGCGAAGTTCGACTCAGGAGAACGAACTCCCGAGGACGAGATGACGCAAGTCCGGTTATTCTGCAAATGCAACAGCGGCGTTCTTGATCGCTTCACTAAGCACGCTCTGGCTACTCCGGTTATCTCTTTATGTATATTTTAGGCAACAATAAAACAAAATATGGTACAATACAACTCTGCCTCTTTTCATCAACAATAAAACAAAATATGTAATAAAACACCACTCTGCCTCTTTTCATTTAAAAAAAATCTTAAACATATTAATGGCCACACAAATGTGGTTCAGGCAACGTATATATTTATAACAACACGAAATATAAAACACAACCCTGCTTTTTGTTTTCATTTTAAAAATATGAAACATTTATCATTAAAACTGACATCTAACTAACAGAGACAGGGTTGTGTCATTTTATTTGATTATACATGTAGGCTACATTGAAGAGAATGTATAGTAAAATATATATAAAAATATTCTTTATATTTTAGAATATATAAATTTACACAACCCTGTCTCTTTTTGTTAAATGTCAGAGGAGCCAGAGTCAGACTGGGGGAGGCCCACCGGATCCAAGCCTCCAGCTGACACCGAACAAGGAGAATATTATTATGATTTTTATTATTATTGTTATTTAGAAGAAGAATGTCGTTATTATTATTATTTGTATTATTATTATTATTTAAAAGAAGAATGTCATTTTGAAACGTCAGGTAAAGCGCACAGGCTCGCAACTGAAGGAATACATAGCCTACAAATCAAATGCTTTGGTAAAGTCACACAAATTAAACATTGAAGTCCATGTTGCACAAAAATAAACACTGAAGTTTATAATTAGTATGTTGTTGTTTTTTTCACAGTGGGTCATAATATGTCATATCTTTTAGTTTGTCAGTGCGTTTTGTGGTGTTAGGAATTGTTTTTCTGCGCATTTCCGCACTAACTCAAAACGTGCGTACATGTACACCACCTCCTGAGCTGGCGTAGGATTTGAGCGTGCCGTACGCCAACGTCCATATTGATAAATCTCAAAGTCACCGTGGTTTTGGGTGTACGCCAGGTGTACGCTGGAAATTTGGTGTACGCACTTTTGATAAATGAGGGCCATTGTCTTTAACTTCGGAGCCGGTCTATCGTTGACTGAGTTCTGCAGACTGCTGCTACTTTGAAGACTCCAAAGAAGAAAAAACTCTGTGTCCAGTGCGAGGATTTACAGCTCACAACAGCATTGCTTGTGTTTGTGTGTGTGTGTGTGTGTGTGTGTGTGTGTGTGTGTGTGTGTGTGTGTGTGTGTGTGTGTGTGTGTGTGTGTGTGTGTGTGTGTGTGTGTGTCGGTCTCGGCGGGCGTTCCTCTTTGAGTGTGTACCCCGATTACACTGCAGCTATTCCTGGGTGCTTCAGCACTGAGAGAATTCTTTTTTTCTTTTTTCTATTTTTTCTTTTTCAAACTAGACCGGCATGCCCCAACTCCTGGGGCTAGTACATTGTACCCAAGAAAGGCGATGGGATACGACCAACTTGGACCTGCGCGTCCTGAACCGGTCCCTTCACAGGCTGCCGTTAAAGATGCTTACGCAGAAACGCATTTTCAAATGCATCCGTCCCCAAGATTGGTTTGCAGCAATCGACCTGAAGGACGTGTACTTTCATGTCTCGATTCGATTCTTTCTCGACATTCTTGCATTTCTTTGCTTTGCGTTCGAGGGACAGGCATATTAGTACAAATTCTTACCCTTGGTCTGGCTCCTCTCCTGCTCTCTATACCCTCTTGGGATTTGTCTCTGGTTCTTTTGGCTCTTCAGAGACCACCCTTTGAGCCTTTGCAGTCAGCTGAGTTAAAAATTATGTCCAGTAAAACAGTACTCCTGGTTGCATTGGCCTCCATCAAGAGGGTAGGAGATCTGCATGCATTTTTGGTCGACAAATCGTGCATAGAATTCAGCCGGTCGAACTCTCACGTGATCCTGAGACCCCGGCCCGGATAAGTGCCCAAGGTTCCTATCACTCCCTTCCGGGACCAGGTGGTGAACCTGCAAGTGCTGCCTTCGGAGGAGGCAGACCCAGCCTTGGTTTTTCTCTGTCCCGTCCGCGCTTTGCGCCTGTACGTGGACAGAACGCAAAGCCTCAGGACCTCAGATCAGCTCTTTGTCTGTTACAGAGGCCAGCAGAAGGGAAAGGCTGTCTCCAAGCAGAGGATGGCCCACTGGATAGTGGATGCCATCGCCTTGGCTTACGAAGCCCAAGGCGTTCCTTGCCCGACCGGATTGAGAGCCCACTCCACTAGGAGTGTCGTTTCTTCCTGGGCGCTGGCACACTGCGCTTCGCTGACAGATATCTGTAGAGCTGCGGGTTGGGCGACACTTAACACGTTTGCTAGGTTTTATAGCCTTCGTGTAGAACCGGTTTCTTCCTGTGTGCTCGCTTCAACCAGCCGGTAACACAGAAGTTCCCGCTCTAGTGCCGGCTTGCTGTGCCACTCCCCTCCACATGGAGCGGATACGTGCGCTTTTTGTTCCAGTCGAGTTCCCCACCAGGCGAACCCTTTAGAGTTCCTCCGCACCCCTTTGGCAGTAGGACGTTGCGGACTGTCCGATGCCAGTCCTAGTTTTTGTATGCTTGTGTAACTTGTGCTAGGCTGGGTTCGATATGTGGTGATCCCTGCCGTGATTTCATATGAGTATTCTTCCACGACCAGCTCCCTGTGGTGAGCCCATGTCTTTCCCTTGGCAGAGTCCACTCTGCCGTCACTGTCTGGTTTAGCCTCCCCCTTCTCAGGCTGGAGCCACCCCAGTGACATTACATATGTTGCACTGCCCTGTCCGGCCAGTACATATGTGTATTCCACATGTTACCTCCCTTCGGGCAGGATGTGGCTTCCGCAGCGTCCCTCTCCCCTGGAAAGGCACGCTTTCCCAGTGTTTTCCAAGAGTTCCACTGTGTGGGGTATAACGGAACAGCAGTTCGAACTCCCTCTATGCAGGCCTTCCGCCCCAGCCAGTTTGGGGTCTGAGAGTCTTGCGTAAGCCGCTGGATGTGGCAGCAACCGTGGCGTTTTCCATGGGATCCCAATTACGTTGTCACGCCGACGTTACGTCGAACGTGAGTGACTGAAAGGGAACGTCTCTGTTACTAATGTAACCTTGTTCCCTGAAGGAGGGAAAGGGAGACCTTACGTCCCGTCACCTCCTTTGCTGACCATCGCTGCACGGCCATCACGATCTCGGCTCCTCAGCGAAAAACAATGAGTGCGTGCTCCCGCTTCCTGTTTATACCCGCGCTGCGGGGCACATGACACGATTCACGCACGCTAACGTTCATTGGCTCGTTCTGTAGACAATCAAAGATAATAGGGCTCCCTGAAGTGATCCCAATTACGCCGTCACGTCGACGTTACGTCGAACCTGAGCGACTGAAAGGGAACGAGGGTTACATTAGTAACCGATACATTTTCTATATATATTAATTTACATTAAGTGAATAATTTGCTCAATTAAATGAGACATGCTTGAATAAAAATATTTTTGTTAAGATTTATAGATTTAACTAAAATATATATATATATATATATATATATATACACACATATATATTTTGTCCTTGCATTCTTTCTTGTGTGACTGAATGAAAGGCTCATTATGCAGCTCATTATGCGGGTCATTGTCTTCTCAGGTGTGAAACACATAATTATTAATGATCGGGTTGGACCATTCACGCCCCCACGCATATTGCCTTTCCAAACAAAAAGTGTTTTACAAAATTTAAATCAATCTATTTTTTATGTGATTGATTAGGCAGGATGATTTGCAGATCATTTTGAAGCAAAAACTAGGCGACAACATCCATTAGTCAAAAGTATTGTGGACACATATTTCGTATGTGTTTTGTGGCCTTATTTCAGAAACTTGGAAAACCTACTTCATGGCTTCTGTCATCTGATTGACAGTTCATACATTTTAACAAGTAAAAGTCCTATCAGTTTAATTCTAAATTCTTCTTTTTTTCTTCTTTTTTTTTTGCCGTGAAATCTTTACTGATTAAAGTAAACCCAATAATTTCTTTATAGTTATTAATGTTTCAAGATTACAATTATTAGATTAAAACAACTTTTTTTTTTAGAAAAAACATGTTAACATGTATATATCAAATATGATTCAACAGGCTTTTGATAAACGTTTATTTGTATCTCTCAAGCATCTATGTATCGCATTGCAATATTTTGCCCACCACAATTAAAACTACAGAAGTAAAACTAATGAAATTTAACATGTAAAATATAATTTTATTGGGAGATATAAAGTAACAACTGATACTATATATTACACCCTGGATTAGACCAAAAACATGACATAATGTATTAAGTGACTTACAGAGCTCTTCTGGAGGCTTTGATGACTGCCAATAATCTAATGACACACTCGTCTGATTTCTTGAATTTCTGAAGCTCAAACTCCTCCAGCTCTTCCTCTGATGTCAACAACACAAAGACTAAAGCAGACCACTGGGCAGGTGAAAGGTCACCAGATGAGAGACTTCCTTTGCTAAGGTGGGTCTGAATCTCATCCACCAGAGTTTGGTCGTTCAGTTCATTCAGACAGTAGAACAGATTGATGGATCTCTCTGCAGGAAGATTATCTTCTAATTTCTGCTTGATGTACTGAACTATTTCCTTGTTGCTCTGATCATTGTCATCTTGCTGTGTTAACAGACCTCGTAAGAGTCGTCGATTGGACTGGAGCGACAGACCGAGGAGGAAGCGAAGGAAAAGGTCCAGGTGTCCATTGACACTCTCGAGCGCCTTGTCCACTGCAGTCTTGAGAAAATCAATCATGGTTTAATTTCTGTTTTCCTGTTCTGTAGACTCATGAACACACAAACTTGATTTGTTGATGTCTAGAAACAGATGTGCATAAAGGGCTGCAATAAACTCTTGAATGCTCAAGTGAACAAAGCAGTACATGGGACCAAGAATGATCCCTGTTTCCTCCTTAAAGATCTGGGTACACATGCCTGAGTACACTGATGCCTTATAGACGTCAATACCACAGGCTTCCAGGTCTGTGTCATAGAAGATCACGTTGTTTCTTTCCAGTTGATGAAATGCCAGTTTCCCCAGTGAAAGGATGGCATCGTTACCTTACCTTCTAGACACGTGAATCGTGTCATGTGCCCCGCAGCGCGGGTATAAACAGGAAGCGGGAGCACGCACTCATTGTTTTTCGCTGAGGAGCCGAGATCGTGATGGCCGTGCAGCGATGGTCAGCAAAGGAGGTGACGGGACGTAAGGTCTCCCTTTCCAGAGAGGCTGGTGACGATACATCACGCCACGTCTCATTACAATCAAAGTTCAGAGGAAGGTGATATTCGTCCAATCCATCCAGGATGAACAGGACTTTGAACGGATTCCTTCTTGTAAGGTTCAGTCCTTTTGTCTCTGGGAAAAATTGAGTTAAAAGGTCCATTAAACTCAGTTTTTCTTTCTCCTTTAAGTTCATCTCTCTGAATGGAAGAGGAAAAATTAAGCTGATATCTTGATTTTCTTTTCCTTCAGCCCAGTCCAGAACAAACTTTTGCACAGAGACTGATTTTCCGATACCAGCGACTCCTTTTGTCAGTACAGTTCGGATCTCCTCGTCTTGTTCAGGTGCTTCAAACAAATGTGTGCATTCAACCTGTATCTCTTGTGCTTCATGACGCCTGGAAGCAACTTCAATCTGTCTCACCTCATGTGCAGTGTTGACCTGTTCACTGCCACCCTGAGTGATATAGAGATCTGTGTAGATGGTATTCAGAAGTGTGGAGTCACCTTGCTTTTCTAATCCTTCAAACACACATTGATACTTCTTTTTTAGGCTACATTTCAGCCGATGAATGAGGAACAGTTCATCTAAACACAGGAACAGAAAACAAATAGTTTTAGTCTTAACTTTCTCTCCTACATTTATAAGAGACAATCAGACAGATGATCACGAGTCTCTTACCTTCTAGATCATCAGCAGCTTCATCTTGCTTCATCTCTCTCAGGTAATGTAGTGTGAGATCAAGAGCTGCTGCTTTGATACTGCATCCATTCTCATTAAAGTCCTTCACAAAGTGTTGTGTGTTCTCATTTTGTAATATTTTCTTAAACTTTTCAAGTTCATTCTTCAGAAATGTGATTATTTTTCTCTCAAGAACCTACAAACAAAGCAAATAAAATAAGTGACAGAACAACACAATTTAACCACATCCAAATCCATTGTTGGTCAAAACTATTCATTCAGTAATTTCAAATATTTGTAAAAGAAACCAGTTAAAACATTAACATATTTGTTCTTATGAACTCAAACATTTAAGAAAATGTGTTTTCCTACCTGGAAGATCCCTAGGAGATTGTATTTGAAATTCTCGTTATTCCTGTGAGTCTGAACGTCTGAGTCTAATGTCTCACATTGAAGCCTGTTAGCCAATAAAATAAAACACTGCATTTTCAGGCAAAATATTATTACTTTTGACAGAGTAAAATAAAACATTAGCTATTTAAGTGTACACTGTTAAAGTATAGGATCTATTTAAGCATAAATATATAGTAAATACTGCATTGACAATAGGTATTTTAATTTGTTGTGCAGACGTTATGTCAGCAGCACACTAAAATAAATGGGTATTACTGTATCAATGCGGCTGAAGCAGATGCAGAATCAGGATTACGTGTAGCAGTATTTTATTAAATAAACTCGAAACTAAACAAATTGAGACACAGACTCGGACTAAAAAATTCAGACCCCGTAACAGGACTAGGGAACAGGACTCAGGAACGGGACAGCCAACATACAACATTAAGAACTCAAAAAGACTGAACAAGACACATGGCTTAAATACACAGGAAAACAAGCTAAACAAGATAACAAGGGGGCGTGGCTAATATAAAACACCCAGGGAGACTAGTTAAACATGAAACATGACAAAACATGGAAAAAGACAGGGGAACACAGACAAAAATCATCAATCAATAATTTCAATCTTTTTGCTGATGCTCCCATTAGGTTTTTATAGAACTGCTGTTTGTAAATTGGAACAATATATAAACTTTAATGATAAATATTTGCTGAAATATTCTCTAACAGTCAATGTGTGACCAACAATAAGAAAAACATGAAATACCTTTTATTAGTTGATGGTTTTCTCTCACTGAATTTTGGTCCATCTTCTTTTGAGTGGTCACTCTTCACAGACACAGAGCTGGACACATGTGAGCCTGATCTTACACTAATGACACAAAGAGCAGGATGATAAAACACTTTACTACAGGAGATACTTCAGGATTCATGTTTAATTAAGCCCAGTTTAACAAAAACAATTTTTTTTATTAAATCTGTTGAGTAAACAATCACTGTTGACTGCAGTAACCTCTGGAGTCCCTAAAGGGATGTGGTAGTGGAAAAAAATTGGGATGGAAGAAAAAATTATTTTTCAAAACTTTTGCTTTCCCAGGAGAAACTTTGCGTTCCCTCACAAAGATATTTGTGTTGCCAAGCAAAACTTTTGAACAGACACTTCCTGTTTAAAGTCCCACTGGCAGTGCTTCAGACCTCCATACGTTAACAATGGAGCATTTCATAGCGTTTGAACTTGGACTTAAATATAAGGAGATGCGGTCAGTGCGTGCTTCAAGGACTTCCCGGATCAATATTTGTGAGCTAAATGTTGTTAAAACACAAATTAAATCTATTCCAAATCATAGTAACGTATACAACGAGTTAAAATTTTCTTCAAAACTAGCTTTATGATATAAATTTGTCTCCAAGCAGAGGGTTGAGCGACAAGTCCGAATAAGGGACCATGTGCAATGTGCAAAACCACAAATCCTTTTGCACATCTTAGCTTATGAAAAATATTCAATAACTTCACTGTGACAAACTGTACTGTCACCAAATTCAGGTCACACATCACTGCCCTCCTACTGGTTATACTAGAACACAGTTTGATAAAAAATTCATAATTTTTATGATTGTTTATTATTTACAAAATCAATAACTTCACCACCGTTATTAGAAAAATAATATTCATAAACTTCAGACTGTTACACAGTGTAATGCCATCAAATTCAGTAAGCAATTATCATGCAAAAGGTATGGTTGTAACTAGTATGTTAGCTGCATACCAAGATCATTTGAGTAAAAAATAGGCCTATTTTTAATGTGCTATTACTTGCCGAACTAAGCGTTGTATAACCAGCAGGAGAGCAGTGATGTGTGAACTGAATTCGGTCAGTGGCGGCTGGTGTGTTTAAAATTAGAGGAGGCACACAATTTTAGCAGTCAAATTTTTACTTTAAAATGGCTTTTTTGGTCACGTATAAATATTTATAGAAAACGAAATAGGCTAGGACTAGGTGAGTGAACTTATGTTTATATTTTCTTAATATCTATCACTTGAAGCAAGGCTGGACTGGCCATCGGGCATTTTCCCGGTGGGCCGACGTGCTTTTTGGGCCGATACAGATCATTCTTTACAAAAAAAAATGTTTTTGTCTAAACGGCCCATGATACTCGTAGATCGGCGGCCCATTCATTTAGTTTTGCTTAATTGGGATCTTTGTGCCAGTGTAATGCATTGGACAAAAAAAGTCAGCGTAGGTTGTTTTTTTTTTTCAACAGACCGGCCCATGAAACGCGTAGATCTGCGGCCCATTGGTTCTTTTCTTGATAGACACTGGGCTGGTCCAATCACATCTTTAAACTCCTCTAAATAGTCAGAGATGGAGAAGAAACGCAAGGAATGTGCAGAGAAATAGTGTGAAAAAAAGAAACGGGCCCTTCAAGTGTCTGATGAGGATAGTGAGGAGGATCAGTAGAGAATGAGTGAGTGTAGAGAACTGTGGTAAGCAGAACTAGGCAACTTTCAGGCGATGAGTGTAGGAACCCATTACCCAGTTACGCATTACACATCTGCATAGTTGAAGATTACGCATTTTACTAGAATTGTAATGAGATGCGTTTGTAAACCATGTTTTCTGCCAAAATAAAAGATCATGTGTTTATCTCTTTCAAGCATAGAATTTAGTACAAAACTAATTATGAAAGTTGCTTTTATTTTTCAGTGCATTTGTTTTACAATATATGGCTATTACTGTCATGGAATTAATATTATAACTATTATTATGTAGAAGTGTAATGTAGACAGACACTATTTCACAGCTAAAAGAGTTTTGAGTTTTTCTTTGTTCAATTTGCACACTGATTATGGGTTGGAGCTCTTAATTTTTAACTCTCAAAGTGCACCAGATTGATGAATTTAACATTAAAAAGCACAAATTTTTCTCCCCCGAACCCCCCTAAAGGGACTGAGGTCCACCCACCACAGATTTACCAAAAATCCTGTGTCAAACACTGGTATTGCTATGCCAATGCAGCTTATAGCTTGTTTTAGTATTCATTCTTGTGGAGTAGTTCGATTGTATTTTACAATTAGTAGTTATTTTATCACTCATTAGGCTACATGGCATTAGTGGTTTTAATAGGAGTTAGTATACATATTCAGGGGCGTGAAAAGATTGGTTGTGTTTATGATTATATGTAGTGGGCCAGCCTGGGCCAAAATGCCGATTTTTAGTCCCAGTCCAGCCCTGACTGGAAGCAAAAAATCCATCCTTCTGTCCTTTTAAATGCCAGTTTTAAAAGTGCTCGTTTGGCTGTTTAGTGAAGCTGATTGCTGTCCCCTATATCCAACTTTGGCATGGGGTCTTGTTTTTTTTTAATTCGTAGCTGTTGTTTGAATGGTAGTTTAATAAATGTGTTTGCGATGAAATATTAAATATCTCTACTCTCCTCATCAGCGGAAGCAGTTCAAACAAATATCACTTAATTTACGTCTTGTCAATGATTGGTTGATATACCAATGGAAGTAAGCCTCCTCTGCCATGTTACTTTTCTCAACACTCCCAATCGATGAAAGTGAAATACTCGATGGTGATTGGCAAAACTTTTTTTTGTTGTTGCAAATTTACAAAACAGTGACACGTACAAGGTAAGAAGTTGGTGACACACATAGACAATAGAGAGAAGAGAGAAAAAGCACACAAAAAAAACAACAACGAAATACACAGCAGCCCAACACAGTCTTCGACAAAATGGTGTATGTAGCCACACGAGATCCTTGTATGTGATCTTTGTGTGACGCAAGTATAGATACATTCCTGTAGTATCAGTATAGATCTATTGAAGGTAAACATAATAAACATCCCAACAATTACAACAACAACAACAACAATATATTAATATTAGTGGTGATAGTGATGATAACATTCACAATGATAATATTCATGACAATAATAGTAGTATTAGCTCTAGCAATCTGCAACAATAGTAACGTCCTGGTTGCGTATACAACCCACCGTTCCCTGAAGGAGGGAACGGAGGACGTAGTCGACGTCGACTGAATGGGGATCACATCAGGGAGCCTATCATCTTCGAGTACTATTGAACGAGCCAATGTAATTGGCGTGCGTGATTCGCATCATACACTACGCCCCCACGGCGCAGGTATAAATACGGAAGTGGATGCACGCACTAGTTGCTTTTTCGCTGAGGAGCCGAGCGTAACCCGGAGTCAGCGGTGGTCCAGCGGTAGTGGCAAGGGGACAACGTCCTCCGTTTCCTCCTTCAGGGAACAGTGGGTTGCATACGCAACCAGGACGTTCCCTTTCAGTCAATAACGTTGGACGTAGTCGACATCGACTGAATGGGGATAACCTTTGAAAACGCCACTAAAGCTGCCACCTTCCAGTGCCTAGACAAAAGCCTCCTGATGCCCCCGCAATTTTAAGGCGGGGAAGGACAGGGCTTAGGCCAGGGAAGTCACTGCTGTTCGCACAGGACCACTGGGAAAGCGTTCCCGTACATTTGGAAGGAAGGGACGCTGCAGAAGCCACATCCTACCTGAGGGGAGGTAAGTGGAGAATACACATATGAACTGAGCGGATGACCGGGCAGTACGACATATGGAATGTCACTGGGGTGGCTCCAGCCTAAGATGGGGGGAGACTCACCGGACAATGACGGCAGAGAGCCTCTGCCGAGGGAAGACACAAGCTCAACCGTAGGGAGCCGTATCGTGGAAGAGTACACATATGGGGTCGCCGTGGGGTCCGCAACATAATGACCCAGCCTAACACAGGTTCCACACTGCTTACAAGTGGTAGGCCTAACACCAGACATTCCGCACGTCAGACGTCGGAGGGGTGTGGAGGAACTCAACAGGGTTCAGATTTAAGAGAACTCAACTGGAGTAGAAAGGCGCACGTATCCAGTCCATAGGAGGGGAATGGCGCAGCAAGCCGACACTTGTACCGGGCTCACAGTAAAAATGGCTTCATGAGAAGGGAGCCCACGGAAAGTAGTGGTTCAACTAGGTGTCGTCCAGCCCCCAAATCTAGAATCTGTTTAGCAAAGCATATCGTCAACGCTCAGGCACAGCAGTTTACACTCATCATAGAGGGGCTCAACACCTAAGTGAACATGTTGCATCTCGGAATTTTTTACCGAAATGAAAGTAAGCACTAAGTGGCCAACTTTGCTTGGAAACAGCCTTCCCTCTCTGCTGAATTCCTAACAGATAAGAGCTGGTCTGAGGTCTATGGCTTGCGTTCTGTACACGTCTAACCGCTATAAGCGGACGGACAGAGAAAGCCAGGGCTGGATCTGCCTCCTCTGGGGCAGTGCTTGCAGGCTCACCACCTGCTCCTATTACGGGAGAGGTAGCAACCTTGGGCACAATCCAAGCCGGGGTCTCAGCTTGTGAGAGTTAGCCGGCCCGAACTCCAGGCACAATACGTTGACCGAAAGCGAGCAAGTCCCTACCCTCTAGTAGAGACCATGCAAGCAGGAGAACTGATATAACAGAATTTTTAACTCACTGCCTGCAGTGGCTCAGGGGCGGTCTCTGCAGTGCAGTTGCACAAGAGATAAGGCCCAAGAGGATAAAGAGGGATGCAAGGATCTACATTACCTTGCTCCTCAGGAACCTAACGATCAGGACGTGCTTCTCCATACTTCTGCATCACGATGAGCGTCGTTTAAACACCTAGGCAACATTTTTTTGAGGGTGGAAGAAAACAGCCTACTCCTAACCCATCTTGCAGGAAAGAGAGCACTGAAATGATTGAAAGCTTTCAGGATCTCCTCTGGAGATAAGATACACTCAGCGACTAGGTTCCACTTCTAAAGGCGTAAGCACGCTCCCATTTCTAGGGGGTGCTCGCAGAAGTGATGGTAGCTATCACATGTTCCTGTGATAGCCACCTGAATCTCCGCGTTCAGATGTAAGACCGCCCGGAATCTCCAGGGGTAGAACGCGGGTGCCATCGTGCCCCGTACCTGAAAAATTGTTCAGGGGAAGTCAGGAAGTCTGTCGATGGGAACCAGGTCTTGGTTGGGCCAATAAGGGGCAACTCCAAAAACTGAAAAAGAGATACTCAACCCGTGGGCGAGATTACTCTCTCCCAGTTGACCTGAAGACCCAACGGGCTCTGGAGCACTCGAAGGGAAGGACTCTGTACTGATACTTCAACCCTCACATGCAACACACAGGATGGCCTGCGGTGCAGAAGGTAGAGATCTGAAGCACATGTCTTTCAGGTCGGAGCTGCAGACCAATCTTGGGCCAAGATGGTCACGACCCACCACCTAGTAGCATGAAGAACGAGTTTACAACTAGCCTTCATACCGGCTGGAGGAGCGGCTATATCAAATCCTTCGCCAGCAGGAAAAGATTAGCACGCACAAGTCAGGAGCCCTGCTCAACACTAGGTATGATGAATATCACTGGATTTTCAGGAGCACATCTGCTCAACACCTAATGTGATGATTTTTACTGACTTGAGCGGGATAGCCTAGCCTGAGGTGGGGCAGCAAAGTGGAGAGTGTGGTGTTAGTGTGCTGTGCAACACTTACCTGTCTCCACTAGCAGCAGGGGGTGCGTGAGAAGGCGGATGACTGGGTCCTCGAATGCACCAAGCTGCCTGCTGGCAAACAAGGGGGGGCTGAAGGGTGTAAGGCTATACAGGGTCACAGCCGCCAGACTGGCCCTCTTGGGACCCAGGGACAGATGAAATTGCTCTTTCTTTGAAGTGTGGGTACCACTTGCTCTGCTTTTTTTTTTTTAAGGAGCCAGCGGCGAAACAGACACACACACACACACACACACAACAAAGACTCCACCCGGCACTCACCCGGGGGGAGGGAGTGATCGTTTTGCCAACTCTAAAAGCATCCTCATCCATCCCTGGGCAGCCCGCTCCGGAATGCTTTCGCTGTCGCTTGCCCCTGGCTGGGCAGCGCCTGGAGCAGGCTGGGCGTTTCTCCTGAGGCCGGCTCCCTGCTGAGGCCTGGGTGGAGGCTGCTGCGGAGGCCCAGCGGGAGCAGCGGCCGGGGAACACCCTCGGCGACGAGCAGGAGGCAGCAGCGGGCCGCCGGGGCAGGATGTGTCGGATTACCTCTGTCTGCGCTTGGGCGGCAGAGAACTGTTGGAAGCAGTTCTCCGCCGCGTTGCCGACCAGCCCAACCTAGGAAATTGGGGAGACCAGGAACCGAAACTTGTCCGCATCCGCCATATCAACCAGGCTGAGCCAACAATGGCGCTACCGGACCACTAAGGTGGACATCGCCAGACCGATCGCACATGCCACGACACTCGTGCCCCGGAAAGCGAGGTCGGGAGCGGTGCGGTGCTCACCTATGAGCGCACGATCTGGGCTACCCTTGTGCATGCAATGAGTACCCTGCCCTGACAGACCAGTAGCAGCACCATGGCACGCAAAAGGAAGCGGCTTGCCCAGAGGCTTTGTAAACTCTGCCCATCGGAACGGACGATAATTCACAGGCCTTAGGGGGGGACGAGGATCCCCCCAAAAGGTAGCGGCTGCCAGACACAGGTGCACCTGTGTCATGACACACCGCTCCAATGGAGGGACACCTCGCAACCCCTCACCATTCCTCCATCAAGGGTAGTGAGGGGGAAAAGCTATTCAGGCAGAGACTGGCAGAGAAAGATGCCGTTCACCACCTGATGAGCTCTCCATGCATTTCGGAAAAGAAAAGCACTGGGGCGGCGAGCTGAGAACCAGTGCGGCCCGCCCTAAGATACTAATCCACCAACCGAGACTGAACGGGACACGGTGGAGTTTCCACTCGAGCCCGTCAGCCTCGGCGGCCCGTTTCAGCATAGCTGACATTTCTGGATCTGGCTCGGGCAATGTTACACTCCCAAAGGGAGATAACACAGCCGAGTCGTCATCTCCAGAGGCCAGCTCACCCTCCGATGCTGCTATCCACATCTTATCCCCCATTGAAACAGCTGTAACTCCATTACAGAGGGACCAGCATGCTCAACAGGAATCCGATCGGCTGAGGTGTGATGGAGGAGTGAGGAGCCCACAGGGAATGGTTACCGGGCGAGACATCCATCACTATCTTCTGATCACCCATCCCACACGGCACCCGGGGGTGGGGCATGGTAATGGGGACTCGCGCTTCGCGGACGAAGGCGAGTCTCAATCTCAACACCCCGACAGTCATATTCCCGCAATGAGAATATGAGCCGTCCACAAAAGCTGCCTCAGCATGCTGAACATATAAGCACATATGCATACATATTTATATACATATAAACATACAGCTCAAACACGTGATGCAACAATTGTGACCGTCAGAGAGGAAAAGGAAACGATCGCATCCAGAAACGTGCTCAGGTGGAATGACATCTTGAAAAAGATGCAAACGCACCCGTGTTGCTCTTTGAGAAAATAGGACCGTCACTAGTGCTGGAGCACACAGAGGAATGACCGCGGCAACACTGAACAGAGAACTGAAATAGTGAAGCACTCACTTTTCCGCCCTCTCAACAGCCGTCAAAACACACAATCATTCAGAATTTGTTGCTGTGAAAACAGCAGTTGAGAGCTCAAAGCTCGCGATCACCGCTGCACTCGCGCTGTAGAACACCAGCACTGGGAGAGTCTTCCTGAAGAACACCAACACACTCGCTCGTTGTAAACAACAACACTCTCAGAGACATCAAACGATCGTCTCCGAAGCGAAAGGCAACTAGTGCGTGCATCCACTTCCGTATTTATACCCGCGCCGCGGGGGCGGAGTGTGTGATGCGAATTACATTGGCTCGTTCCATAGTACTCGAAGATGATAGGCTCTCTGATGCGATCCCCATTCAGTCGACGTCGACTACATCCGACGTTATCGACTGAAAGGGAACAATAGTACTAATAACCATATATAAAAAAATAAAAAAAGGGTCAGTCGATAATATCACCCTACATTTGCTCTAAACTCTAGGTCAGGGGGCTGATCCATAACTGCCAGTGAGAACAACCAACAGACCACCCCCCCTCCGTAACTCCGTAACTAACCCTAACCCTCACATATATAAACAAATACATATACATAGACATATCCATACATACAAATAAAGGACAACCATACTGAATAATTGTAGTACTGTACAGTAATACTCAGAGATTATTCATTTTTAGTTTGTAGACATGTGGTTGGGAGAGTACGTTGGTCCGGTTCCAGGTCACTGATTTATATGAAAATGAGTTAGGAATGGTTTCCAGATATCAAAAAATGTAGATATAATATTCTGATTAGTGTATGTTATTTTTTCTAATGAGATGTATTCTATTAGAAGATTAGTCCAGTGATTGATATGTATACCGTTTTTGGACTTCCAGGGCAAAACATTTTTTACCAACGGAGGCACAAGTCTCCGGCTATGGATTTGCCTCCCCCTCCCTTCCTCTATCCCCACTGACTCATGTTTCACAGATTGGTTAGGCTGTGCCTCCCTTGCCTCCCCTGACGAGACGCCACTGAATTTGGTGACGCTACAGTGTGTAATATTAAAGTTATTGAATATTTTTGTAGTATAGTTTTTTTTTTTCCGGGGGGCAAAAAAAATGAGCAGGCGGTCTTTCAGCCGCCTGCTCATAGAGATCAATTTATATTCTAAAGCTGGTTTTGAGGAAAATTGGGTTGTAGCTTGTTGTCTATGTTGCTATGATTATTAGTTGTCATTTGTGTTATAACAACGTTTAGCTCATGAGTTATAGATCCGGGAAGTTCGAATCTGTGAATATATTGCCAACTTCACTGGACTCCTTGAAGCACTCACTGACCACATTTCTTTATATTTGAGTCAAAGTTCAAACACTATGAAACGCTCCATTGTTAACGTATGGATCTCTGAAGCACTGACAGCGGGACATTAAACATGGAGTGTCTGTCCGATTTCACAACAGTTTTTGCGTGGGAACGCAAATATCTTTGCAAGGGTATGCAAAAGATTTGAAAAATAGTTTTTTTTCTCCCATCTCAAATTATTTCCTCCACCACATTCCTTTAGGGGCTCCATAGTAATTAGATGAGTGACGTACGTAAAATATTAGAACTAAAGTCTTGTCTAGTATCTGTAATTCTGCATATAATTAAATAGTATCCAGTAAATGAGAGGCTGAGAAATAGAAAAAAACCTTTTACATTTCTTTTAAAAATATCCACTCATTTAGATTGTTGTAGCGTGATGCGGGGAAGGCAGATATGAGGCTGGATCCAAACGCAGTGTACACGCTTTATTTAAACAAACTATAAACTCAAACAGAGACTCAGAACCTGGAACAAGAAAACTTTACACAGGGAACGACCCACACTCACGTTAATCCTGAAACATATAACAACTCACAAAGACAGGGCAGAAACACAGGGCTTAAATAATCAGGGACAAACGAGCTAACAGGATAACAAGGGGGCGTGGGAAAATCAGAAACACCTGGGAAAACTAATGAACAAGACAGGGAACCAAAGAACATGACAGGACACAAACCCACATCGTGACATAACCCCCCCCCCTTAAGGGCGGCTCCTGAAGCCCAATAAAACAAACAAAAGTCCAGGAGGGCAGTCTTGGGGGAGGGATGGGGGGGCCAGGCCCATGCAGGGGAACGGGACCTGGACCTAGGCAAGGCGGGCCTGGGCCGCAGAGCGTGGGCGGACCAGACTGGGCCGAAGGCCAGGGCGGAGCAGGACGAGGCGAAGGCCAGGGCGGAGCAGGACGAGGCGAAGGCCAGGGCGGAGCAGGACGAGGCGAAGGCCAGGGCGGAGCAGGACGAGGCGAAGGCCAGGGCGGAGCAGGACGTGATGGCGGACATGGAGGTGAAGCCCCTGCAGACGACCATGGCGGCGCAGCCCTCATGGTCTCCTCACCGGACCCTTGGCCCCCCCCCCCGAAAAATACTTGGGGAAATCCACGGGTTCAGGAAGGCCCTCCCGGAGCTTGAAGGGCGCAGGCAGGGCGAGGCGCAGAGGCGGGGCCGGCAGGGCGAGGCGCAGAGGCGGGGCCGGCAGGGCGAGGTGCAGAGGCGGGGCCGGCAGGGCGAGGCGCAGAGGCGGGGCCGGCAGGGCGAGGCGCAGAGGCGGGGCCGGCAGGGCGAGGCATCTGGGAACGCCCTCCGGAGCCTGGCGAGCAAAACGAGTCCTCCTCCTCCTGCGACGGCGCTTCACTGGGCTTGAAACTTGCACTTGGCTGGATTCACTTGACTCACTTGACTCACTTGACTTGGACCTTGACTCACTTGACTTGGAACTCGACTCACTTGACTTGGAACTCGACTCACTTGACTTGGAACTCGACTCACTTGACTTGGAACTCGACTCACTTGACTCACTTGACTCGGCGGCACTTGACTCACTTGACTCGGCGGCACTTGACTCACTTGACTCACTTGACTCGGCGGCACTTGACTCACTTGAATCGGCGGCACTTGACTCACTTGATTCGGCGGTACTTGACTCGGCAGTTGACTCACTTGACACGGCACTTGATTCACTTGACTCGGGACTTGACTCACTTGACTCGGGACTTGACTCACTTGACTCGGGCCTTGACTCACTTGACTCGGGACTTGACTCACTTGACTCGCTGGACGATGCACTTGACTCACTGGACGATGCACTTGACTCACTGGACGATGCACTTGAGTCACTGGACGATGCACTTGACTCGGCGCTTGACTCACTGGATTCGGCAGGGCTCACATGAGGCGCAGGCTCGGCGGGGCAGACGAGAAGTGCGGGCTCGTCGGGGCTCACGTGAAATGCATGCTCGTCGGGGCTCACGTGAAATGCATGCTCGTCGAGGCTCACGTGAAATGCATGCTCGTCGAGGCTCACGTGAAGCGCGGCCTCGGTTGGGCTTACGAGAGGCGACGAGAGCCCGGGAGGTGTCGAGTAGAACAAGCCCGTAATCGAGAAGAGATCATCCAAGGAGCAAGCCTGAGCAATATACCGGTCAAGAGTCCATTAAGTAAGATCCCTCGGCATCCATCGAGCGATCTTATAATCCAGCCCGTTCCAAAACAGGTCCATGAGCTGGATCTCATCTAGCGCTCCCAGATGGCAAATGGACAGAAAATCCTTTGCGTACCTTTGGACGGACTGGCCCTCTTGCAATAACGTCGACAGGTATTCTCCCAGAGCCCGGTTGCTGACAACTGCTGGATCCATGTCTTGGTGAGTTGTTCTGTAGCGTGATGCAGTGAAGGCAGATATGAGGCTGGATCCAAACGCAGTGTACACGCTTTATTTATACAAACTATAAACTCAAACAGAGACTCAGAACGTGGAACAAGAAAACTTTACACAGGGAACGACCCACACTCACGTTAATCCTGAAACATATAACAACTCACAAAGACAGGGCAGAAACACAGGGCTTAAATAATCAGGGACAAACGAGCTAACAGGATAACAAGGGGGCGTGGGAAAATCAGAAACACCTGGGAAAACTAATGAACAAGACAGGGAACCAAAGAACATGACAGGACACAAACCCACAGCTATTCGTTTTTCAATGTTCATTTTAACTAATTCCTAGTAGCCATCAAGTGTGATGTTAAAATGATTTGTTCACAGTCCTAAAACATCCACAGTCATGGTAGAAGTTCTGTACGTAAGTTAGTTATTAACTGTGACATTGTCTAAAAAGCCCTGTTTGACATGTATATTTGACTTGTTCTAACTAAAGTTCCCTTTCAGTCGATAACGTCAGACGTAGTCGTCGTCGACTGAATTGGGATCACGCTAGGGAGCCTATCATCTTCGATTACTATTGAACGAGCCAATGGAATTTGGCGTGCGTGATTTGCATCACACACTCCGCCCCCGCGGCGCGGGTATAAATACGGAAGTGGATGCACGCACTAGTTGCCTTTCGCTTCGGAGCCGTTCGTCTTTGATGTCTCTGAAGAGTGCTGTTGTATTCAACGAGCGAGTGTGTCGGTGTTCTTACGGGAAGACCTCTCCAGTGTTGGTGTTCTACAGTGTGGTGCAGCGGTGATCGCGAGCTTCTCAGCTCTCAACTGCTGTTTTAACAGCATCAAATTTCTATTGTTTGTTTGTGTGTTGACGGTTGGTTAGAGGGCGAGAAGTGAGTGCTTCACTGTTGGTTGAAAGACAATTCATTGTTTGCCGCGGTCATTCCCTGTGTGCTCCGGCACTGGTGCCGGTCCCATTTCCTAAAAGAGCAACACGGGTGTGAGTGCGTCTTTTTTAAGATGCTATTCCATCCGTGCGTTTCTGGGTGCGGTCTGGCACTATCCCCCTCTGACGGTCACGAAAGTTGTGTCGCATGTTTGGGCTTACAGCATGCCGAGGCAGCTTTCGTGGATGAGTCATGTTCTCACTGCGGGAACATGACCATCTCGGTGTTGAGATCTAGACTCGCCTTCGTCAAAAGCGTTGGCGCAGTCCCCACCTCTGGGCCCCGCCCTTGTTCTTCCTCTGGGTTACCTTCCCAGAGAAAGACTGGGGTGCCGTCCAAGCTGGGTGATATGAGGATCACAGTGAGGGGTAATCCGCCCGGCCAGGCCCCGTGGGTCCCTCACTCCTCTTTCACACCGCAACCGGTGGAGCTCCCCATTGATCCCGCTGGTCCCTCTGTAATGGACAGGCCAGCCGTGTCATTTGGGGCGCCTCCAGGGGATACGATGTCAATCGCAGCATCGGAGGGGGAGCTGAACTCTGGAGATGACGACTCGGCTGCACTGCCTCCCTCCAGGAGACCAGTGTTGCCCGAGCCAGATCCATAAATGTACGCTATGCTGAAAAAGGCCGCCGAGGCGGTAGGGCTCGTGTGGAACCCTCCACCGTGTCCGGAGCCGTCTCGGTTGGATGATTGGTATATCGGGGCGGGCCGTACTGGTTCTCAGTCCGCCGCCCCGGTTCCTTTCTTTCCTGAAGTGCATGAGGAGCTTACGAGGTCATGGATGGCACCTTTCTCTGCCAGAAACCGCCTGAGTAGCTCCTCCCCCCTCACTACCCTTGATGGGGGAGCGGTGAAGGGTTACGAGGCTATCCCTCCGGTGGAGCGGGCCGTTGCGATGCAGTTATGCCCAACGGCGGCCGCTTCCTGGAGAGGTGATCCTCGTCACCCCTCTAAAGCCTGTAAGTTCTCGTCCGCTCTTACGGGCAAGGCTTACAAAGCTTGTGGGCAAGCCGCTTCCTCCTTGCATGCCATGGCGTTGCTCCAGGTCCACCAGGCCCAGGCACTCATGAACATGCACGAGGGTAGTTCGGACCGTGAGCTCATGGGTGAGCTCCGCACTGCAACTGACCTCGCCCTCCGGGCGGCGAAGGTTGCAGCACGCGCGGTCGGTTCGGCCATGTCCACACTTGTGGTCCAGGAGCGCCATCTCTGGCTCAACCTGGCCGATATGAGAGAAGCGGACAAGGTTCGGTTCCTGGACTCTCCCATTTCCCAGGTTGGGTTATTCGGCGACGCTGTGGAGAACTTTGCCCAACAGTTCTCTACAGCTCAGAAACAGACGGAGGCCATCCGGCACATCCTGCCTCGGAGGGACGCTGCTGCCTTCACCCGCCCGCCGAGGTTAGATCCTCCGCCTGTTCGTCGCCGAGGGCGTCCGCCTGCAGCCGCCTCAGCGCCCGCCGGACCATCGCAGCAGCCTTCACCCAGTTTCCGGCGTGGAGCCGGCCGCGGAAGGGGCGCCCAGCCTGCTCCAGGCGCTGCCAAGCCAGGTGGTAAGCATCAGCGCAAAAGAAAACGCTGAACCTGGACGGGCTCTCAGGGATGGAGGAGTTGCTCGTGGACTGGTCGCCGATCCACTCCCTCTGGCTAGTTGGAGGGCCGGCTGGAGTTTTTTGTTATGTGTGTGTCTGTCCCGCCGCTGGCCCCTATAAATACGGGGTCAGCGGTACCCACATATTCAGAAAAAGAGCAAATTTTCTATTCCTGAGTCCCAAGTGGACCAGTCTGGCGGGTGTGACCCTGTAATAGCCTTACATCCCCCAGCTTCCCTTGGTCGCCAGCAGGCAGCTTGGGGCGTTCGAGGACCCGGTCATCCGCCTTCTCACGTCCCCCTGCCGCTAGTGGAGACAGGTAAGTGTTGCACTGCACACTAACACCACTATCTCTACTTTGGTGCCCCACCTCAGGCTCGGCTACCCCGCTCAAGTCAGTGATAATCATCACATTAGGTGTTGAGCAGACGTGCTCCTGAAAATTCAGTGATATTCAGCACACCGAGTGTGGAGCAGTGCTCCTGACATGTGCGTGCTTATCTTATCCTGCTGGCGAAGGATTTGATAAAGCCGCTCCTCCAGCCGGTACGAAGGCCAGTTGCAAACTCGTTCTTCGTGCTACTAGGTGGTGAGTCGTGACCATCTTGGCCCAAGATTGGTCTGCAGCTCCGACCTGAAAGACATGTGCTTCAGATCTCTACCTTCCGCACCGCAGGCCATCCTGTGTGTTGCGTCTAAGGGTGGAGTATCAGTACAGTGTCCTTCCCTCGAGTGCTCCAGAGCCCGTTGGGTCTTCAGGTCAACTGGAAGAGAGTAATCTCGCCCACGGGCTGAGTATCTCTTTTCAGTTTTGGAGAGGGACTCGGTCTAACACATCTCTCCAATGAGAATGTGTTCAGCTGGTGTTGAAGTGAGAAAGGGTCCCACTGAAAGAACTTTCAGAGGCTCCTGGGGTATATGGTAGTCGCAGCCTTTGGCTTCCTCCATATGTGACCGCTTCAGCGCTAGCTTCATGATCGAGTCCCGAGGTGACCGCGGCAGAGCAGCTCACCCTGTGTGACTATAGTTCATCCCGGTCTGCTGCCAAACCCTCTTCAACAGAGGGGCCATGTACAAAGGGCGTGTTTTAACGGGGGCCTGGGCGACCCCCGACTACACGGGCATTCGTGCCTCGAGTTGTTAGACATTGCGACCGTTGCGCAAGCTTCCCCTGTATGTCACAACTCACCCGTCACCTCCTCCTTGGAGTCAGAAGCTTCTGAGGACGCTTTGTTCCACTCCTCCCGATTTACTCAATCGTGCCGCCATCGAGCCTCACGACAGTTATAGCCAGGGCAAGTGGAGACTCCATCCCCTGGGTCCAGCTGGGTCATGCCCATTCCGGGGCCGCTCAGTTGCCCCCCCCCCCCCGGTTTCATCTTTCCGCCAGTGTTTGTGTAAATCGAGCGGACTACCCTTGGACAAACACTGGGTCTCAGCTGCCCCAGGGGCCCGCAGGAATGCGTTTAAGCCCAGTGAGCCTTCTAAAAGTGACTGCGACTCGTGGTCGACTTGCACTTGCTCAAGTCAGTGAAATCATCACTTCATGTTGAGCAGAACTGCTCCTGAAACTCAGTGAAGTTCATCGCACTGAGGTGTTGAGCAGCAATGTTCCTGTAGCTCAGTGAGTTCATCACACTCAGGTGTTGAGCAGAAATGCTCCTGTAGCTCAGTGAATTCGTCACACGCAGTGCTGAGCAGAAATTCTCCTGGTGCTCAGTGAAGTTCTTCGCACTCAAGTGTTGAGCAGAAATGCTCCTGAAGCTCAGTGAGTTTATCACACTCAGGTGTTGAGCAGGAATGCTCCTGAAGCTCAGTGAACTTGTCACACTCAAGTGCTGAGCAGAAATGCTCCTGGTGCTCAGTGAAGTTCTTCGCACTCAAGTGTTGAGCAGAAATGCTCCTGAAGCTCAGTGAGTTTATCACACTCAGGTGTTGAGCAGGAATGCTCCTGAAGCTCAGTGAACTTGTCACACTCAAGTGCTGAGCAGAAGATGCTCCTGAAGCCCAGTGATCTTCACATGTTGTGTTGAGCAACGCTCCTGTCTTTTTGTGCCCGTCGCTTGCACCTACGTGCTAAGTCAGGAGAGGAACAGGTCTTCATAGTTGCCCCTTATTGGCCCAACTAGACCTGGTTCCCATCGACAGCCTTCCTGACTTCCCCTGAAAACTCTTTCAGGGACGGGGCACGAGGGCACCCGCGTTCTTCCCCCGGAGATTCGGGGCAGTCTTACATCTGAACGCGGAGGTTCAAGGGGCTATCACAGGGCATGTGATAGTTACCATCACTTCTGCGAGCACCCCCTAGAAATGGGTAGCGTGCTTACGCCTTTAGAAGTGGAACCTAGTTCTTGGTTGAGTGCGTCTTCTCTCCAGAGGAGATCCTGAAAGCTTTCGATCACTTCAGTGCTCTCTTTCCTGCAAAATGGGTTGCAGTAGGCTGTTTTCCTTCACCCTCAAAATGATGTTGCCTCGGTGTTTAAACGACACTCATCGTGTTGCAGAAGTGTGCAGAAGCACGTTCTGATCGTCAGGTTCCTGAGGAGCAAGGTCTTGTAATCCTTGTGTCCCTCTTTATCCTCTTTGGTCTTGTCCCTGGTGCGACTGCACTGCAGAGACCGCCCCTGAGCCACTGCAGGCAGTGAGTTAAAAATTCTGTTATATCAGTTCTCCTGCTCGCGTGGTCTCTACTAGAGGGTAGGGACTTGCTCGCTTTCGGTCAACGTATTGTGCCTGGAGTCTGGGCCGGCTAACTCTCACAAGCTGAGACCCCGGCTTGGATTGTGCCCAAGGTTCCTACCTCTCCCGTAATATCGACTGAAAGGGAATGTCCTGGTTGCGTATGCAACCCACCGTTCCCTGAAGGAGGGAACGGAGGACGTAGTCCCCTTGCCACTACCGCTGGACCACCGCTGACCCCGGGTTACTCTCGGCTCCTCAGCAAAAAGCAACTAGTGCGTGCATCCACTTCCGTATTTATACCTGCGCCGCGGGGGCGGAGTGTGTGATGCAAATCACGCACGCCAAATTCCATTGGATCGTTCAATAGTAGTCGAAGATAATAGGCTCCCTAGCGTGATCCCAATTCAGTCGACGTCGACTACGTCCTCCGTTCCCTCCTTCAGGGAAGGGTGGGTTGCATAAGCAACCAGGACGTTTCCACATTATTTACATTTACTATCCACTAAATGTGCACCTTCAAACCGTAATTCAATGTACTTTAATCTTGTACAGAACTTTACATGTCTGGCACATTAAACATATTTAACTGTGCTAAATGTTCCTGTAAATTAAATATGAAACCAGGTTCAAGTCATTTTAACCTCCAACAATCTAAAAACATTTACAGGAAGTTCTCAGTTGTTTTGCACAGCATTTGACATGGCAATGGTGAGAGAAAACACTCCTTGTTGATCTGACTTTGCTCTGTACAGGACAAACCTGAAACTCCAGTAGTGTTTAAAATGATTCTGTGAAAACAGTCGCAGTCTTACCTCTGTATCTCTGAGAGACTCATCTTAGAGAGAGAGTCCTTTCCTCGTTCCTCTGACATTACTGCAGATAAACTGCCACTGAAAACACTGAAAACTGGTATCTTTGTGTTGGTGAAGACAATCAGATGCTCAGCATGACCTGGACATGACAATGAGGCACTGAGATTAATATCATGATAATTCAGAGGGATACATGAAGATGAAAATTAAGAACTAATAATGAATGTTAAGCCAACAAACAATAAAAAAATAACATTTATTTACATGCAATAGCATGAATGAAATATTTTCTATAGGTTAGTTAGTAGGTTTAGGAATAGAAAATTGATTCTTCTTGATAGCATATGCGCAAGACGCAAGAGAACACTTCTGCGTTTTCTGTTTTCTGTGCTGTGCACACATCCACAGCGCACAAAGAGCCGCCTCTCATATAGTGCACGGACACACACAATTATATCTCACAATTATCCTTCTAGATCATTTATAGCATCAAATAAACATGAATAAACATCAGACAAATTGTTGTTTCAACCCCAGAAGGACGTCAGTACACACCCTTTTTCAAGTTCAAAATCTCCGTAAACACAATTGGTTTTGTCTTAAACATTTGAGAAAAACAGTTGGCCTATGTCTATTAAATCAATCCATTGACAGCCTATTCTTGCTGCCACAATTAATGTTGATCAAAGAACAAAAGAAAAATAAAACCACTCACTGAACTTTTGTCATTTTAATTAGCTTAATTTTTTATTTGCCTGTTGTTGCTCTAAGAGCAACATGAGTCTGTGTGTGCGACTTTGAGATGCGCTCCCTATAAAATATGATTTATCCTTACTTTCGTAATTTTGTCAAACATTTTTTCTGGATTTCTTGATCTTTATATGATTTTTTTAATTCATATGCTTTTCGTTTTTATGGAAGTTCATTAAAAGCCTCTGTGGATTTGTTTTGAAGCAACCATGGTGCATGAATGGTCTATATGGTTGTAACCTGGACCAAAAAAGGTTAATGGGCTTGTACGATAATCCATAAATATTTTATGGATGATCTCCTTGATCATGACCTGGTTCTTAGAAGGCTCAGCATGGTCTGTAACAGCTGCTGCAGACCTTGGATGGGTTTTAACCAATGCCTCTGCCTCAGGAAGAGATGTAGAAGATTCTGTCCCTTCTGAAAAGGTGTATATGACCCAAACACACAGCATGGCAGTGGCCACTACTGGAAGTACTGTGGACAGTGGCATGGTCTCTGGAACACCCAAAACTCAGATATGAAACATGCAGACTTTGAACAGCTGGACTTCAACTTCATGCCAATGGGCCTGAGAACAGAGACATGTTTGATGAATGTAATGTTGGGCAAAGCTCTGTAACCACTAGAGCTTGGACATTATAGCCCCTCCCCAAAACATCTTCAGGGGAAACTTGGCTTGACTCCAAATGAGGGGACTCATTAGGGATAGAGGATATATAATGACAAAGTCCTGGCGTCAGGGCCATGACAGGTGGAGGCTCTGGCATGGCGGCGGCCATCTTGAGTGAGGGCTCACGGGCTGGAGCCAATGTTTGTGCTGCCCACACACACACACAAAAATGCCATGGTAACTACGATCCGTGCCGTCCGAGATGAGTGCCGTCTCATCTCGGAGCTGACTCAGGTGCGGCGGCCATCATGGCGTGAACAGTCTCTGGCTCGGCAGGCAATACGTGAAGCTAAGGTTCAACAGGATTTACGTGAAGAGGCTCAGGATAGATGCTCATGACATAACATGATTCTGACGTGACAGCCATTTCATGAATCTCTGATTTGACAGCAATGACGTGACTTGACTCTGAAGTGGTAGCCATATCATGAGACTCTGGTTGGGTGGTTATTGTTACGTGGTTTATAGGTACACCATAACCTTTATAGGAGGCTCTACATAAGGACCACAGCAGCGTCTCGGTTGAACCCCGGCTTTATTGTTCCCCCCTCCAATCAACCACCTGCACAAGGTTTCTACCTCAGTAGTTAACCTGATACTACAGTTATGATACAAAATGACTCTGGCATAGAAGACCCATGACCTGACTTTGGTGGGATGGACACTTTGGTACTCTGGGACATTTCATCAACAATCTCCACAGTATACGAGGATCCACTCAGTAACAAAGCTTGATCGATTTATTGAATCAGAGAAAAATGAATCTTCCCACTGGTAAATTGGACAGGACAGGTTCATTCAACCCCACGTGGAAAATGTCTTTAAGCGCCACCTCGTTAAAATCCACCAGATGACAGAGCTTGCAAAAATCCTCCACACTAAGACTGCCCTGGTGGAGACATAAGAGGGAAACTGCTGGGTTCATCTTTGAATCTAGCTTTCTGTAACGATTCCACTGAAGCAGAGTCAGTTGTCTGAACCCAAATGCAGTTTATTCCATAATAGTGTATCAACAAAGCAACAACTTGGAAATCAACATAACTTAAATATAAACTTGAGTAGGTAAAGCATGGCATGATTATGAAACTCACAGCAGTGGATGACAGCATCAAAAACTGACAATGCTAGATTAACACACATGGCAAAATCAGGGCTATAAATACACCAACTACTAATGAGCAACACCTGAATGTAATGAGACCAATTAACCATTGAGAAAGTAACAAAAATGAAGACAAAAGCACATGACATGAACACAAGGGAAATGTGGGAATCACATGACACATGAAAACAAAGAGCCCAACAAGAACACCATCCTTACACTGAGAGAGAGAAGTAGCAAGCAGCACCTTTCCTATTAAGCTTGGGTGTGTGCATTTTATTACAAATATTACAAATATGATCACTTGGAATTGTCTCTTGCCAGCTAACATAACTGTCACCGCATGCGTGCAAGGCTGTGAACCCAGGCTGAAAAACGCAGGATCATAGGATCATGATTTTTCTTAGGATCATGATTTTTTCAAACCGCAGAAACGAGATTGTTCATAGCCTAATTTGAAGTGCCATACCCAACTTGTGGGAGCATGCCTACTGTATTTAAGCTTTTTAACGTCTTCAATTTGGTTAAAGAGTAACGTTAGCATTGTTGAACTAAATTAATTCGAAATTTTGTATGTGATGTATGTGTTGCGTGGTAGCCGTTGCATAATCTCACTCATTTTCATGGTCATGTGACCACACACATTTATTTCCACTCACTTAACGGAAGGATGACATCAAAGCTCAGAAAGGACCAGTAAGAATAGTTCTTTTTTGAATAGCTCATAATTTTTTTGTTTGCACAAATCATCATGAAAGAGTTATCTCCTATATATACACATTGAAATTAAATGAATACATGCTTTATTCTGTTGTCAAAATGCAGATAAATGAAGACTGTTACAATTGTGACCGGTGGTATAACACAGGGAGTCTATGTTCCCCATATGTAATTCTGTGTTATTTTTATGAACTCTCTTTCAGACTGACTTTAAGTCAAGTTTTGGATTTACTTGACACTGATGATCCAGAGCCTGCAATTTGTAATATAGCAGTGGTTGGATTTCATAGAGTAGTTGAAATCCCAAAGTCTCCTGAAAAAATTTGGTACTGCACCAAAAGGACAAGGGAGGCCATCCTCAATGTCAGCTGCTGTGACTGATATACCCAGGTTTGATGGTGTTGCTCACTGGCCGATAAACACAGGTAGGCAGATTATATGAAGATTTGTTTTTATCATAACATTTTAACACCTGCAAATGGATTCCAAAAGCTATACAAAAGAGAAATCATTGTGTAATTATTAATTTTGTTTTGAAGGAAATAGGTTTCTGAGATGTCGTGTCTGTGATGGTTGCACATCATTTGGTTGTGAAAAGTGTGCCAGGCCAATGCATATTGAGTGCTTCAACACGTTTCATAACGTCTGAGGGAGTTATCTAATCAGTGAGTTCCACAACAGGGGACAGTTGAGGTTTTTTTTATAAATCCACTGTTATGTCTTTAGGAAGGTGATATCTAATTTATGAGTTACATGAGTTCCACACCAGCACACAGTTGTGACTGTTTGATAATTTTTGTGATTATTTCTTGTTATTAATGAATTGTTACATGTTCCTTGGCATTGTTACATTTCCTACCATAGGCTCATATTTAACAATTTATTTTAATTTAATAATTTATTTCTGTAAGGTTTTTTCATTTAGTAATTTTAAGTATTTTGTACATGAAAGTACAAGTAGCAGGTAAGTATAGCAGGAGAGTCTGTGGGTCATGTGTAGACGAGACCAGACGATGAGTGTGTGAAAGGGAGCTGAATATAAAGGGAGGTGTAATGATGAAGTGCAGGTGATGGTGATCAGTACTCAGGGGATAGTGAACGAGAGGGAGGAGTGAGTGAATGAGTGGGAGGAGTGAATGGAGCTGGTGGAATCCTGACATAACCAAACAATGAATCGCTCAACAATTGAATAGTCAAGCAGTGAGTTTAACACATTTTTTACCCATATAAATATTTACAATACATCTTCACTCCCATTGAACAGCAATCTACAATTTTCCTTTTCAGATAAATGTTCTAGGAAAACTAGAACCATACATACTTTTAGACCATATCTTTACAAGCAACAAATTCAATACAACAGTATCCCACATACAAGAACACATATTAAATTACTAAATTAAGCAAACTGCAATGAAATTGACCAACCAATATTTGCACAATGCATTTCGCCAACTACCACGTGAATATTTCCAACACACAGATACTACAGTGCACAAACGCAAGTGTCTTCTACCGCCCGCACCTCAATGCCTAATCAGCGTGCAATAGTCAACAAATGACACTCGCATCAAAGTATGATTTCCGTGGCGATCTTACCGGCTGTCCGTTCAGTCTTTTGAATTGGTGCCAGATTCCGCACAGCTTCAGGAAAGTTTGATGAGAATGCTGCTTCCCTATCTTACGCTGTACTGGCGTTATTCAACATGTTGAATCGGAAGTGCGCGCATCCTTTTCTGCTAGAGTGCTCACAGGTGAGTGAAATTTTGTTCCGCCTGACCGCTGACGAGAGGGGCGTTCGCCGCAACAAATATCATAGATGGACTGTGACTTATTAAAGATGTATAATGAGGGCATGTTCAGATAAGATACAACCCGGAAGACATATTTTTTAAGAACAATTTCCGTTATGTTGAGCCCATTCATGTTCATCTTGGTTTTGATGCTTCTGGTAAAGTGCACTTTTGCCAGTATTTCCCAGTGAAAGACACTCTAAAAGCCCTGTTGAACCTGCCATCAGTGAGAGAGCAATATAAAGTGTCAAAAATGCATTTACCAGAAGATTAAAATGTGCTTGACAATGTAAAAGACTTTCAAAGAAAATAGCCTTTTACAAGAGTTTCCTTTTTCAGTTTGTGTTATCTTGTATCAAGATGCATTTGAAGTAGTGAAAGCAAAAGGAAACACAAGCTCCTAGCTGTGTATATGACACCCCACATAGCAACATTGTGACATCCCAGATCCGGCCCACATCTGGCACACATGGAAAGATGATCTGGCCCACCACATGCAGTGTGGAATGTTGGGTGGCTCACTCCTGTTTGCCAGATCTGGGCCACAAGCTGGCCATAGCAATGGCACATGTCAGCCAAGAGCAAAGAAATAAACCAGAACTGGACGTTATCTGAGCCACAAAATCTGTGTATATTAAATATGGAGTCACCTCAGCCTTAATAAGCCTGTTAACAAGCCGAATCACTGAAGCAAAGAAGAGAACAGAAAAAGAGACGAGCAGAAACACAAGAACTACAACTGACTTCAGACACAGCCTTAGATTAAATCAACTGAAGAGAAAAGAAGACATTAAATATCTCAAGATCTCAGCAGAGGAGGATTAAACAACTCCACAAACAGCATTACCAGCTTCGCTTATTACTAACCATATTTACTTGATTTCTGTCAGACATCTACAAAAGTTTTTTATTGAGAATTAACAGGGGTTTAACTCTAATGCATTTCATTAGAAGTCACCATAACAGTGATTAGTGTTTCCATTAGTTGGGCTCTTAACTCTTATTATATCTTTTGTCTTATTTGGCTGTCATGACAGTGTGTTTGTTAAACACATTTGTAGCTGCAAAGAAAGCTAAAGTGAAACGAGATCAGGTGATGGTGGTTACCTATTGATGGCTTGATAATCATTATGAAATAGCCTGATTCAATAATGTTTTTTGAATCTAACCAATATAATTTATAATTATAACAATTTACCGTGGCTCACCCATAAGTTTAATGAGTGACAAGAATACTTTTTGTGCGGAAAAACTCTTTATTCATTTTCTTCTGTGTGTGCCTCTGAGTGTGCCTCTGAGCTGCGATGTCTCACTCACTGAGTGAGTGAGACATCGCAGCGCTTCTGGGTTGTACATCTCAGAACATGGGCTCACTATTGGCCAGCATCACACACATGACCAGCGTCAGCCAATAGTGAGCCTACGTTCTGAGGCACAACCCAGAAGCGCTGTGCTGTTACACTACGTGAAGAGGCCCAGGCAGAAGAAAATGAATAGTTGAATAATGTCGTTATTTTTTTTGTTTTGTTTTTTACTTATGGTTGAGCCACTGTAGAAACTTGGACTATTTTAAACATTGTCTTTACTAACTTTCTGTGCCGGCAAGTTTCAATAACATAGAAGCCCATGGAGGAGTGAGACAGCTCTCAGATTTAATCAAGAATATCTTAATTTGTGTTCTGAAGATGAACGTGCAAAGTGGTTAAACAATGTTCCCCTTCAGGGACTACCGCTGCGTGAAATCGCAGTGGGAACGCCCTCAGCGTGACGCGTCTGAAGCATGAATGAAATCAGTCAATGGAGAGAATGAGCGTACGGCGAGTGACGTCATCGACCAGGAAGCTATAAATATCCCCTGAGTACACAACACGCCAGCTTTTAGTTACTTCAGCAGCTCTGTGTGTGCCTGAATCTGTCGATTGTGTTTGTCTGTTTTGTCAGGAGTTTTCACTATATATATATTTTATATAAAAAAACCAATATGAGCGAGCAGTATAAGAAGTGTGTTCCCCCCTGTACTCGGCACATCACGGGTGGGGATTCACACGAGCTAAGTGTGGCTTGTTTGGGAGTGCAGCAATGCCCAGTCGGCTCTCGAGGGAGTCGATTGTCAGCATTGCGAGCGTTTTCCCTTGAGAACTCTGCGCTCGCGGCGATCGCTCTTCGAGGAGAGTGATTTGCTGCGAGCTCCCCGAGGCTCGGGTCCCGCTTCTGTTGAGGAAGAGCGGCGGCGCTTGTCTTGGGGCTCGCAGATGGATCTCGCTGGCGACGTTGAGACGGGCTCCGCCCTATCTCAGCTATCTCCGACAAGATCTAGTGCCTCTCACCCGGCTCTGGAAGCACGCGCTGCGGCGGTTACTTCTGCCCGGGTGGAGGCACATGATGATGTTGAATTGAGATTTTCCAGTTCTGAGGAGCTGGATGTCGAAAGTTTATTATCAGAGAAAACTAGTTTATCACATTATACTGCAAATGAAGAAGGTTTGATGGATGTATTATCTCGGGCTGTTGAAAAGCTAAAAAAATAAATAATAATAAAATAACAGTATCGAGTGGCCAGCTGATAGACAGGTTTCTAGAATTAAAAGCAATCTAGATGATAGATTTCTGTCTGCACGACCTCAACCTTCTAGCCGGTGCTTACCGTTCTTCCCAAATCTTCATGCTGAGTTTTCAAAGACCTGGGTTAGACCGGTTTCAAGCAGAATTTACACAAATCAGTCCAATGCTTATGGTAACATTGTTGGTGCTAAATCTGCTGGTTATGTGACGATACTGTAGGCGGAGGAGACGCTTGCGAGCTATCTCTCTCCTGCTTCATCGTCTTCACTTAAAGCACCGGCTCTTCCACCAAAAAATAAATAAATAAATAAATATATATACCTCTGTGCTGGTGGGGAAGGCTTACTCGGTGGCTCGGCAGGCGGCTGCATGTTTGCATACGATGACTTTTATGCAGGCTTTTCAGGCCAACCTGCTCAAAGGAAATCTGAGGGGGGTCCCCGCCGAGAGAGACTTGCGTTCACCTCCCTTAAGGGTGCCCTGTCTCTCCCGGCGCCATCAGGGGCCCGTCCTACTAACCCTGCCGAAACAGGGCGTAGAAGGGTCTGGCGAGTGCTTTCCCGAGGGAAGCTCGCCGCCTCTAAGGAGGGTTCTAGTGTGTTCAGACCAGTCGTTCCCTGCCGGTGCGCCGTTACAGGGCACTGTGTCTGTCACGCAGAATGTTCAACCAGAGCAAAGTCTTTCGTCGAGTTCGTCTTCAAAAAGAGCACAGCAGAAGCGGAGTGTCACGTCTCGTGCCCCCCTGCAGAGAAACTGGAGGTACGAGGCGGGTTGCTCTCCGGCGCGGCCTTCTCGGGGCAGGACGGATCTGAGGACAGTCTTTGTCGCCAGAAAGGCCGCGTCGAAAAAGTCCTGACGGGCTGAACGTCAGGACTCTGAGGGTGGTCCCCATCGGGAAAAACTTGAGTTCACCGCACAAAAACACGGTGCCCTGTCTTTCTCGATGCCCTCAGGGGTCTGTTCTACTAACCCTGCCTATACAGGGCGTAGAGAGACTCGGCGAGCGATTTCCCGAGGGACGCTCGCCCCCTCCAAGGAGGGTTGTGGAGTGCTCAGACCAGCTGTTTCCTGCCAGTATGTTACAGGGCGCTGTGTCTGTCACTCGGGATGTTCATCCGGAGGCCAGCCTCGAGAGGCTGGTTCCCTTAGTAGAGTTCCTGGCGGAATGGGTCCCCCACCCAGCAGGGAGTTAGGATACTACTTCATCGAAAAAAAAAAAAATCCTGACGTGCTGAACGTCAGGGTTCTGAGGGTGGTCCCTATCGTGAAAGACCTGAGTTCACTGCACAAGAACACGGTGCCCTGTCTTTTCCGATACCCTCAGTGGTCTGCTCTACTAACCCTGCCTTCACAGGGCGTAGAGAGACTCGGCGAGCGATTTCCCGAGGGACGCTCGCCCCCTCCGAGGAGGGTTGTGGAGTGCCCAGACCAGCTGTTCCCTGCCAGTACGTTACAGGGCGCTGTGTCTGTCACTGGGGATGTTCAAATCAGATCCGAGGACTGGTTTGTCATGATAGATCTAAAGGACGTTTACTTCCATGTATCTATCCTCCCTCAACACAGGAAGTTCCTGAGGTTCGCTTTCGGGGGCGAAGCGTACCAATATCGGGTTCTTCCGTTCGGCCTAGCACTGTCACCCCGAACATTCACGAAGTGTACGGATGCTGCTATAGCCCCGCTGAGGTTATAGGGCATCCGCTTTCTGTACTATATAGACGATTGCTTGATTCTAGCTCAATCGGAACAACAGGCGGTTCGGCACCGAGATGTCGTTCTTGCTCATATCAAGTGACTGGGGCTGAGGCTCAACGCCAAAAAGAGTGTTCTTTCTCCATTACAGAGAACCACTTTTCTAGGTGTAGTGTGGGATTCAACGACGATGCAGGCACGATTGTCACCTGCTCGTATTGCTTTGATTCTCGCTGCAGTAGATCAGGTCAAGCTAGGCCAGTCATCCACTGTAAAACAGTTCCAGAGACTGCTAGGTCTCATGGCAGCTGCGTCCAACGTGATACCTCTTGGCCTCTTGCACATGAGACTGTTACAGTGGTGGCTCAGGACCAAGGGATTCTCCCCGAGGGGAAATCCGCTTCGCATGATCGTGAGTTTGCGACGGTGTCATCACGCCCTGATCATGTGGAAAGATCCTTGGTTTCTGTCCCAAGGCCCTGTGTTAGGAGCTCCTTGTCGTCGCGTTATGCTAATGACAGATGCCTCTCTCACGGGTGGGCTCAGGGTCTGTGGGAGGACCATCATCGTCTGTGGCACTTAAACTGCCTAGAGATGTTGGCGGTGTTTCAGGCTCTGAAACACTTCCTCCCAGACCTAAGGGGCCACCATGTTCTTGTCCAGACAGACAACACATCGGTGGTTTCTTATATCAACCGTCAGGGGGGTTTGCGTTCTCGCCCGCTTTACAAACTGGCACGTCAGATCCTTCTATGGTCCCAGGGGAAAATTCTTTCTCTGAGAGCTTTTATCTCCCGGGGTATTTAAATCAGGGGGCAGACATCCTGTTAAGACAGGGGCCGAGGCCCGGGGAATGGAGTCTTCACCCCGAGGTGGTGGAACTCCTATGGAAACATTTCGGTCTTGCCGAGGTAGACCTATTTGCTTCTCGAGAAACATCACACTGCCCGCTGTGGTTCTCTCTCAGCCATCCAGCCCCGCTGGGGTTGGATGCGATGGTACATCCGTGGCCGAGGTCACGCTTGTACGCTTTTCCCCCGATCGCTCTGCTCCCAGGAGTTCTGGAGAGGGTTCGCCGGGACGGGCTCAGTCTCCTGCTAATAGCCCCGTTCTGGTCGGCCCGGGTATGGTTTGCGGACCTAGTGTCTCTCCTCAACGGCTCTCCCCTAGAGATACCGATCAGGAGAGATCTGCTCTCTCAGGCGAGTGGGTCGATCCTTCACCCCCGTCTAGAGCTATGGAGGCTGTGGGCTTGGCCTCTGAGGGGGCCCAGCTCATAGATTCTGGTCTCTCGGCTGAGGTCGTTGAGACCATCCTCCGATCCAGAGCTCCCTCCACGAGGAAGTTATATGCCGCGAGGTGGAAACTTTTCACCTCTTGGTGTGGAGAGCGCCAGCAGGACCCAGTTAACTGCCCGGTTGGTACAGTCCTGGATTTCCTGCAGGACCGTCTCTCCACAGGGTTATCCCACTCCACACTGAAGGTGTATGTGGCGGCCTTAACTGCTTACCACAACCCTTCAAGTGGAGGTTCCCTCGGGAAACACCCGCTTATGTCTCGCTTCCTTCGTGTCACCTTGAGGCTGAGGCCTGCAGTTCGCACAAGGGTACCAGCTTGGGATCTGGCCGTCATCTTAGAAGGTCTCTCCCTTGCTCCTTTCGAGCCCATCGAGGAAGTTTCGGAAAAGTTTCTTACTCTAAAGACTATCCTTCTTCTCGCTTTCTCATCTCTAAAAAGAATTGGAGATATTCAAGCACTTTCGGTGGCTCCCTCGTGCCTGGAATTTGCTCCTGGTTGGTTAAGGCCTTTCTCTTTCCGAGACCAGGTTATGTTCCTAAGGTTCCAACTGTTTCAGTTAGACCTATAGTTCTGCAAGTTTTCTGTCCTCCGCCTTTTCTGACGTCAGACCAGGAGAAAATTAATTTGCTGTGCCCAGTTTGGGTTTTGATGCTTACGTCCACAGAGCTGCCCTGTGGAGGAGATCGGAACAAATGTTCGTCTGTTTGGGTCACCTAAGAAAGGATGTCCTGCATCTAGAAAAAGGATGAGCAAGTGGGTGGTCGAGGCCATCCCACTTGCTTATGGTTCGGCCCATCAGCCTTCACTTTGGCTGTAAGGGCTCATTCCACCCGGAGTATGGCTGCTTCTACAGCTCTTCTTTCAGGAGCTTCTCTTCAGGACGTTTGTGATGCGGCAGGCTGGTCCTCACCGCACACTTTCGTTAGATTTTATTCCCTCGATCTTAGCTCCACTCCCGGGGCTCAGGTTCTCTCGTCGGTTTGTGTCTCCTAATGACACACGACGGGGATTTGGTCGTATGGGGATGTGGGTATTGCGTTCCCACTGCGATTTCACACAGCGGTAGTCCCTGAAGGGGAACGTCCCGGGTTACGTATGTAACCCTAGTTCCCCGAAGGGACGGACGCTGCGTGTCCTGCCATACTCTCGGCATCCCCTTGGGTCGCTGCTTCAGTAACTTTTAAGCTGGCGTGTTGTGTACTCAGGGGATATTTATAGCTTCCTGGTCGATGACGTCACTCGCCGTACGCTCATTCTCTCCATTGACTGATTTCATTCATGCTTCAGACGCGTCACGCTGAGGGCGTTCCCACTGCGATTTCACGCAGCGTCCGTCCCTTCTGGGAACTAGGGTTACATACGTAACCCGGGACGTTTTTCATGCTTGTTTTGCATATTTGTGTGTGTATATATACATATATATATACATACATATATATATATATATATATATATATATATATATATATATATATATATATATATATACATACATATATATACAGTGGTGGCCAAAATTATTAGAACGGTAAGATTTTTAAATGTTTTAAAAGTTTCTTCTGGTCACCAAGGCTCCATTTATTTGATCCAAAATATAGCAAAAACAGTTATTATTAAAATATTTTTCGAATTTTAAGGTAACTGTTTTCTATTGGAATATATTTTAAAATGCAATTTATTTCTGTATTGGCATTTTCCATTTAAACAGACGCATCTAACAAGGGCAATCAAAAGATGTTTCCTCTGTCTATTCAGTATTTATATCAGTATCCCTAAAAATGTCTGATTTTGTGGAGAATCCTAATGAGTCTGCTGTATAGGATCAAGTCATACAAATGTGAATTATGGTGTTCACAACTCAGTTTACACAAAGTTGAAGAAGAAAAACAGATTCCGCCTAACAGGCAACTGTCATGCCCACATTGTCCACAATGCAGTAAGACATGCAAGATGAGTTTTGTCAGTGTATGTAGAGAACATTGTTCTCAAAATCTATGCATTATTCTTAAGCTCTGCAAAAAGAAGAGAAAAACTCAAAGAATTTTGTGAGAAGAACTGTCAAACCTTGACATTCAGTACCGCTGCTAGACATTTTGGTGCCCTAAGCATAATTCCTTTATGGTGCCCCCCGCCCCCGGGGAAAAAAAAAAACGTTTATTTTTACCGGTTTAACTTTAACTTTTTAACGCGCAATCCAACGGAACACTGAGGCGGCGGCGGCACCATCGTTACTTTCTAGAGCAATTAAATACTCTTGTTCCGTCTGTCTTGTTATATACATCCCTAAAAAGTGCCTAATAATATTTCTATAATGAAATAATATCGGCACTATAATTATTATGACTACGATATGATGATTGATTTTTCATTAGGCTATTTTTGGTGCCCCCCTCAGCACTTGGTGCCCTACGCACAGCGCGTGATGCGCATGGTGGGAGCGGCGGCGCTGTTGACATTCCCGATGAAAGGATTTTTAACATCATAGATGGACTGTCAAAAGATTAAAGATGTAAAATGAGGGCATGTGCCATTGGGTATGTCAAGAAATGGTTTGACTTCACTGAGGACAACTGGCTCTTTCACCTGGAGCCTTTGTCTCTCCAGTCTGAGAAACTTGACTTTGGTGATATGGAGAAGGTTCCAGAGAAATTTAAAGGAACACTCCACTTTTTTGGAAATAGGCTCATCTTCCAACTCCCCTAGAGTTAAACAGTTGAGGTTTACCGTTTTTGAATCCATTCAGCCGATCTCCGGGTCTGGCGGTACCACTATTAGCATAGCTTAGCATAGATCATTGAATCTGATTAGACTGTTAGCATCTCTCTCAAAAAAAATACTATTTAAAACTTGATTCTTCTGTAATTACATTGTGTACTAAGACCGAAAATGAAAAGTTGCGATTTTCTAGGCTGATATGACTAGGAACTATACTCTCATTCCTGCATAATAATCAAGGAAGTTCGCTGCCGTACCATAGGTGCATCAGGCGCAATGATATTACACAGCGCCTGAAAATGGTCCCCAGCTAGTTCACGAGTTCACACTTACATACAATTAGAGTGTATAAGGTTCAATGCGTATTTGAACCTGCGCATGCGCGTGCGGTTTGTGTTTGGAGCTCCTTCGATTTGATTCATTAATCCTTGCTTTTCTTCTTTTCAACTAATTTATAAACAAGCACTTTCTATTTTTATATCATGGGAACTTATCCTCGCTACTATTCCTTATAAAAAACAATCGGATTACTTTGATATCGCTACTTAGATCCAACTTTGCGAATCTCGGCTACTAGCCTTTAGTCCGCTAGCATTTCACGCGTGGCCTCGCGCCTACCGACCGTCTTATTTTACACCCGTTTCACTGAAAGGATACAGGTTATATCCAGCATTTCACTCCTAAATTAGTAGTGATATTGATAGTATCACTACTAATTTACTGTTCATCTGTTATAATGGCGAACATATCGGATGTGTGTCTAACGTTACCTCTGAGTGCAGGTGAGGACACATTCGAGCTGATTTCGGTACGATTGGAGCTGGAATCGGTGGAGAAACAGATCCGTGGTCTGCTGGAGAAACAAGCCGAGCTGCGGGATCGGCGATCAGCGCTTGAAACGTCACGCGCCGATGCTCATAAGTCAGTGGTTAGTAACTTTTTGACTCCGACTTCGTCTACTCCGTGCGTTTCTCTGCCCAGGAGGACGCGATCATCTCTGGCATCATTCACTCCGGCACCGACACAACACCATGGACCCTGGATGATCCCACAGCGAAAGACACGAGCCAGGACCAGAGCAAGAACCTCACCGCCCCTCCCGGTCTTCGAGATCTCCACCCGGAACCGCTTCTCCCCCCTTCGCAAGGGGAACGAGACGACGCCGTGATCATCGGCAGTTCCATGGTCCGTCATGTCCGCGCTACCTCAGGTAAGGGTACGGTGCGCACTCACTGCTTTCCTGGTGCTTGTGTTCTTGATGTCGCCGCACAGGTTCCCGAGATCCTGAACGGTGACGAGCGCGTCGGAGCTGTTGTGCTGCATACGGGAGTGAATGACATCAGGCTGCGGCAGACGGAGGTTCTGAAGAAGGACTACAAGAGCCTGATCGAGACGGTACGCAGCACAGCGCCTGAGGCAACGATCTTCGTGTCTGGACCGCTTCCCACGTACCGACAAGGACAGGAAAGGTTCAGTAGATTATTTGCACTAAATGAATGGTTAATGTCATGGTGTAATGAACAGAAACTGCTCTTTGTAAATAATTGGAATCTGTTCTGGGAGCGACCTAGGCTCTACCGTGCTGATGGCCTGCACCCCAGCAGAATCGGAGCGGCTGTTCTGTCGGACAACATCTCCAAGACGTTACACACCATATGACTAGAAAATCAAAGTCCCAATCACAGTCTTTGCTGTGCCAAATTAATTGAAATAAGTAGTGTAGAACATTATATAGAAACTGTGTCTATTCCTCGTTTAGTGAGGCCATATAATAAATCTACTGTAGGATCTAGGGAAAATCTTATTGTAATTAAACCTGAAAATCTAAATATCAGTGAACAAAAACAATTTCTAAAACTAGGTCTTCTAAACATTAGATCGCTCACACCTAAGGCGGTTATTGTAAATGAAATGGTCACAGATAATAGCTCTGATGTACTTTGCCTTACTGAAACCTGGCTTAAACCAAATGATTATTTCGGTCTAAATGAGTCCACTCCACCAGGATACTGTTATAAGCATGAGCCCCGTCTGATCGGTCGTGGCGGCGGTGTTGCAACAATCTATAGAGATATTCTTAATGTTATTCAGGAAACAGGTCACAGGTTTAATTCATTTGAGGTACTTGTACTAAATATTACGCTCTTAGATGTAAGAAAGAAATCCCTATTATCTCTAGCCTTGGCTACTGTATATAGACCTCCAGGGCCCTATGCTGATTTCCTAAAAGAGTTTGCAGAGTTTCTCTCAGATCTATTGGTCAATACCGATAAAGCAATAATTGTTGGAGATTTTAACATACACGTAGATAACACAAATGATGCGTTAGGGACTGCGTTTACAGATTTATTAAACTCTTTTGGGGTCAAGCAAAACGTCAGTGGTCCCACTCATCGTCTAAATCATACACTAGACTTAATTATATCATATGGAACCAATCCAACTGATATAGATATTATACCGCAAAGTGACGATCTCACTGATCATCACATGGTAACTTGTATAATACGTACTGCTGAAATTTGTCATGTTGCGCCACATTATCGACCAGGCAGAACAATCGTTCCAACCACTATAGATAGATTCTTAAATAGCTTACCTGATCTATCGCAGCTGCTCAGTGAACCCAAACAAACAGATGAACTAGAGGAAATGACTAGCAGTTTGAGCACCATTTTCTCTAGTACATTAGATATTGTTGCACCAATTAGATTAAAAAAGGTTAGAGAGAAAACTAAAGCACTTTGGTACAACAGTGCTACGCATGTTATCAAGAGAGAAACTCGTAACTTAGAGCGTAAATGGAAACAAACTAATTTAGAGGTCTTTAGATTCGCGTGGAAAGACAGTATGTCACGTTATAAAAAGGCTCTAAAAGCAGCCAGGGCTGAGCATCTCCACAAACTAATAGAAAATAACCAAAATAATCCAAGGTTTTTATTTAACACCGTGGCTATACTAACAAATATACAGACATCACCAGAGCAAAATATTCCGTTACAGTATAGTAGTAATGATTTTATGAACTACTTTAATGAGAAAATAGAAAGCATCCGTAACACAATTGTAAATGTACACTCTTTTATGGTGTCTTATGATTCAGCCTCAATTATTGCCCCTCTGGAACAACTACACCGCTTTACAACTATAGGACAGGAAGAGCTAAATAAACTTATCATTGCATCGAAACCAACAACATGTTTATTAGATCCAATACCCACTAAACTACTGAAAGAAGTGTTACCTGTAGTGGAAGAGCCTCTTCTCAATATTATTAACTCGTCTTTATTTTTAGGTCATGTTCCAAGAATATTCAAGCTGGCAGTAATAAAACCTCTCATTAAGAAACCGCAATTAGACCCAAATAACTTAGCAAATTACAGACCCATTTCAAATCTTCCATTTATGTCTAAAATACTAGAAAAAATTGTGTCCGCTCAATTGTGCTCTTTCTTGCAAGAAAATGAGATATATGAAAAATTCCAGTCAGGATTCAGACCGCATCATAGCACAGAAACTGCGCTAGTTAAAATTACAAATGATTTACTTTTAGCTTCTGACCAAGGCTGTATCTCGATACTAGTTCTACTCGATCTAAGCGCTGCGTTCGACACTATCGATCATAAAATACTCCTGGATCGACTACAAAACTACACTGGTGTTCAGGGACAGGCATTAAGCTGGTTTAGATCGTACTTATCAGACCGTTATCATTTTGTCTGTTTAAATGGGGAAAAATCAAAGATAACGTCAGTAGACTATGGAGTGCCGCAAGGATCGGTGTTAGGCCCTCTGCTATTCTCAATATATATGCTCCCACTTGGTAATATTATAAGAAAACATGCAATTAATTTCCACTGTTATGCTGATGACACTCAATTATATATTTCATCACGGCCAGATGAAAACACTAACTTATCAAATTTGACAGAGTGTCTCAAAGATATAAAATGCTGGATGACGCGTAATTTCCTGCTACTAAATTCAGATAAAACGGAGGTATTACTTATTGGTCCAAAAAACTACCCACAAACTCACTTACAATACAACTTTAATTTAGAAGGATGTCCTGTTCCTTTATCCACTACAGTAAAAGACCTGGGTGTTATACCAGACCGCAACTTGTCTTTCGAAAATCATATTTCATATGTTACAAGAACAGCCTTTTTCCACCTTAGAAACATTACAAAGCTACGTAACATGCTATCTGTTTCTGATGCAGAAAAGTTAGTTCATGCATTCATGACCTCGAGACTAGATTATTGTAATGCTATATTAGCTGGCTGTCCTGCATCCTCAAACAAGCTACAGTTAGTGCAAAATGCAGCTGCTAGAGTTCTTACTAGGTCAAGAAAATATGATCATATAACACCAATTTTATCATCTCTACACTGGTTACCTATCAAGTTCCGTATCAATTACAAAGTACTATTACTGACCTATAAAGCCCTAAATGGTTTAGCTCCTGTGTATTTAATGGACCTTCTATCGCCCTACAATCCATCACGTTCTTTAAGATCACTAAATTCGAGGCTTCTGGTCATTCCTAGGATATCTAAGTCCACTAAAGGAGGAAGGGCGTTCTCACATTTAGCTCCAAAACTCTGGAATAGCCTTCCTGATATTGTTCGAAGCTCTGACTCGCTGTCCCAGTTTAAAACTAGATTAAAGACGCATCTCTTTAGCCAAGCATTTACATAATGCTTACCTTTTATACCACTGCTGAATCAGATCAAATGCATTTAATATTATAAAACTTGAAGAGTCTGTAGGTTATTTGTATAAGTTGCATAGTATTTACAGTCATTACGTTCCTGTGTATATTGCGTGAATGACGGGTGGTTGGGTAGATATTGTGTTTTGCGGTAGTTGGTATGCCATACGGAACCGTTGCCACTGAACCTGCATTAACGACGACAGTGGGGCTCGACAGCCTTAGTCAAACGGGTCGGCGCGTATGGTTGGGTTGCGGAGAGATTGTGAGATTGTGGTTGGGTCTCAGCAGCAGGAGGGATGTAGAGGTCAGTAAGCAGGGGTGAGTTGAGTGGGGGACGGAGGGGGGTGACTCTGGGACGCAAGAATCACTGTCTTCATGTTTTTTTATCATTTACGCCCGTGTTATGGAAATCATTATGAACAGCAGCTACGCTAATTATTTTCCCTTTTTGCTTTTCTGCTGTTATCTCGGGACGCGAGTCCCGAGAAAAACGGCGTTCGTCAGCTGCAGCTTGTATCCAGCCTTTCACAGAGACTTCAGATACGCCAATCACAAAGCCTGTGAAGAGACGACTCAACACCGGCGATATGGACCCTCTATGGTGGACGGCACTGATCCTCAACAACTCGTCTCAACACCGGCGTGATAACTTGGACTTCCAAAAGATGGAAATGGATAAATATTCTAAATGTTCCGATCCAATCTGACTTGTAATGCTGCCCGAATCATAAATCATGCACTGTTCCTTCGTTGGCCAGAGGAGAACTGGCCCTCCGACTGAGTCTGGTTTCTCCCAAGGTTTTTTTCTCCATTCTGTCACCTGATGGAGTTTTGGTTCCTTGCCACTGTTGCCTTGGCTTTTGGCTTGCTTAGTTGGGGACATTTAATATTCAATAATATTATTGATCTGCCTTACTTAAGGTGGACGTTGACTCAATTTTCTTTTAGAAACAAACTCTGTTATATTATTTTCATGTTATCACTGTGAAGCTGCTTTGATACAATCTGTATTGTAAAAAGCGCTATATAAATAAAGGTGACTTGACTTGACTTGACTATTTGGCGTGCTATCCGGGGGGAGGGCTCCGAGCTCGGAGTTTGGCCCGAACCCAGAGTACTCCCCCCGTTGTAAGTGTATTTAGGACTAGAAGTGAGGAGATGGGGTGGTGGAGGGATGCTGTTAAACTCTCAATGAACGGAGGTAAGTTTGCTGTGTATATATACACCTCTTGACTTGTTGATTGAGTTGATTAGCAGAGTGTGCTCCACTCGTGTCTAATTAGGTTTAATTATCTGAACGTGCTCCTCCCGAAAATTTGTTAATAAAACATCATTTCACGAGTTCACACTTACATACAATTAGAGTGTATAAGTTTTAATGCGTATTTGGCGTGCTGTCCGGGGGGAGGGCTCTGAGCTCGGAGTTTGGCCCGAACCCAGAGTACTCCCCCCAAAAGGCTAGAGAGCAGAGGACAGCCGCCGGACAAAAGACCCCCCCCCCCAAATGAGTGCCGAGTTTGGCAGGCTGCTATCTCAAGAAGGGGCCTGGATGCTCAACCAGGAGGGCGGCTCGTGGGCGTTGGGCCTTACCCGCCGAAGGTTGAGTGAGGATTCCGATCTATGCTTACTGGAAGGTTCTTTTTGTGTCCGCTGTGAGACCAGTGTTTGCAGGAAGTTCCTGCTGCGTCCGCTGTGAGACCAATGCTCGCTGGACAGACAGAGAAACCAGAAAAAGAGGAAAATGAGTACTCAACCAGGAGATTTTCTCACACTGTGTCCGCTGTGAGACCAATGCTTGCTGGACGATTGAGAAAACGTAAGTGCTCTACCCGGAAAGTTCTCATTGTGTCCGCTGTGAGACCAATGCCCGCTGGACAGAAAGAGCAACCAGAAAGAGAGGAAAATGAGTAATCAACCGGGAGATTTTCTCACACTGCGTCGCTGGACGAAAGAGAAAACGTAAGTGCTCTACCATCAATGCCATGTTTTCCAGGCACCGTTTTCTTGTGTCCGGTAGAAGTTTGTCTCTGTATAGTTCATTTCGTTCTTTTAATCGACTTTTCAACATTGTTTTCAACACATTTTCGTGTAGTAAGTGGTGGTTTTAAGTCGAGCCCGATGTGGCTTCACAATATGGCGGCGCTTTCTTGTTTAAATCCCAGAATGCACTGCGCAGTCACGTCGGTTGCCACGCTCTATTGGGTGAGGTACTGAGGGTTATTGGTGACAGGTTTGTGTGATGGTGGAGTGTGTGCTGCTGGTGAGCAGGGAGGATTCTGGGAAATGTAGTGCTGAGGAGAGCATAGTGAATGGAGCTGGTGAACTGGTGACAATAGCATTGTTTGTTTGATTATTTTTTTAATTTTTCTATCTGAATGTATGGAGGAAGCAACATGAGTAAGCCTAGAAATACACTGTAAGAAAGTGTTAAAAGTTTTAACTCATTCACTGTGTTAATGATTTTAACACCGTAAATGTGTCAGGAACGTTAACAAAGATGTGTAAACGTGTTATTGTGCAGGAAAGCGTACTCGGTTACTAACGTAACCTCGGTTCTCTCTAGAAGAGGGAACGAGTACTGCGTAATATCTTATGCTAGGGGGAAAACCTTTTTTCCACGAGATATTGAAGCCAAAAATTATCCTTAATTTTGAATTAATGTAAAACGCGTTGCAGCAGCAATGCAGACAAAGGCGAGACGGCTTGCGTGCCTATTGGCATACCTGCGGCAACTGCAGCAGCCTATCGAGAGAGGCCCCATGTGACGTCAGATCCAATGGGGGCGCTTTGCGCCCACTGCGTCACATCCCGCCGAAACGGCCGTGGTCTGGGCCTATAAATATAGCTCGATGGCTGATACAACCTGGTTTTCATCGCTGAAGCGAACCAACGTGTTGCAGGCACGGCAAAGATACGCAGTACTCGTTCCCTCTTCTAGAGAGAACCGAGGTTACGTTAGTAACCGAGTACGTTCTCTTATGAGAGGTTCTCTCGTACTGCGTAATATCTTACGCTAGGGGAACACTATGCAAAACGCTGTGCGTGCTGGGATCCACACCAAAGACCCAGGGGCAGGTGCCCGGGGCACATATAGTGCTTAATCACCAGGGACTCACAGAGAGTCTGGAAGAGAGGCTAAAAGCATCATTCTCCACAAGTAGTATCCTGAAGGAGCTAATCACATTAACAGTGTTCCACACAGTCAGGGTGAAAATATATTCGGCCTGATCTGAGTAACAGTATGGGTCTTATTAAATGCCCCTGTAATTTCATCGATCAGCGAGCGATGCTCAATCGGTTCCAGTATTCTGTGCCGAAGCAACGGGGCAGACAGTACTTATTCTTAGACCGACAAAAGTTTAGCCTGTAAGGCGGGAACCTCTAGGTTATAAAACCTTATAAATGTAGACAGCGAGGCCCAGCCAGCTGCCATACATATATCCTGCAAGGTAATCCCGCTATACCATGCCCACGACGATGCCACACCTCTAGTGGAGTGCGCTCTGACACCCAAAGGACACTGCAGGCCCTTGGAAGTGTAAGCCAATGCAATGGCATCAACTATCCACCTGGATAGGCTCTGTTTCGAAGCGGCCAGCCCTTTGGCACGTCCGCTGACGAGCGGGACACGTAAGCTCTTAATGCCCTGACAGGGCAAGGGAAGCCCGCATCCTCTTCCTCGTTGTACGCAGTACGTGAGGCAGGGCAGACAGGGAGATAACCTGAGCCCTGAATGGTGTGTTGAGGGACTTAGGCAAGTATCCGTGCTTGGGTTTGAGTATGACTTTCGAGTCATTTGGCCCAAACTGCATACACGTCGCACTCACTGAGAGCTTTTGTAAGTCCCCTACACGCTTCACTGAAGCCAGAGCCACCAAAAATGCTGTCTTGAATGACAAATGTTTCATGTCTGACAGATGGATTGGCTCGAACGGGGCACCTTTCATGGCTTCCAACACCGTAGAAAGGTCCCACATGGGGACTGAAGGGGTCTGGGAGGGTTTAGCCTCTTGGCTCCTTTAAGGAAGCGGATGACCAGATCGTCCTTCCCCAGTGACAGGCCAGTGGCTGTTTTAGTAAACGCTGCTATGGCTGCCACATAGACCTTGAGCGTGGATGGGGTTCTGCCCTTATCCAGTAGCTCTTGAAGGAAGGAGAGTACTTCCGTAACTCCACAGTCTGGGGGTGAAAGGCCTTGAGCCTCGTACCAGCCAGAGAACACAGACCATTTCGAGGAGTAGAGTGGCCTAGTAGACGGCGCTCTAGCCTGCGTGATCGTGTTTAACACTCCTTTCGGGAGTTTAACGGGTACCCGTTGATGGCCCATACATGTAGGGACCACAGCTCCAGGCGAGGATGCCAAATTGAGCCCTTTGCCTGGGAGAGGAGGTTTTTCCTCAACGGTATCGGCCATGGGGCAGTGCTGGCCAGCTACATCAGAACTGGGAACCAGGCCTGCAGCAGGCCTGATTCGGTCCAGCACCTGAGGCAGTAGCGAGCCGGGGGGAAAAGCATAGAGCGGGCAGCGGGGCCAGACGTGGGCCAGTACATCTCTGCTCTTGGAGAAAAACTTCGGACAATGAGCGTTTTCTTGGGACGCGAACAGGTCTACCTGCACTCTGCCGAATGTCTCCCACATCAGCAGGACCGTCTGCGGGTGCAGAGACCATTCCCCTGCCGGAATATTGTTTCTGGACAGTCTGTCTGGTCCCAAATTGAGGTGACCAGGCACGTGTGCTGCTCTCAGTGAGAGCAGATTGTGCTGAGCCCAGATCAGGAGGCGTTCCGTCAGCCTGTGAAGGTTTCGGGACCTGACGCCACCCTGGCGATTTATATAGGCCACCACTGACATGTTGTCTGAACGGACCAGGACGTGGTGACCCTTTATCTGGGGACAAAAGCGCTTCAGCGCATTGTCCACTGCCATCATTTCCAGACAGTTTATGTGCTGGAGCTTCTCTCGTTCTGACCACTGGCCAAAGAACGGTCTGCCCTCGAGCAGTGCTCCCCATCCTGAGGTGGAGGCGTCCGTGGACACCACCTTTACACTCGAGGGAGTTCCCAGGTTTACACCCGACTGGTACCAGTCGGTTGCTTTCCACGGTTTCAAGGCTAGGACGCATTTCTGATCGACCTTGAGGCGAAACAGACCAGAGGCCCACGCCCGAGGTGGTACTCGTGCTTTTAGCCATAACTGCAGCGGGCGCATGCGAAGCAGACCCTGCTGGAGTACTGAGGATGCTGAGGCCATGAGACCCAGCACTTTCTGAAACCTTTTGAGCGGGACTATAGTGCCGCAGCGGAAGGATTTCACGGCACACTGAATGTTCAGTCTGCGCTCCGGCGACAGGCGCGTTGTCATGGACAGCGAGTCCAGCTCTGTGCCCAGAAAAGATATTCTCTGATTGGGACACAGCGAACTTTTCGCCCAATTGACTGTGAGACCTAGATTCTCGAGGTTTTCGAGTAATAAGGTCCTGTGTTCTATGAGCTCTGAGTGTGATCGAGCTGGAATCAGCCAATCGTCCAAGTAGTTCAATACTCGCATGCCCCGAAGTTTCAGGGGTGCAAGAGCCGCGTCCATGCACTTCGTAAATGTACGGGGTGCCAGGGACAGGCCGAACGGCAGGACTGTGTATTGATATGCCTGGCCCTCAAAGCGAATCTCAAGAATCGCCTGTGACGTGACGCTATTTGTATTTGAAAATATGCCTCTTTCAGATCTATTGACAGAAACCAGTCCCCTTGGCAAATCTGCGCAAGGATTTTCCTGGTCGTGAGCATTCTGAAATGGCGTTTCACAAGCACTTTGTTCAGCTGTCTCAGATCTAGAATGGGTCTGAGACCCCCGTCTTTTTTCAGTACCAGAAAATATCTGCTGTATAGACCCCTTCGCTCTGAGCTCGAGATAAAGGCTCTATGGCCCCTCAATAGTTTTGCTATCTTGGCTCGAAGTAGATGAGCTACTTCGCTTTTTACCGTAGTTTCAACACGCGCCATGTAACGGCGGGGGCGTTGCGCGAACTGCAGCGAATAGCCTCTTTCTATAGTGTTCAGCACCCATTCTGATACCCCGGGAAGTTTTGCCCACGCATTTGCATGAATGGCTAGGGGTAAAATGAGATCTGGGCTTTGGTCGCAACTGAGTGGCGGCCGCAGAGCCCCGGTGTGTTGTGAAGTGAACACTGTGCTTGCAGCATCTGAGGCGGGGAGCGTGCTTATCACAGCGGGCGGTCTGGCCGCGCTCGATTTCTCTATGGCAATTTACGACATGGAAATGAGCAGGGTGAGACCCTTGGGTTTTAACATGTCTGTGAGTGAATGTGGGCACGTGACAGCAGGCACATGCTGCGGAGCTAGAGCGCTTCGGGAGGAAGTGCTTCATAGCCTGCTACGTTTTCTGGGCCTCACCGAATCTGTCTGCGAGATCTTTGACGGTAGATCCGAATAGGCCTGTTGGGGAGACCGGAGCGTCGAGGAACACAGGGCGAAGTCTGTAGCGCTTCTCAGATCCGGCACGCTGATAGCTTCCGGCCCTTCCTCGTCCATTTTGCGGAGGAAGTCGGCTTGGAAGATCTGCAAGATGGCCATGGAATTCAGTGCCGATACAGCTTGCCCGGCGGCGGCGTAGGCGCGACCGTGCATAGCGGAGGTAGCGCGGCAAGCTTTTGAAGGCAGCGCTATCTTTGCTCGGCGTCCAGCTGAGGGCGGGCAAAGGTGGGCTGCTACAGCTGCTTCCACTGGGGGAAGAGAGAGATACCCTCTGTCTTTAGCATCATCCACTTCGGAGAATGCTGGGGAGACAGAGGTGCGCGCTCTGGCGGAGAGCGGGGCGCTCCAGGACTTTGCAACTTCTTCGTGAAGCTCAGGAAGAAAAGGTGCAGGCCTGGACGGCGGTGGAGCGCGGTCCTTCTTCAGGAAACATCCGTCCAATCTGTTGTGCGCAGGCTGTGCGGGCGCCTCCCACTCGAGGCTGAGGCTTGCCACGGCTTGTGAGAGCAGACGCATGAGTTCAGACTCGATGCTGGCCCGCTTTCCCGGCGACGCGCGGGCAGCAGGGGGGAGATCCACAGAGCTCGCCCATTCCTTGCTGTCCAGCGCCAGGATAAAGCAGCTGGCCTCCTCCACAGATACAGCTGCCTCGTCCTACATCGATGCCGGAACCGGCGGCAGACGGCGGTTGTTGTCCATCGGTGAGCGACTCAGGAGAAGCTGGCGAAGCTGGCGGGCGAACCGGCGAGCTTTCGCGGGCTGGAGAAGGCTCGGGAACTCGCTGTGTGCGGCGCTTTTTGCGGCGCGGCACTACAGCTGGTAAGGGTGCAGGCTCAGAGAAGGATGCCAGGCGAGTCCTTAGAGTCGCCATGGGCAGAAGCTCGCAATGATGGCAGCCGCCATCGGCGAGCGCGAGAGCTGCATGGTCTTCACCCAGGCAGGAAACGCAGATTACATGGCGGTCCCCGTCGCTGAGTGGGGCTCGGCACGAGCCACAGGAAGGCATCTTTAGAAAGATGCTAGCTCTTTTTGTGAGAGTGTGAATTGCAGCGGCGAACGCACACTCAGCAGAGTTTTAAAGGATATAGGCGCCGGAAAGCAGAGCAGGTACGGCGACTGAACGGGGCGAGGCCAGCAGCTTCAGATGCAGAGGGCTCGTCCCTCTGAAGGCTTTTTCTCGATGGCGCAGCTTCTCACTCTGGATCCAATGATGCGTGAGCTTCGTTGAAGAGATGAAAATCAGGTTGTATCAGCCATGGAGCTATATTTATAGGCCCAGACCATGCCTGTTTCGGCGGGATGTGACGCAGTGGACGCGAAGTGCCCCCATTGGATCTGACGTCACATGGGGCCTCTCTCGATAGGCTGCTGCAGTTGCCGCAGGGCAGCCAATAGGCACGCAAGCCGTCTCGCCTATGTCTGCATTGCTGCTGTAAAATTAAGAATAATTTTTGGCTTCAATATCTCGTGGAAAAGAGGTTTTCCCCCTAGCGTAAGATATTACGTAGTACGGGAGAACCTCTCGTAAGAGAACGCACCTAAAACCCTATAGAGAAAAAGTAAACCATTAAAATAAACCATTAATGAGTTCAAAACATTTATTGAGATGAATAAATAAATAAATAAATAAAATTTATATATAAAATAAATAAAATCATAAATAAATTTATGAAAAATGTATTCATAGAACTCAAACTGCAGGATATAATGATACTGTTTCAATCAGTAAAAAAAATATCCAGCATAGGACAGTTAAAAAAAAAAAATATATATATATATATATATATATATATATATATATATTTACACATATTAGGCAGAGAACAATTGGTACAGTTCGACCAAAACTATCTGAGTTTGACTCATGAACTGTGTCAGTTTTCCACTTATTCGGTCCCACATTCCAAAGAATGAAAAACAACAGGTTATGCATTTGTACATGTAACCCTCCTGCACAATTCCACTTTTTTCAGGATTTATCATATGCATGGGGAAATGAATTGGTGAAGGGTTACTAAGATTTAGAATTTGGATTTACACGCAACAATTAAACTTCAGACATGAAACTCTGACTAGAGTGCAAAGAGGCCTGGGTAGCTTACATATAGCTATACTGTGTCTTTTGTTTGTTTGTTCACTGTGAGCATAAAGCTCCCATGCACATAGAAATAGCCACTATAACCCTTGTTTGAAAATAAATAAATAAGATAATGTCAATCCAATCCCACACACTTAGATATCAGACCACAAAGAGTGAAGGTTATACTCAACATGTATTTTTATATGTTTTTTTCAGAACTAGGTGAGGAACCTTTCAAAATGTCCTCATGTTCAAAATGAAATGACAATAAACAATAACAATACCCCGGGGTTTTTCCTTTCTACTAAATGTCTCAGATTTTGTGGTACCACAACGTTGGCGCGCTTGTTGGAGCTCAGTTGGAAAAAATATTGTCTGTACTCACAGTTCCTCGGTGGCAGAAAGATTACAATGACCGTCCATCCAAACCGTTCTGTCCAGTGGTGAGATACACAATGGAGAAAACCCGTCCTGAAACTCTGTCCATTCGTGTGCAAAACACAGACGCCTCCGGCCTACACGCGATTCCCGAGCACATCTATTGCCGCAACATGGATGGCTGCATCTGACGCACACTAGCCAAAAGTTCACAAAATCGAATGAGCTTAATTATATATTGTCCGAAAATGTCAATTTCATTTTAGTTCACTATGTCCATACTCACTCAGAAACTCGGTGGCAAAAAGGGTTTCAGGCTATAGCGTCGCTGTTCACACATGGCTTGAGCGTCGCAATTCGCACATGGTTATGGCGTCACAGTCACACATGCTATACAGTAATTTCACTTCAGTAGGATCTCCGTTGCAGATTCAACAGCTCCAGAATAACTCTCACCCTCCCGTTTTAACATGGTTACACGTTTACACAACAAAAGAATGTGTATACCTACCCGAGCAATCTAACGGATGACCATGCCAAAGCGCAACAGATACCCGCCCCCCTCGGGGCCTGCACTCTCAATCGCCTCAATCAATATTGAAGGTTCTTCCAGACGCAAGGCAGAAATACTGGCAACAGTGGTCAGACGCTTCGACATTGTGTGCATGCAGGAAACCCACATCGGCCCTGCACAACACCGACCAGCCATCCCTGGAATGAAGCTGGTGGCCGAGATCCGACACAGGCAGTATGGGTCAGCTGTATTCAGCAGACCAAACCTTGCGATCGAAGAGGTCTACACCCACATCACCGAAAGGGCAAATGGAAACCATCACAGTTGCCCTCCCGAACGTCTCTGTCACATCAGTGTATAAACCCCCCCAAAGTCCCTTCCTCCACCCTGAACTGCCAGACAGATGCAAGAGGAAATACCACATCAGTATCGGGGACTTCAATGCCCATAGCACATGGTGGGGTTATGAAAAGAACAATCAAGACGGAGATGAAGTCGAAATCTGGCTCGAGTCGAAACATCTGACTCTGATCCAAGACGCGAAACTGCCAAAATCTTTTCACAGCGCCAGATGGAAACGAGGATATAAGCCAGATCTCGTGTGTGTGAGCAGTGAATTAACATCGAGAGTTGTGAAAGAGGTACTGGACCCTATCCCCCACACGCAACACCGGCCAATCACTATAACCATCCGATCTGTTCTCCAAGCAACAACCGTCCCCTTCGGCAGAAGGTTCAATCTGCGTAAGGCAGACTGGCTGTCATTCCAACGGGAGATTGAAAACTCCATCTCCAGCATTCCATCACACCCCAACAACTACAGCATGTTCATAGACCTGTTGAAAAGGTCAGCCAGGCGACATATACCAAGAGAATGCCAGACCGAGTACATCTCCGGGCTGTCGGAAACATCTAGTGACTTATTGAAAGCCTACCACGGGGCATACCATGAGGACCCCTTCTCCCCCACCACCATGGAACTCGGAGAGATCGTGCTGAATAAAGTCGGGGAAGATCGAAGGAAAGCCTGGAAGGAGCTGTTAGAAAACACCAACATGACCAACAACAGCAGGAAGGCATGGGCCACAATCCGCCGCCTCGGTGAAGACCATACCACTCCGCCCACACTCACAACAGTCACAGCAAACTCAGTTGCAGCACAGCTGGTGGCAAACGGTCGCAGCCAAAACCGGCGCAAACCCACAGGAGAATACCGCCGGACAGCGGTACCGGACCACCCACAACCAGCCAGAGCACTCACCAAGCCTTTCGATCCACAAGAACTTGAAGCTGCAATGAGCATGCTAAAACCTGGGAAAGCAGCAGGAATCGATGATGTACTGGCGGAAATGATACAGCACCTGGGACCTAAAGCAAAGACTTGGCTCTTAGAAATGCTGAACTCATGCATGGCAGAGAAAGTAATCCCACCGGTATGGAGAAAGGCCAAGACTGTTGCAATTCTCAAACCTGGAAAGGATCCATCATCTCCAAAGAGCTACAGACCAATTTCCCTCCTCTGCATCACCTACAAGCTCTACGAGAGGCTACTACTCCAACGCCTTATGCCACTTATAGACCCTAAGCTTACTAAAGATCAAGCTGGTTTCCGTCCTGGCCGCTCCTGCACTGGACAGCTACTGAACCTCACCCAACACATTGAGGACGGTTTTGAGTGCAAACTCATCACCGGAGCAGCTTTCATAGACCTCACTGCTGCCTACGATACTGTCCAGGACCGTACCATGATTAGGAAACTTTTTGACATGACTGGTGACCTCGACCTCTGTCAAATCATCAAAAGCATCCTTAACAACAGGCGCTTCTTTGTACAATTAAACGACAAGAAGAGCAAATGGAAAGCCCAAAAGAATGGCCTACCACAAGGCAGCGTACTGGCCCCCCTTCTCTTCAACATATACACTAATGACCAACCACTTCACCCACAATGCCGCCGTTTTATCTATGCGGACGACCTCTGCATCACCACCCAACAGGAGAACTTCCAGAAGATTGAGCCTGTCTTGGAAAGTGCCCTCCTAGAGATGACAACTTACTACAATAACAACCACCTGAAACCCAACCCATCAAAAACCCAACTATGCAGCTTCCATCTTAAAAATCGAGATGCGAAAAATGAACTGAGCATATCATGGGATGGATACAAACTCTCCAACCACCCTCACCCCGTGTACCTGGGAGTCACACTCGACAGGACACTATCTTTTAAAACTCATCTTCAGAACACTAAAGCCAAGATTAACACCCATAATAACATCCTGCGCAAACTGGTAAACTCAAAATGGGGCGCTGATCCACCAACCATCTCGGTAACTGCCCTAGCCCTGTGCTTCTCCACAGCTGAATACGCTTGCTCAAGCTGGAGCCGCTCCCACCATACCAAACTGATTGACACAGCTCTCAATGACACCTGCCGCATTATCACGGGGTGTATAAAGACAACGCCAGTCCCTTGCCTCTACGCCCTATCCGGCATTGCCCCCCCCCCACATCAGACGATCCATCATCGCCCAAGACGAGCGGAGAGCACAGGAGTCTGACACAAGGCACCCCCTGTACGGACACATAGCACCCCCACCCCGTCTGAAATCAAGAGCCAGTTTCCTACTGACAGTCCCACCTCTCCAGACAACCAAAGAAATTGCAAGGACCAACATTTGGAAAGATGAATGGAACCAGCTAAACCTTCGAGCCCTGGACTGGATGGAGAGAGGAATCACCCCGACTGAATGTCTCGCCAGCGGGCACGACCTCCCATGGCTAACCTGGAAGACCCTCAACAGATTACGAGTGGAACAGGGGAGGTGCAATGCACTTGTGAAAACATGGAACCACCAGACAGACGACACATGTAGCTGCGGTGCAGTACAGACAATGCCCCATCTACTGGAGTGTAAAAACGCCCCTCAGTGCAGCGCCCAGGACCTGGCTGAACCGACCACATCAGCTGTGATCTGCGCCAGATATTGGCAGAACGACATTTGAGATTGCAACGGACTCGAAGAAGAAGAAGACAACAAAAGAATACCCCACTGGTTCTTAACTCTAATGAACAATAATGTCTCACTCTTACAGACCTTGCAACTAGCTCGTAGCTATCTCTCTGTTTCTTTTCTCGTACTTTCGCCGTCTCGCTGTTTTTAGTCCCGCCCCCCCAACAATCCGGTAGGCTGTCAACTGCTCTCTGGATGGCTCTGATTGGATAACTATGGAAACTGACACCTGGCCATCCAATACGAAATAAAGTGACAGAGGGTTCAAAGGTTACTCACAAAAAAAAAGATATTTCAACATCTCACTATTTATAACTGAATTAACACATGTATTAATACGAAAATGTATTACACATACACACCAGGGCAATTGAACTGGCCTGTATTCCAGGATACTGTATTTGTTAACAGAACACAAATTAAACAATATAAATTTTAGCAGGGTGCTACATTCTCCCCCCACAAGAAAATGGTCATGCCCTCATGACATGTCTAACACTTTAAATCACCATCAAGAAAACCAATACATTTTCTTAAAAGATTGTATTAGGAAGATTATTAACATTCCCCTTAACTTATCCACTTGTACAAATAACTTTTATATCTCTTAATAGGAGATAGGACTGAAGAACCTTTCTTGTCATTCATCTCAACTACAGTAGCACTATGTGTACCAACTGCCACTGACGTTGGGGTCCCTAGAAAGTCATAAGTTAGTCTGGTTGGTGCTTTCTTTAGTCTCTGAGGTCGAGTTGTCTTGTCAGGGCTTTCTGTTACACAGTTTGGTCTCTCAGCTATTTCGTCTGACGTCTGTATTTCATTGTCACTTTCTCGTTCCACAATTTCTGCAGTCACATTTTGTATCAAATGGTCATTGTCCTTCACTGCAGCAGGTTCCTTGGCTGAAGTCTCATCTGTTTCAAAGTTACTTGTCAACACAGCCAGATCCAAATCCAGACTGAAAGGCTCAGAGTGATCAATGTTTTGAGGTTCTGGTTCTGGCAACTCTCGTGGTGCATAATAGTCATGCCATACATCCATTTCATCATCTTCGGAGTCAGGTGCTACCTCCATCTTATCTTGTTCAGTCGCTAGTAAGGAAGGAGTATCACAGCTCTCGGTTCTCTTTGTTTTGAGCCGTCTACTGGCTCTCCTTTGTTTCGGGGAGTCCTTGTTCATCTCAGGCCGCAGCTGCACTTCCTGTCCGATCGGCAGAATGTGATTGCGGTGCAGTATCTTTTCAGAGCCATGTCCACTCTCGGGCTTCAGCTTGAACACGGGCAAATCAGGCAGTTGACTCTCCACAATGTAAGGAGTATCTTTCCACCGATCAGCCAGCTTGTGCTTCCCTTGTAAGCCCAGGTTTCGGATCAAGACCCTGTCCCCGGAATCTAAGGGGCAGAAACGGACTCTCTGATCATAGCGTTGTTTGTTCCCCTTTTATTTTTCTTCTCCGCCATCCTCCCAGCCAATTGATAGGCAGCTTGAAGCTCACTTTTCATGTTTTTGACATACCTCAAGTAGGATTTTGTGGAGGTGCCATCACTTGAGACCCCGAATGTCACGTCTACTGGCAGCCTAGCTTCTCGTCCAAACATAAGAAAGTATGGAGAATATCCTGTTGCCTCATTCACTGTGCAATTGTACGCATGTACAAGATGGCTGAGGTGTTTACTCCATTTACTTTTGTCTGGTGTCTCCAAAGTTCCAAGCATGTCTAGAAGAGTTCTGTTAAAACGCTCAGGCTGTGGATCACCCTGAGGGTGATAGGGAGTGGTCCTGCATTTCTTGATGCCAAGCATGCTCAACAGTTCATGGATAAGGCGACTCTCGAAATCTCTGCCCTGATCTGAGTGCACCCTTCTTGGCAAACCATAGTGTACAAAGTACTGTTCCCACAGGACCTTAGCGACAGTCGATGCCTTTTGGTCTTTAGTGGCAAAAGCTTGGGCATATCTCGTATAATGGTCTGTAACTACGAGCACATTGCAGATATTTCTGGTGTCAGGCTCAATCGTCAGAAAATCCATACAGACGAGATCCATCGGTCCATCACTGTTAAGATGTGACAACTCAGCAACTCTTTTAGGCAGTGTCTTCCTCTGAAAACACCTGGGACAGCTCTTGCAGTACCGCTCAACATGAACTTTCATGCGAGGCCAGTAAAACCTCTCTCGTATCAGGCCGTATGTCTTGTCAACCCCCAAATGGCCCGATTGGTCATGCAACAACTGAAGCACAGTTGTTCTGGACTCTTGTGGGAGCAACAGCTGCTGCCGAGCTGGTTTGTTTGGTGGATGGCTCATTCTGTACAACACAGAGTCTTTGACAATTAGCTTCTCCCACTCTTTTAACAACAATGACACATCAGGATGTTTCTCTTTTCTTGCGTGGTTGGCACTTTTCTGAATGATATCACGCCACACTTCTCCAATACATGGGTCTTTCTGCTGAGAATTTGATAATTCTGCTGCGCTCAATTTGGGCAACTGCTGAGTGTTCAGAAAGGACAAGTTGCAATAGGCTCTGGGCACCGCACATTTAGATGAGCCCATGAGATCTACAGCTCTGCACCCGTGACAGTGAGGTACTATGACTTTGGACATGTGACAGACGGCTTGGACTGTGGTGGCAAGCAGTGTTTCCTTCTCATGTGAAACATTGTGATTGGTATGAGGACGGCGTGACAATGCATCCGCATCCACATTCTGTTTTCCAGGCCGATACTTCAGACCAAAATCATACGTGGACAATTCTGCCAACCATCGATGCCCTGTTGCGTCCAATTTAGCTGTAGTTAAAACATACGTTAATGGATTGTTGTCAGTTTGGACCTCAAACTTGACTCCATAGAGGTAATCATGCAATTTGTTGACAACAGCCCATTTCAACGCCAGAAACTCGAGCTTATGTGTGGGATAATTCTTTTCTGCTGCAGAGAGGCTTCTGCTGACAAAAGCAACTGGGGGTAAACCTTCTCCCTGATCCTGATAGAGGACACCTCCCAATCCTTCTCTGCTCGCATCAACATGCAGCACATATGACAGGTTTGGGTTGGCGATTGCCAGCACAGGCGCCTCTGTAAGACTTCTCTTCAGAGCCTCAAAAGCTTTCTCACAGTCTTTATCCCACCTGGCCCCAAAAGTCTCAGAAGGATGGTACCAATCTTTTGTGGCTGTGTCTGCTTGTGCTCTCCTTTGCTCTTTGATGTCCTTATTTTTCTTTACCCCTTTCCCCGTCTTGCAAGCCACCATGCAGCCCCGAAGCAGCTGGTTGAGTGGATAACAGACTCGGGAGAAATCCTTTACAAACCGTCTGTAATATCCACAGAAGCCTAGGAAGGAACGAAGAGCAGTAATGTTTTCTGGGCGTGGCCATGATTTCACCGCCTCAATCTTTGCAGGGTCTGTAGCAATGCCATTTCTAGACACAATGTGGCCAAGGTAAGTAACAGAGGGGCAGCAGAACTGACATTTATCCAACGATATCTTCAACCCTTCCGCCTTCAATCTGTTGAGGACTTTAAGAAGGCGCTGCTCATGTTCCTCCAATGTTCTTCCAAAGACGATTACATCATCCAGACACACCAGTACTTCCAGCAAGTTCATATTACCAACAGTCCTTTCCATAATTCGTTGAAATGTGGCCGGGGCCCCACAGATCCCCTGCGGCATCCGCTCAAACTGATAGAACCCTGCTGGGCAAGTGAAGGCTGTTTTCTCTTTATCAGCAGCAGCTAATGGGATCTGATAATAGCCGCTTCTGAGATCAAGCACACTGAACCACTGGCTACCACCCAGGCAGGACAAAGCATCTTCCACACGAGGGACTGTATACTGGTCCGTAATCGTTCTCCTGTTTAGCGTTCTATAGTCCACACACATTCGTATGGTGCCGTTTTTCTTGCGAACCACAACTATTGGGGAAGCATAGGGGCTTCTAGATTCTGAAATGATTCCGGCCTCTTTGAGATCATTCAGATGCTTCCTCACATCCTCCAAATCACCCGGTGGTAAACGTCTAGAACGTTCTCTGAAAGGTCTATCATCTGTCACCCGAATGCTGTGTTGTGTGCTCTTTGCACAACCCACATCAAACTCACTGCAGGAGAAAACCTCTTTTCTCTCCATCATCTTTTGACACAGTCGCTCCTTCCACTCAGGGGGCACAGGAGAGTCACCAAAGTTGAAAGAGGATGGGGACAATTTAGGTGTTGACAGCTTAGGGCCCTCCTTTTCACCAACTGTATTTATTACATCTACTGGGAATAGATGGGCAATTGGAATTCCACGTTTTAATGTCACATCATGACTGGAGACATTTCTCATGGTGACTGTCACGTTACGACAATGGACAGCAGTGGACTTTTCAACAACTGGCATGACCAACAGCTCTCCAGGAAAACAATCCACCTCTGGATGGTCTATAAGAACAGCTTGGCTAGGGAGACCTCCAAGAAACTTTGGAATACCAACCACTGTTGCAACGCCGCCAGGTGGCAGAGTGAAAGGCTTGTTTCGTGTGAACCAGACTGTTCCTCTTTTTGTCTCAGCCGTGTCATCAGAAGTTTCCTGAAACTTTTCATAAGCTTCTTTTATTACTGGATGAACAGACAGGGTGTTAAGAAAATGGTCTCCTCCATGTGTTTTGCATGAATGGAACAGTCTTCGAACTATAGAGGTGTTTGTGCCGACCACAATGGAAACATCCCCTTTCATGACCGGATCTGGACACACAAGCACAAGTGTTTCTACGGTCTCAGCTACTCCAACTACATCTCCAGTAAACTCAAGCTTCAAGCACATATAACCATTATATGGATATTCCTTTGCACTGAGGCCCCAAATCTCCAGACACTCGATAGGGGTCAAAGGCAGGTGCTTCAGATACTTTTCATAAAAGGAGTGATACAGTAGGGTAACTTGAGACCCGCTATCAAGTAAAGCTTTGGCATAAATGCCCTCAATTTGTACTGAGACAATAGAGCTAGGTCCAACTAAACCCTCTGGCAAGTTAGCCTTTTCTGGTAGCGTGTCACACCTTGTGGAACATATCTTCTCCGGAGCGTCAGGCCGTTCCTCTACTGAGCCCCTGGGAAGTTTCCTTTCGGCTGTTTTATTTTCAAGAGACGCTTGTTCACTTTTCTGAGATTCTCTGGGTTCTGACACTCCCGCTGGAAATGACCATCTTCACCACATCTGTAGCAAAAGACATCAGCACGATACTGAGGTTTGGGAGCCCTCTCCTTCACACGTGCATATGAGTTTCCAGTAGCTTTCTGGCTGGGGTTCTGGTCTACTTGCTGTGCCACACTTGCTGATGCAGTCACAGAGGCAGAAAGGAGGCGTGCAACATCAGTCTTGAGACCTTGAAACTCTTTCCTTAGACTCTCTATTGCAGGATCTTTCTCTGCTACGTCAGAGACTGGCGCAGGCTCTGGCAGTACATGTACAACTGAGGCTGTAGCACACTCTGCACGTCTACCGATAGATAAAGATGCACCCTTCTTCACAATCGGTCTTTCAAGGATCATCTCCTCTTCTTCTCTTACATCCCGAAGCAGATCAGTAAAGCTGGGAGGAGGCTTGAGTTTGTAAGTCAGTCTTATGCGAAGGGCAACAAGGTCATGAGGCAGGGAGCCTCTAGCAACTTGATCAATGCGCGCTCGGTTCATGTCAATCACGTCAATTCCACCTTTACGACGAACTGCATGCAATAGCTTGTCTAATCGGAGTAAGTAAGCTGATAATTTCTTTACTGATACTGATAATAAAACTGATACTTATTATGCTGCACTCTGGCAGGCTCTATCTGATATCAAAATTCAATGAAGTTGGACGCCGCAAAGTTTGTCGCAGACGAGCTGAACCGTGGCAGTTACACGAAAATGTTTTGAAGTACTTCGACAAGCCGCGCTGAAATAGTGAAACTGTTGTGCAAAGGGGCCATAGAACCGGCTGTAAAAGCCTGACTCGCTCAGAGAAGGAGGTACCGGTTCTATGGCCCCTTTGCATTCTGATATCCCTGGAATCGCTTCCCATGCTTTTACATGTACAGCTAGGGGCAGAATGGCCTCCGGGTTCCAATCGCCGCACTTCGTGGGCTCGGGAAACTGAACCGGACGTATGGGCGCGGCGCGCGCGCCCTCGGTGCTTGAATACGGTAACTCACTGACAGCAGTGGCTGGCTGTTTCATATGTGACGTCCCGATTGCTTTGAATGGGGAACGTTTTGTGAACAGGGAACAGACTTAATGGACTGGCAACAATCTCCATAGAACATGAACTGGCACAGAGAATCGAAATAGAGGATGCAGTTAAGACCTTTGCTGCGATGAAGGCCCGCCGTGCACGCTGAAACGTAAGTTAAGCTTCATTTGCTCTTTAGTCGTTATTAAAGATGCTGAACCTGCTGATGATATAATGTGCTTGCGGACATTTCATTTGTGTGTGTTTTACGCACATAAGAAAGTGATGTAAAGAGATTTGCAACAGTAATTTGAGGAGGTGAAATGTGATTATTTGGAAAATTCCTGTCATAACTGCTTAAAGAAAAATGCCAGTAGGCATTTGCCTCCTGCATAAACTTTAATATTGTTGAAATTTTGGGCACACGCACGTTGCACACTATTTGCGTTATACAGTATGTAGGCCTATGGCTTATTGGTCTTTGTGTGTTGTTGCTGGTTTTGCGTTATATGTATGGCATATTCTGCCGTGCAAAGGCAAAAGACCTTAACTTCAATTTTGGTCAAAATGAGTTATTGCCATATTTGGAACAATGGACATCAGTTTTATCATGTGGAAAAATATCTTGCGTCAATTTTGTTCTTTTCTGCTAAAAATAAGATGTTGTTTTTGCCATAACTTCCAAAAGCAGAGGGAAAGCAAAGGCAGAAGCCCTTAACATCAGTTAGAGTCTTTTAGCTTTGTTCCGCTGCACTCTAGAACGCTGCTATTAAGTTACAGTGGAGTTAAGGCACTCTGCCTTTGTATTACCCACCGTGTAATACATGTGTTTGCCGCGCTGAAGTTACGGTGTTATGCCTATATGTAATTGAAGCACTTTTTCCACACGCATTCACATAAATAAAGTGAAAATAAAATTGTTGCAGTGTTTATTTTCTATCTAGCATTAAGAATGTCCTATTCTCGCGGGAAAACTATGGTGGAGATGGCTTTGAAACGCAAACACCAAGATCAAGGTAAGGATGATATGGATACATGAAGAAAAAAAATTCTACTTCAGATATTGTGAAATTCAGCTAGGAGACTGGTAGCCTAGTTAGCTAGCTAGCGATGCAAACTTGGGCTAAACTAGGCTACTTGACACACAAAACACACCTGTTCCTAATCCGCAAATAGCCTACACAATAGATGGTGTGCCAGCTGTAAGACACCACAAATCAAAGCCTGGATACTATTAACTAGTAATAGGCCTACACGTTTTCTCGTGCCATAGGCCTACTGATGGTCCACTCAGAAAACAACACGAGTGGGTTGGGGACGCCTCGCGATACACCTCCCCTGGCGAGAAAACATTACCACACACACACAAACCAACCCAGCAGATATAACTTAGATCGCAGCTTACCTTCTTTCTTTTTTTTAAACATGGTCAAAATCCATGGAAAACAACATCCACTGAGAAGACAAATCCATTGTTTAAATCCATCATGTGCCGGCTGGCTAGCCTAATTCTATCAAAGTGCAAAGTTGTCCGGAGGTTGACATTCAATTAGATGTCGCTGTGGGTAGGCTATTAGTAGGGTGATCAGACGTCCGGTTTACACCAACCACTATGAAATTGTCCCGGTTAAACAGTTAAAATGCTGACAGCTAAATGGTGTAAAAGTGTGGCTGTATTGTAGAGGATTCCCATAGATATGGAGGATTCCAACAGCGCGACGTACAACAGTATGCCGTTAAAGCCATGAGCTAAGACACACAAACTAGCTAGCACTGTCAAAAAAAAAAAAAAAAACAGACGTGAAAAAAGCTTGCGTTTACTTAAAACGGGTAAAACTCGTGGTGCATTCATCGATAATGTAAAATTGTCGTTTAACATATTCAAAGCTTTCAAAAAATTGTGAGACTTATTCAATATTAATTATTTTGAATAATTGATGTTTTATAAGTCAAACTAACATTTGTACAAATTGCACCAGTATTAAATGTTACTAAAAAATAAGACTATGACAAGGGAGTACAAATTGTTTCATATTAGTTATTAAGCACACTGGTAACACTTTACAATAAGGTTCATTAGTTAAAATTAGTTAATGCAGCCTATATTAGCTCATGAACTAATGAACAAAACATTTGTTACGGTATTTATTAATCTTTGTTAATTAGTTATAAAAATAAAAATACAGCTGTTCATTGTTAGTTCATGTTAGTTCACAGTGCATTAACTAATGTTAACAAATACAATCTTTGATTTTAATAACGTAAATGTTGAAATTAATATTAACTAAGATTAATAAATGCTGTAGAAGTATAATTGTTCATTCTTAGTTCATGTTAACTAATGTAGTTAACTAATGTTATCTAATAAAACTTATTGTAAAGTGTTACCCCTACACTGTTACTTGGGTTACTGAATTGTGTACTTCTAAAGAAAATTTATCAGATGTAAAGACACCATCTTGTCTATAATGATAGATATTCATTAGCTGCATGTGTCTAACAAATTTTTTTTTCTCTAAATTTCAGTTTCTTCCGAGTCCATTCCTGGGGTTAATGCACAAAATGCAGAGAGCATGCCCCCTACGAAACTAGAGGCAAAGGAGTGGACAATTCTTCACAGTTATCTCGACATCAGCGGATTCAGCGATGATTTGATTTGTTTTGTGGAGCAGATGAGCTGTTCACCATGAGCACACCAGACCCCACTCCTCTGCCACTAATGACACCAGAGCCTGTGATTGCCCATGTCACGGCCCCCGACCCAGTTCTTCCACCAGTCACACCAGCCTCACCCTTAGCTCCAGAGAACCCACCACTGTCTGTCCTTGTTCCAAACAGTCAAGCACACTCTCCTGCTCCTCCATCAGAGCCCACAAATAGACCACCAATGAGGGGACCATGTGGAGCTAAATGCCGACGGCAGTGCTCTGGAAAGGTTTCAGAAGACATGCGGCAAGAAATCTGGTCTGAGTACTGGAATATGACGTATGCACAGAAACGGGCCTTTATCTTTGCCTCAGTCAGCCAGGTTCCAACGGTAAAGGTCTTTGCCAATCCCAGTCGGCAGCGGAGCAGGTCATTTGTCTACAGGATGCAGGATACCCACAAGACCCCGCCGCAGGTGTGCAAGCTATTCTATCTTTCCACACTAGGCTATCATCCCACCAATAATAGCATAGTTCTCTCAGTCATGGGCAAAGCAATAAGAACTGCTCTAGCTCCACCCAACGACATGAGAGGGAGGCACGAGCCTGCCAACGAGCTGGACTTGCAACCACTGATTGACCACATTGAATCCTTCCACCCGTCAGTCAGCCACTACCGGAGGGAGCATGCACCATTCCGGCGCTATCTCCCAAGTGATGTCACGGTCAAGCTCATGTTTGCTGACTTCATTGAAAAAGGGAACCGCTGCTCTTATGAGACTTACCGTAAAACAGTGAAGTCGAAGAACATAAGCTTTACCAAGCTTGGAGAAGAGGAGTGCGAGTGCTGTTTGCTCCAGGACCAGCATGTGAGGGCTGATCACCAGGGGGAGGCTGCAGAAAATTGCCCTGAGTGCGAGAGGTGGCATAAACACCAAACCGAAGCAGTTGAGACCCGACTGTACTACAGGTCGGATGCAGACAAGGACTGGCCTGACGACACATCTGTCAGAAGCGTTGACCTGCAGAAAGTCATCATGCTCCCACGCATGCCAGGTGTGAAGTCGGCAGTGTTCACCCGACGAATATCGACATACCATGAGACCTTCGCGTCAGTGGGCAAAAAACAAAACAAAAGAAAAACCATCTCTGTTGTCTGGCATGAGGGACGTGCAGGGCGGAATGCCAAAGAAATCACCAAAAAATGCGTATGCCAAAAAATGCGTATGCAGCAGCACTAGAAAAAGAACAGGACATCAGGCATGTTATATACTGGGTGGATAATTGTAGTGCCCAAAATAAAAACTGGTGTCTGTTTTCTTCACTGCTGACACTGGTAAATTCTGAAACAATATCAGCTGAAGTTGTCACTTTGAAGTATTTCGAGCCAGGACACACCTTCATGAGCGCCGACAGCTTTCACCATGGTGTGGAACAAGAAATGAGGCACAGACCTGGAGGAGTGGTTTTTGATTTTGATGACTTTTTTTCAGTGGTGGCCAATTCCAACTCTAGGAAAGTGGAGGTGGTGGAGTTGAAGAATGATAACATCAGGGCATGGATGGATGGCCATTCTGCAGCCAAGACAAAAAAAATGCCCAGGCTGGCTGAACTCAAAGTGGTACAACTGCGACGTGGGTCAAGGTCCATGTTCGTGAAGAAATCCCATGGGGAGGAGGACTTCATAGAGCTGGACTTCCTGCAGAAGAAGTTCAATCCCTGTATACCAACCACCTTGAGGCCGCAAGACTCGGGTGTGGAGGAGGCCAAGAAGACGGAGATCCTAAAAAATCTTGTTCCCCTCATGCCTCCTACCAGGAGGTTTTTCTGGAGCTCCTTGGCAGTCAGAAAGCTCAATGAGGTTGAAAAATAGGGATAAATTAAGCCCCTCTGCCCTTCTGTGGACTGATTTCCGGACTCTTGTGATTTTTTCTCTCTCTCTCTCTCTCTCTCTCTCTCTCTCTCTCTCACACTCACACACACACACAAAACATCAACATTATTCATTTTATTCACCTCTTAACATTCTTTCGTTTCATTTTCTTGTTAATTTAATAAATTTCTTAAAATCAGTTTGTTGTTAGAGTCCCTTCTTTGTAAACTGTCATATACTGACTATATCAAGACAATCAATCCTAATCACATAAAATTTGTGAGCGAGAACTGTTAGTCTGTACATGCATGTGGTACTAAATACATTTTCCATTCTGTCCAGGAAAATGTATTAATACAGAGTTTTTTTATTGATTCTGGAAAACATACACACAATGTCATCAGATATAAGCATATTCCTATATGTTTTGTCAGAAAAGGGTGAATGATATTTGAGAAAGGGTGTCTACATATTACTGGCATAGCCAAATCAAACCTTTAAAATGTAAGAAATATTTGTGGAAGGTTACTTTAACGGTACCTATTAAAGTGTTATTTTACTTAAATTAAGTACAACGATCAAGGTTTAAAATGATCCAGTACATATAATAGCCTTCTCATTTTTTATTTTGTAATATTCTATTGATGTAATATTAAGCCTTACTAGACAGAACTCACTAAATGTTATTTTAAGGCTATCATTGTTATCATAGAAATGTTTGTATAGAGTGATAAAAGTCAAAATGGTCAATAAATTAGAAGTTAAGGTAATTTGCATTTGTATGACCCATTATTGTTTCGCAGATAATGCAAAGGCAGAATACAGTAACTTCCAAATAAGGGTCAAAGGTCAAGTTTAAGCTCACATTTTTTTAATGTAGATAAATATATTCATTATGACAACTACTTGGCAAATTTTCAGTGTCCTACCTATCAGACAATTGGCTGGACAACAAAAAACTTTAAAGTCATTTTTCTCAGTTTCACACTCTGGTGAGTTAAGGTCTTTTGCCTTTGTAGGGCAGTATTGTTCTTTGTGTGTTGTTGCTGGTATACGTTGCAAATAGAGGGGCAGCACAATTGTTTTTCGCCTAGAGCGGCAGAAGTGCATTCGCCGGTCCTGGGGGTGAGTTTCCATAAACATCAAAGTTTGTCATTTTGTGTTCAACTTAAGAAAACGTACACGTTACTCATGTTTAGTCTATGTTTAGACCTTCCCATACCTACCTATTGTTATTAGCTAGCTCAGGAAAGAAAAAAAAGCTGTAAGCACAGGGGGGAGCTTTACAGGGGGTATGGCTTATCTAAATGAGATGTAAATGAGGCCTATTGTCACTCCTAGCAGCAGAGAGAGGTGAGAACTGCACAATCTTTAGAGGCTGTTATCTAACCTTTTAGCTTTTTTGACAGCCTACCTTCAAATGGCCACAACTTCTCCAAATATTATCAGATTTCCATGTGTTACACATCGTTGGAAAGCTTGGAGACTACACTTTAAGAATCTATGAATAACTCAAAATGCTTCAGAACCGACATGTCTCTACTTTCCGTTTTCGGTCACATATTCCTACCACTAGCACAGTCACATGAGCAATATAAACTGTTCAATCTAACAGTACATTTAAACAGACAGAAAGGAATGCAAGGTTTGTGCACATTCTCATAATTAACATATAAAAAGAGAAACATATGGAACTTACATGGTTCAATAACGCACACAACGCATGAGACACAGCATTTCCAGCAGCAACACAAAGATTCTTCCATGTGGCATGAACAAAGAGAAAGGGCTGCGTGTTCAGGTGCGGTCTAATAAAGTCTGTGGCTGATTGGAGCTAATTAGTTAAAGGTGTGGTAAACGGCATGGGGAACTGAGTGGCAAATAAAAATGGGGCGTGTCAACTGCAGGACAGAGAGGAAAACTTCCAAACAGCCGACCCCAAATTTGCCTTGCAAATTTGCTAGAGTAGAAGGTCATGGGGGTTCAGATAGGGCAGGAAGTGGGATGAGGCGGGCAACGGGTCTTGTGTACTGTTTGTCCCCCACTTGGACATCTGCAACCCTACAACGGCCGTCCTTGCCGGGATGAAAGGAAATCACTTTACCTACTGGCCAGAGGGATCGGGGGAGCTGAGGGTCAAGAATGAGAACAACATGATTTAGTCTGAGGTTAGGGTTATCAGTGCGCCACTTCTGTCTAGACTGGAGAGAAGGAAAATAATTTCTGAGGAAGTGGGCCCAAAAATGATCTGAAAGAATCTGACTATGACGCCACTGGTGGCGACTGCGCAGCTCAGAGACAGGATACGTTACCAAGGGGAGGGTAGAATCATGCCGCCCCATGAGCAACAGATTAGGAGTCACCGGGTCAGGGTCTGCAACGTCAGAAGAGACATAACCTAGCGGCTTTGAATTGAGGATACCTTCGATTTCAATCATCACTGTGCGTAGCACCTCTTCAGTGACAACTTGGGCACCTAGGGTGGTCTGCAGGGCAATCTTGATGGAACGTATTTCACGCTCCCACGTCCCGCCAAAGTGGGGTGCGTGTGGGGGGTTGAACTTGAATGAGATCCTCTGTTTGGCCAGCACTGCCTGGAGGTCAGGGATTGGTAGACTTCCTGTAGCTCTCTGTTGCCTCCGATGAAGTTGGTACCTCTGTCAGAAAGCAGCTCAAAAGGTTTGCCTCTAGATGCTATAAAGCGCCTCAGTGCCATTAAAAATGGCAAACTCTGCATCAAGGTAGGTTTCTGCCGATGGTGTTGTAGGAGGCTCTGCCACCCCATGATGGGAGGCAACAGTAGAGTCAAGGAGATCCTGAAAGGTGGTGAATTAGGTAGGGTCAGAGATGGAGGGATTTTGGCAAAGAAATATGGCACCACAGAAACTGGGCTTACGTAGCTCAACAGGATCTATTGTGGAATTAGTTGGCCACAGGTCAGGGGGTTGCAGGAGGAAGGCAGGTCCTTGGTTCCACCTGCAAGGCTTACTTGGATCAGACAGCTGCTTCCCTCTAGTAGGATCGTCAGCTGGGTTGTTCTGGGAATCCACATAGCGCCATTCCTGGCTTTTGGTGAGTTCCTGGATTTCAGCCAGCCTGGTTCCAACAAATATCTTATAGCGGCATGATTCTGAAAGAAGCTAATAGAGGACGGTGGTAGAGTCACTCCATAAAGTAGCCTGTATGATGTTGAGAGTGAGCTCTGTTTGGATGAGGTTGAACAGTTGAGCTCCAATGAGGGCTGCGCACTTTTCAAGACGAGGGATAGATAGTTGTTTTTTGGGCGCAACACGGGACCTCGCCATTAGGTTAGGGCATTATCCTGTCCCTCTCATAGGTTAGGGCATACTCCTGACCTTATCATTACTCGCGGGGTGACTGTGTCAACTTGTGAGGTCCTGGATTTTTGGAGATACGGTTTGACATCTGTGCTGTTCCTCCTACTCCCACGTCCACGCCCCCCCATCGTCGTCGCATCATTACTTCTTCTACAGTTGATGACTTTGTTGCTGCTCTGTTTCCGATTTCGCCTCTGCTGCTGGACTGGCATCACCTCTATGTCCTGACCTTTTCCTCTCCTCCTTCAACACCATCTGTTCCCAGATTATGGACTCTGTTGCGCCCTACAAGGTAAAGACGACTAAAGGTCCTATGGACCCCTGGCTCAATGATACAACTTGGGTTGTCAGGCGTCAATGTAGACAGGCTGAACGAAAATGGAAGAAGGATAGGCTGCAGGTTTCACTGGAGATGTTTAGAGACAGTCTTGCCACCTATCAGAAAGCAGTGAAGGAAGCTAAAGGACAGTACCTTTCTAATCTCATCAATAGCAACAGCCACCGTCCTGGAATCCTGTTCAGCACCATTAATTCTGTTATTAATCCGGAGTCTGCTGCTTTGAATGATGTATCTGAAAATAAATGCAATGCATTCAAAGAATACTTTTTGGACAAGGTTTTGTCTGTCAGGCAAACCATCACACAAGCCCATGTGTTGCCTTGTCCACCCGAGCGGCGCAATGTGTGCTTGAGAATTTTGAGGCTGTTTCTCTTGAGGACCTTAAAAAAGCTGTCCATGAGTTGAAGTCTACCACCTGCACTCTAGATGCTATTCCTGCTAAGATTTTGAAGGAGGCTAGCGACATCATAGGTCCCTTCCTTGTCCCCTTCATAAACATCTGTCTTAGTTTGGGCACTGTGCCAGCTGCTCTCAAACACGCCATTGTCAGACCGATGCTCAAGAAACCCAACCTTGATCCCACTATACTATCCAGCTTCCGCCCAATATCTCACCTGTCATTTCTGTCCAAGTTGATGGAGAAGCTGGTTTTCTCCCAGCTTCAGTCTCATCTCCAACGGCAAGACATTGGTGACAAATTTCAGTCTGGTTTCAGATCTAGACATAGCACCGAATCGGCACTACTGAGGGTCCATAATTACATTCTTGGAGCCCTGGACTGCAAAAGCTCTGTGGTTTTGGTGTTACTGGACCTGACTGCTGCATTTGACACCGTGGATCATGCCATTCTCATCTCCCGTCTTCAACATGTTGTTGGCCTGCAGGGCGCAGTGCTTAATTGGTTTACTTCATGTCTCACTAATAGAACTTTTTCAGTAATGCTTAATGACTTTTCCTCCTCATCTGCTCCTCTGACCTCCGGGGTGCCTCGGAATCCATTCTCGGTCCGATTCTGTTTTCTTTGTATATGTTGCCACTTGGTCAACTTATCTCCAATCACAATGTTAATTTCCATTTTTATGCCGACGACCTCCAGATCTACCTTCCTGTGATTCTGAGTAATCGTTCTGCGCTGGATCCTCTCCATAACTGTCTTCAGGACATCAAACAGTGGCTTTCCCAGAATTTCCTTCATTTGAATGAAGGAAAGACTGAGTACATCCTGTTCAACCCGGACTCACCCAATGGGTCTCTCAGTTTCGGTCCTCTAACACCTCAGTTTGCACCCAATGTGCGTAACTTGGGTGTTATTTTCGACAAGAGTATGCAGTACGATGTACAGATCAGTGCAGTCGTGAAGGCGAGCTTTTATCAGTTGAGGCTCCTGAGTAAGGTCAAACCATTTTTCAAGATCCAAAATCTGGTCAAACCAGATTTTGGATCTTGAAAAGGCCATTCATGCCTTCATCAGCTCGAGGATAGATTATTGCAATGCCCTTTACATTGGACTTAATCAATCACTCCTCAATAGGCTTCAACTGGTTCAAAACGCTGCAGCACGTCTCCTTTGCAATGCCTCCAAACGCTCACATATCACCCCAGTCCTCCGTTCGCTCCACTGGCTTCCGGTGCGGTTTAGGGTGGAGTATAAGGTCCTGTTGTTCGTGTTCAAGGCCATCAATGGTATGGCCCCAGCCTACCTCGCAGAACTGTTAACGGTCTATCAACCAGTCAGAATCCTGCGCTCCTCTGAACACACCTCTTTGGTGACTCCTAAATTCAAATACAAAAAGTTTGGAGGTCGGTCATTTGCCGTCCAAGGCCCAAAGCTGTTGAACGCACTTCAACCTCACCTGCGAAGTATTACTATGTTGAATACTTTTAAATCGCAGTTGAAAACACATCTATTCAGACAAGCTTTTAACACGTAGCTTCCGTCCCGTTTCAATTGCTATTTTATGTACACTTATGTTTTATTTATTGTTGTTTATTGTTGTTTTTACTGGAAAGTGCCTTGTGCACCTTTTGGTTGTTGTAAGGCGCTCTACAAATAAAATTTGATTGATTGATTGATTAGGAAGGACACATTCACCTGTTGACCATCTTCAGTGCGCATGTAGGCGACTGCGCCATAAGACTGGTCAGACGCATCACAGAAGATATGCAGGCTGGCTGAGGGGGTGTCTACTGTCCAATGGATAAGACAACGGGGCAGTACTATTGAGGAGAGTTTAGGGAGTTCTCCTTCCCAGGAAAGCCAGGCTTCTAGAATTTTGTGAGGAAGGTTTGGGTCATCCCATTCTCTTGCCTTTGCCCACAGGTGCTGGACAATGATCTTGGCTCTTGTTGTGTAGGGGAGGATGTAGCCAAGAGGATCATACTGGCTTGCAAGAACTCTGTAGATGTGACGCATGGTTGGAGTAGCAGCTTCAATGGCTCTGTGCTTGTATTTCAGGGTGTCGTATGGCAATTCCAGTGGGGGCCTAGAGTAGATTCCATGGGATCAAGGGAAGGATGGTGTGACCGCCAGAGCTCCGGCTGGTCTGAACTAGCATTGGGAGGGAGATCACAGATCTCAGATTACTGGCCCATTGTCTAATCTCAAAGCCACCAGAGGAGAGGGTTGCACGCATGCAGTAAAGGAGGTCCTTAGCTTCATCCGGTGTGGAGAGACTTTGAAGGCAGTTATCCACATAGAAACAATTCTGTATGGAATAGGTAACGCGCTCATCTACCTGTGCATCCTTGGTGATCCACTGGAGGGCGTAAATGGCACAGCATGGGCTGGCGGTGGTGCCAAATGGGATGACTTGCCATTCATATATAGTTGGAGGGGATCTACTGTCTAGGTCACGCCAGAGGAAGCGCAGGAGGGGTTTATCTCGGGGTAGCAGGTGCACATGGTGGAACATGGACTTAACATCTCCACTGATGGCAATCTTATGCTGCCTGAAACGGAGGAGAACTCCAAAGAGGGAAGGCCCAAGGGTTGGACCAAGGAGCAATTGTGAATTCAGGCATTGATTCTGATAGGAGAAAGAACAATCAAATACAATGCGGTCCTTTCCATTATGACGCACAATGTGATGAGGTATGTACCAAGACTCAGGAGCATCTGCTACTTCAGATAAGGTTAACTTCTTGACATACCCAGCATCCACTAACTTCTGAATCTCTCTGGTATAGGTCTCCACTTGTGAGGGGTTTTGGAGTAGTCGCCTCTCACAATCGCGAAGACGAGACATAACTGCTTCTTTAGGGGCCTTTAGGGGGGGCCAGGGATCTGCTCGGAGGAGAGGTGTAGCATACAGTAGGACGTCATCAACAGGAATTCAGAGGGTTTGATTCTCCAGCTGGTGAATTGCATCTTGGTCCTGTTTAGAACGTACAACAAATTTTGTGTTCTTCGGAGGTACTGCGTCCAGCTGCCACAGTTTTTGCACATTGTGGTAGATGTCATCAGGTGGGCATTTAAAGGAGATATAGTGACACTTGGTGGAGGGAGAGCTAACAATATCTCTAGCAGGGCCCTGTAACGTCCAGCCGAGACGGGTTTTAATTGCTACATGGGCTCCGGGGGGGCCAAACTTTACAGGCAGTGTTGGCGTGATAAGGTGGGTATGATCAGCTCCTATGAGTAGAAGGGGGCTTACGTTATCCAGCTGCTTCAAGGGAATCTGCCGGAGATGAGTGTAGCGCCGCTGGAGGGATTTCACAGGATGAGAATGTTCAGATAAGGAAAGCTGATCAGCAGTGAATTCCTGATTTACTGAATTACTGATTTGCAAAGTGGTCTCGTGCACACCGCCAGCAGCGTTTCTGTCCTGTGATCCAACTAGTTCTCTGCTCTTCAGTGAGCTGGAGGAAGTCATCACATTTACTGACATGATGTTCAGGGGAGTTACAGTAAGTACACACTGGACAGCGTGTGGATGTGGTGTAGGAACTGACTGGCCCTAGGAGGTGCTATCTGGACTTTAGGGGAGGTCATTTGGGAAGTCTTGCTACCATGAAGTATAGCTGTAGCTCGGAATGGGTGAGAGGGTGGTGGCCTTGGTCGGACAGGCTGAAGGGTTCTCTCCCTTCTGGGCTGGCACCGGGTTTCCTGTTGCAGCCAGGAGGAGAAATCTTGGAGGTTATAGGAAAGGGGACCTGGTCTGCTCAAAATCATGCTTCTTTTAAACTGACAAAAGTGCTCACTGGGTAGTTTCTCTAGTAACCGCTCAACATGTGAGCCACAGATAAGCTTGGAGAGACCTTCATGGCCCATGGACTGGAGGAGACCCACTAAGGCCTGTACTCTAAGGGAAAACTGATCTAGGGCTCTACCATCACCTATCCGGATAGCAGGCATCTCCATTATAGCCTGGAGCTCTCTCAGAGCAAGCTGTCTGGGTTGGCCAAAACGCTCATCTAGGGCCCGAATAGCTTGAGTATAGGGATCTTGGGCATAAACATAAGCTAAAGCAAGCCGCTTCACCTGATCTACCTTTAAGTGATCCAGTAAGATGTGATATTTATAGGCATTTATGGTATTTATGATATTTATGGATAGGGCCATCTTCAACATCATATACTGGCTTTCATCCTCTCTAGTAAGATCAGGGAATGAGGGACCTTCTATCTTGCTATATGACTGCAGTCGGCCTGAAGGGGGAGCTAAATGGCTGGCTGGGGCTACAGAAGTAAGGTGGTCAGGCTGCACATTGCAAGGCTGGACATTGCGAGGCTGGTATGCTGGCTGGGCAGAGTGGGTCATAGCTCTAGGCGAAATTTGAGGTGACGACATATAGGCTGGGAGCAAGGGGTTACGTGAGACTGGGACTTGACAGGTGGCAGGGAACTGACTATGGTCAGAAGGATTCGTGTGCTGCCAGGACCGAACTAAGCGCTGAATGGTAGGGGCACAGGTTACAGGAGGTGGATAAGAAAGCTGCTGCCGAGGTGGGGAAGAAAAGGGCTTATAGTCACTTGTGATAGCCTGGGGTGGCATTGCAGCATACTGGGATGGTGATGCTACTAACTGAGGGACAAGGTTTTCAGGGGATGGTCCTGAACGAGCCCGTGAGGAGTGGCCTTTACCAAGCATACAGCTCTGGATTAGTCTACCTTGATTTCTTACTTCTAGTAACTGCTGTAAGAGCGCAGTTTGAGGGTCGGGAATTGAGGCTACATGAGGGTCATATGGGTACTCAGGGGCTAGGGCTCTTCCGGAAGAGACAGGTGAGGGAGGCTCTGTTGCTGGCTCGGGCTCTTCTGGTGGTTCCGGCTCTTCATCCTCCTCGCTGGGTAGTTGAGGTGGGTCTTCATCCTCCTCAGACTCATACTGTGGTTGATACTGAGGTCCAACACCACAGATGTCTGCAGAGTGCAGTGGTGGTGGCTCTGGTGCTTCAGCAGGTTGTCGTGGCCGCTGACCATATTCCATGATGTAGTCATCATAGCGTACAGGACGCGGGGCTTGGCGATGAGGACGCTGAAGTAACGAAGGCAAGGAGTGACTGGACATCTCTACTGGTCGTCAATGGCTCCGGCTCGAAGGACCATGAAAAGGAGGTTTGAGAGGGATGTGTAGATGGCTGGCTTGAGACCAGTGGAGGTGTCGATAAGAACAGTCTTGTCCAGTCACTTTAATTACACAATGTCTTTCTTTATTAGGTATGTTTGTATATGTGTGTGTGTGGTTTCTAAAAGGGAAAGGATATGGGATACAATTAGCTACATAATGCCACCATCCATTTGAATGACAATCAAACATTTGTACAAGAACTTAGAATGCAGGATATTAGCTAGGTAGTCTACAAACAAAGTCAATACATAAATTCCCTCTGCCCCGTACTTAATGAGCTGATAATGCCTATAAATAATCAAATGCACATATTCCTACCACTAGCACAGTGTTACGACCAACTTGTTTAAAGCCGCAACACAAAAGAGCGATCAACTCAAATGTTCAATGAATGAAAAAGGTTTTATTCTCTTTAACAAATATAACAATAACCACTCATAACAAACATAAGTCTAGGGAAAAATAAAGAAACAAAGAAATAAACAAAATAACTACAACAAAATATTAAAGCTACATGATATATGATAAGTATAAGAAAGAAAAGCAATGAGATGTAAAGAGCAACTCCTGTGAGAAACTATCCCACAGAGAGTGCTAACCAAATGAAAAACTCAAAGCGCTTAAATACTAAATTTCCTAATTAACAATTAACATGGGGGAGTGACTCAAAACTCCTACAGACTGCCACCATCAGGTAAGGAGTACACTCAGGGTCGTCACACCTCCCATTCCAAAAAGAGGTTCCCTAAAGAACCGACAAGGAAAAATGAATAAAAAATAAAATATGAACAACAGCAAAATTTCTGTGTAGAGATTTCTCACAAAAACATCGGGGTCGTTTATACTCATCTCCATAATCCTGTTCCATTTCACCCCTTTATCTCTTGGGCCCTAGGATATCAAAAGAGGGACAGAGAGAGGGAGAGAAACGCACAAACGCTACCCAAAAAAAAACAATTTACGTACGTGAAAGATTATCGGCAATCAAATTATCCTTGCTGCGGGTATGTTTGATCGAGAGATGAAAAGGTTGTAAAATAAGACACCATCTCATAATTCTTTGGTTTTTACCACGCATTCGATCTAAAAAGGTCAAAGGATTGTGATCTGTGAAAACTATGATAGGACCACAAATTGAGCTCAGATTGAACTCAAAATGTTGAACTGCCAGCACAAGGGCTAAAGCCTCTTTTTCAATAGTCGAATAAACCTGCTGATGGCGATTAAACTTTTTTGAAAAATAACTAACCGGATGTTCAATTCCATCAGTGTCTTCCTGTAAAAGAACCGCGCCCGCACCAGAGGCACTGGCATCAACTGCAAGGAGAAACGGTTTCTTAAAATCAGGTGCAGCGAGTACAGGAGCGTTGGCTAACAGGGCTTTTGCATTATCAAAGGCACTCTGGCAATGTTCTGACCACTGGAATGGTTTCTTGGGACTCAATAAATCAGTTAAAGGAGTAACTACACTGGAAAAGTTCTGACAAAACCCTCGATAGTATCCTACCATTCCCAGAAACCAGTGTTGTGTACTCGAGACTCGGACTCGGTCTCGGACTCGGTCTCGAGACTATATTTTAATGGTCTCGGTCTTGTCATGGACTTGTGTGCATTTTGACTCGGAATTGACTCGTACTCGAACATTTTAGGACTCGGACTTATTCCAGTCGAGACCCATTCAAAATATGTCATGATTATTACTGTATGTTAATATTTCTTTAAATTGTTGTTTGATTGAATCGTCTTGCTGACTTTCTTGTGCGCAACTACACATGACTTGAGCCTAATGGTGTGTTCACACCGAACGCGAATTTAATTATTTGTAGATTACATACAAAGTCAATGCAAAGACGTGAATAGGCGCATCATTCGAATTGGGCGACGCGTTTGCCGCGAATGTCTTCCGCTCAAGTTAAAAAAATTTAACTCGACCGAATGTTCAAGCGTCTAACTAGACGCGATAGACGCGTATTTGACGCTCTATTCACGTTCGGTGTGAACACACCGTAACATTCGCGGCGCGCAAATGCAGGAGGACCCAGGTCAGATGTGATGTGGCCTCTAGCTCAACTATGTATTGAAAATGTCTGCCTTATCCATAATTCAGTTTGCATATAAGAGCCACACAGAATTTGTGTGCAGTATGTTATGTGTAAGAGCACTAACCGATTGTAATAATTAAGTCATAATTTTAATAAAATTACCTTTACACCGCTATGAGGCCTTTTTACCATTACAGTGTATGATTCCATGGTATATTTGATTTACTGTTTGAGTATGGTGCCAATTTTATTGTTACCACCAAATATTTTACATATTCTTGGAGATATCTTTAGGTCTGGTTTCAGACCCAACCTCGGTTATCCAACCTCTCTGGTCTCGGACTCGACCCTCTATGGTCTCGGTCTTGACTCGGACTCGACCCTCTATGGTCTCGGTCTCGACTCGGACTCGACCCTCTATGCTCTCGGTCTCGACTCGGACTCGACCCTCTATGGTCTCGGTCTCGACTCGGACTCGACCCTCTATGGTCTCGGTCTCGACTCGGACTCGACCCTCTATGGTCTCGGTCTCGACTCGGACTCGACCCTCTATGGTCTCGGTCTCGACTCGGACTCGAGTGAGCTGGTCTCGACTACAACACTGCCAGAAACCGGCGGAGTTCACGGCGGGTACTAGGTGTAGGAAAACTGCTAATAGCATCCACTTTAGCGTTGATTGGTTTCACACAACCCCGACCAACCACTTTACCCAAATAGGTCACGGTGGCTTTTCCAAACTCGCATTTGGGGTGGTAATGGCACAGTGGATAAGACACATGCCTTTGGTGTGAGAGACCCGGGTTCGAATTCACTGTGAGACACCAATGTGTCCCTGAGCAAGACACTTAACCCCTAGTTGCTCCAGAGGCGTGCGACCTCTGAAATATAGCAATTGTAAGTCGCTTTGGATAAAAGCGTCAGCTAAATGAATAAATGTAAATGCATGGTTAATCGTTAAATTTGCTTTGGCCAGACGTACAAAAAGTTATTTAATTTGGTCAACATGTTCGGACCAAGAAGAACTAAACAAAACGACATCATCTAAGTAAGCTTCGCATCCTGACAACCCAGACAATACTCGATTTACCAACCGTTGAAACGTAGCGGGAGCATTTCTGACCCTAAAAGGCATAACGGTGTACTGCAGGAACCTATCAGGTGTAACGAAAGCAGACAATTCCTTCACACGAGATGTCAAGGGCACCTGCCAGTAGCCTTTCAAAAGGTCGAATTTGCTGACAAACTGGGCAGAGCCAACACGATCTATGCAATCATCAATTCTAGGTAAGGGGTAACAATCGGGTTTTGTCAGCGTGTTAAGCTTCCGGTAGTCAGTGCAAAAATGATAAGTATTATCGGGTTTACTCACAAGAATGCAAGGAGAGCTCCAAGAGCTAAAACTGGGTTCTGCCAAATTATGAGCAAGTAATCTACCTCTTTCTGAAGCAACTCCCTTTTTACAGGGTTTACTCGATATGCATGTTGTTTTACAGATTTAGCCATACCAACGTCAATGTCATGTTCAATGACATGAGTTCGGGTAGGAACATCAGAAAAAAGAGAAGGGAATGAACTTACCAATGTAATTATGTCAGTCTTCTCTGATTCAGACAAATGAGACAAATAATTCCCTCTTGGCTCTCAACGAAGGCGGTCGCATTTTCTCTCCCTCTCCCTCCCCTCACCTCTCCTGCTTTGCTTCTCTCGTCACGTCTACTGTCTTGTACTTTGAGAGACTCTCGCTACACTGCTCTCCAAAACCAAGAAATTATGGATTTGATCAACTGGTCTCTCAACGCAATTGACACCATCTTCTCGACGAGAAGCTTGGGTTCGGGGGAACCTGACTGCCCTGCCGGGACGTTCGCAGCTGGCTACACGATGGACGCGTGGGAGAGGTGGCGGGTCGTGTGTCTGGCGGCTCTTTCCGTGGAGGACGTTGAAGATATCTACCTATTCGGCACCATGATAACAGGTCTTCTGCCGATTGGATTAGGCATTGCCCTGGTTTATCGAGGAACTAAGCAGACGGTGACAGCTGTCAAAAGCCCCGCAAGGCTGCCCGTGATGATTGAAGCGGTGGGCAGAGCTGTCAGCACTCAGACTGGGTCTATGAACCACAATATGGATAACATCATGGAGAAGCTCACAGCTTTGCAAAGGCAAATGGATCGTTTCAGAGACCAAAACGGACCAGGAGAATAGCCTGTATAAATTGGATGCGGCTACTCGCCCGAAGACCAAACAATCCCAATCTTATCTGTTTCGGCACCCCCCTACCAGCACTGGCCTTGGCCAAGGCCGCTGCTGGAACAACAACTCTCCCGGAAGAGCACTGCAGTGAGCCGCTCTTGCGTTCCTTCCCCGACTCCTAAGACACCTGCTGATTGTTGACTCTGCCTGGGACATGATCAAGGTTGTCTCCATGGCAACTTGCTGTGTATCGCTATGACAATCCTGCGGACTGAGGCTCCTAGATTATGCTGCTGGCTTAGCGACTCTCTCCAGGCCTACACACACATGAACTTACACATACACAGATATGCACCTAACCCACACCCCATCCCACGCCTTCGCCGCTTCGTACCCCCAGTCTGACAGGCGGGTCTGTGACCAGCGCCATAATGGCTGCAGGACCGGATGCTGCTTGCCTGGGCTGGACTACCTCCATCCCCCACTCCCCACCATGTTGCAATGTCTTGTTTGTAGAGTGTACTGTTTATGTGCTAATGTTGCTGAGGTGTTTTTTTCCTGTTCCCAGACTGTTCTCCTTACAGGAGCATAGTCTGGGGGTCGCCTTTTTTTCTCCTCACCTCTCCTCATGTCATGCTGTATTTTTTTCTCAAGTTGGCGCTGATATAGCAGCCTCGGTAACATTTTATTACCAAAGCAAATTCCTTGTATGTGCACAACACTACTTGGCAATAAAATTGATTCTGATTGATTCTGATAAGAACTCAAATTAGCAAGAACTTCAGAATTGTGGAGTCGCCCTTCCACTACTCCTCTAGAAGGACCGTTAATTTCATCCGCAGCTATGGGACCTAAATTTTCCCCCATCTCCTCAGATACTTCTGAAGTGCTCTGACCATCAGTAGTTGACAATATCTACAGACAGAGAACTCACAGTTGTCGTATAAGATTTTAATAAATTTATGTGACAAACCTGTAGTTTATTTCGGCGGTCAGGCGTGTTTAACAGATAGTTGTTGTTAGGAAAACATTTTGAAATTGTATAAGGTCCCATAAACCTAGCCTGGAAAGGACTAGTCAAAACTGGTGACAATGCCAGCACTTGGTCACCTACTTGAAATTCTCTAAATTTAACCTTGTGGTCAAACAGTTTCTGCATCTTCCCCTGAGACTTACCTAATTTTCGTTGGGCGATAGCTCTAGCCTCATAGAGTCGGTAACAAAAACTGCTCACATAATCTAAAACATTTTTTGGCGGACCAGAGGTCTTCCATTCATCGGCCAAGACAGCAATAGGGCCCCTGACAGTGTGTCCAAACACTAACTCATTAGGACTGAAACCTATGCTCTCTTGTACGACTTCACGGATAGCTAATAACATCCAAGGGAGTCCTTCTTCCCAGTCACAGTCAAGTTCAACACAATAAGATCTCAAAAGTGATTTCAGAGTCTGATGGAATCTTTCTAGCGCCCCCTGACTCTGAGGATGATAAGCACTTGAGACGTTATGTGTGACTTTAAGTTGTTGCATGACTTTAGAAAATTGTCGGGACATAAAGTTTGACCCTCAATCAGACTGGATAGTTTTCGGAATGCCGAAAATAGACATAAAACTTGTCAACGCCTTTAAAATCGATTTAGTAGTAATAGATCTCAAGGGGTAGGCTGCAGGATAACGTGTGGACTGACACATTACAGTAAGTAAATAAGCATGTCCAGCCTTAGATCGTGGTAAAGGACCCACGCAATCAATTATGAAGTGTTCAAAAGGAGTTGTGACCGCAGCGATAGGCTGTAAAGGAGCCAACGGAAATTTCTGGTTTGGCTTCCCGGTCATTTGGCATGTATGACAGGAGCGTATATAGTTAATCACATCACGTTTGACCCTAGGCCAATAGAATTCTCTCAAAATCCTGTCATAGGTCTTTCGTACACCCATATGACCAGCGATGCCCTCATGAGACAGCTGCAGGACGGCTTGACGAAAAGTAACAGGAACAACAATTTGGATCTTAGGATCTAACAAAAGGTTAGAACGCATAGGTTGTTTCCTACAGAGCAATCCGTTTCTGAGGAAGTAGACAGAAAATGAGTTCTGGTCACCTTCATTCACCAAAGAAAACAGGTCTTGGAGGGTGCCATCCGACTGTTGTTCTTTAATTAGTTCATCTCGAGATACACTATAAAGTGGAGATAAAGAACAAGCATTAACACAGTCACCACAGTCAAAAGAACTTTCAGGAATGGAATCAGATTTTTCCACATTGTCAAAGACAGACCGTAACTCAGACACAGGGATCTCATCTTCAGTATCAGTGCACACAGGACTACTTCCTGGCTGAGAGGAATTTATAGGGGAAAAAAAGTATCACTAAGAATAATTCCTTTTTTCTGATATTTTCTTAGCCTTGGCTCGGGTTATCGCACATGCAGGGTATAAGTTATGACAGTCAGAGGAGTCACACGGTTTTCCTACAACAGGAACTACTATAGGTGAAACCCCACCATCCGACTTCTCTCAAACATTTCCTCCTGCCAGATCATTTCCAAGTATGAAGGTGACTCCAGAAACAGGAACCACTGAACGAACTCCCACCACAACATCACCTGACACAAGCTTGGAATTAAGATGAATGCGGTGTAGAGGAACTTCCATAAATCCCATCTCAAACCCTCTTACTAATACTTGAGTTCCAGTAGCAGTACTATAAGACAAAGGCAGAAGTCCTAATAAAAAAGACTGCGAAGCCCCCGTATCTCGGAGGACACAAACAGGAACAGCCCTCTCAGAGCCAGGCAAAGACACGGTCCCTTCTGTAAGAAATGGTGCATAATCATTATGACTTTTGACATTATCCACCTCAGAGATATTCTTCTGCATTTTCACAAACTGAGCAAGACTGTGGTTTTCACATGATGCAGAAATTAAACCAACTGTTTTAGCAGATCTCTCCTTTTTCTTAAGAATCATGCAATCAGAAATTTTATGTCCTGCCTTTTTACAATAAAAGCAAACAATCTCTCCTTTAACATGTGTAGCAACAGCATGATCAGGAGAAAAATGAGAAGCAACACTTTGACGTACAACAGTTGTTTTGCTCTTACCCAAAACGCTGGACTTAGGTCTATGCAGTTCATTTAAATGGCTACTCAAGCCTCGGTGAGTAAGTACAAATTCATCGGCCATAAGAGCAGCATCCGACAATTTACTCACCTTATGCTCATTCAAATACATAGCGACAGCATTTGGTACGCAATGTTTAAACTCTTCCAAAAGTATCAGCTCTCTAAGCTGTTCTTTAGTGCTTACTTTCATTGAAGTACACCAGCGATCAAACATGGTTATTTTTTCTCTAGCAAATTCAAGATAAGTGCACTTCTCAGATTTAAAAAACGTCTAAATCGCTGACGATATGCCTCAGGTGCTAATTCATAGGCCCGTAGTAGTGCAGATTTAACAGTTTCATAATCACGGCTTTGCTCAACAGTTAACGCGGAGTACACTTCCTGTGCTCTCCCTGTTATAACACATTGCAACAATAACGTCCAGAATTCTCTGGGCCATTTTAGTGACTCAGCGACACGTTCAAAATGAGAAAAATATTTCTCTACCTCTCTCTCAGAAAACGACGGAACCATCCTAATGTTTTTAAAAACATCAAAACCAGGTGCAGCAGAGACTGATTCATATGATTCGGAAGCACGAGTTTCAACTGTTTTTACATTCAGCTCCAACTCAAGTTTCCTCAACTGAAAATGTCTTTCATCCTTTTCTCTTTCAAACTGCAACTCCAATTTTCGCATCTTAAACTGCTGTTGTAATTTCCTTACCTCAACATCTCTATATATCTCTTTCGTTTTTAAAACACAAGCATCCCGTTTGGCGCGAAGCTTTTCCGCATCAACACATAACTGCTTCTCTTGTAAAGACATCTCGCTAAACTTTACATTTCTGTCAGTATCATCAAAAGGAGACATTAAAGACTCATCAGGGTTAGTGACTACATCTCTTACCTCTAAAACACCCCGCTGGAAAAGTGCGCTTTTCAGAGTGTTCGTCAGAGTTTCCTTAAGCTTTTTATCGTTACTCGTTAACTCCACGCCAAAACGATCAGTAATCTGCAACAACTCTTCCTTTGTGCATCTCTCCAGTAATATTTCTGAAGGAAACGCGAAAAAATCTTCGACGACTGCAGTCATTCTTGCTAGAACAGGAGTTAAACCGACACGAAACAAAACAACAGTAATCACACGCGTGAGAACACCACTATAAACTACAACGTTGAGACTAGAAAATCCCATAAGCCACTTCGCCAGGGACCGTCGCAGCATAACACACTCCTGTTGCAAATCCTGCAATAACAAGATAGATGAAGACTTACCACAAGTTGTTCCCCACATCATCTTCATACTCTTAGCAGGCATGACAAACACAGACACGGAAGACAGTAACAAAGCGTCACCTTAAATGAAAATGAGAGACTTCAGTTTCTAACTATACACCAAACTAACTAAACCTACCTAATCTTCAAAGGTGTACCGGACTTGAGGCGGCATTTAAACGCTGAACTCAAGGACAGTTGGTACATTTAAACCAAAAGCCTGAAGCGTACCCCCGACAGAGATTTAAAACCTCCGCCCAGATTAACCTTCAAAAATAAGAAAGGCAAAACAACAAACTAAAACAACAAACAGTGCCCCGATGGAAGGATTGTAAACCCAGCTGAGGACACTCTAAATACCCGAAGTCTGCTCATTTACACAGGTGAACCCATACTCACTTATACATATAGCTATTCAGGACGAGCCCCCACTTTTATGTTACGACCAACTTGTTTAAAGCCGCAACAAAAAAGAGGGATCAACTCAAATGTTCAATGAATGAAAAAGGTTTTATTCTCTTTAACAAATATAACAATAACCACTCATAACAAACATAAGTCTAGGGGAAAATAAAGAAACAAAGAAATAAACAAAATAACTACAACAAAATATTAAAGCTACATGATATAAGATAAGTATAAGAAAGAAAAGCAATGAGATGTAAAGAGCAACTCCTGTGAGAATAACCAAATGAAAAACTGAAAGAGCTTAAATACTAAATTTCCTAATTAACAATTAACATGGGGGAGTGACTCAAAACTCCCACAGACTGCCACCATCAGGCAAGGAGTACACTCAGGGTCGTCACAACAGTCACATGAGCAATATAAACTGTTCAATCTAACAGTACATTTAAACAGACAGAAAGGAATGCAAGGTTCGTGCACATTCTCATAATTAACTTATAAAAAGAGAAACATATGGAACTTACATGGTTCAATAACACACACAAGGCACGAGACACAGCATTTCCAGCAGCAACACACAAAGATTCTTCCATGTGGCATTAACAAAGAGAAAGGGCTGTGTGTTCAGGTGCTGTCTAATAAAGTCTGTGGCTGATTGGAGCTAATCAGTTAAAGGTGTGGTGAACGGCATGGGGAACTGAGTGGCAAAGAAAAATGGGGCATGGCAACTGCAGGACATAGAGGGAAAACTTCCAAACATTTACAGTTACATGAAAGAATTATGATATTCAAGCATGAGTCTTCTTTGATTCCTGTAAAACTCACGTCATTCAGCCATTATATAGGTATCCAGCAAAGCATTTGTGAAGCCACAACACGCACAACCTTGAGGTGGATGGGCTACAACAGCAGAAGACCCCACCGGGTACCACTCATCTCCACTACAAATAGGAAAAAGAGGCTACAATTTGCAAGAGCTCACCAAAAGTGGACAGCCGAAGACTGGAAAAATGTTGCCTGGTCTGATGAGTCTCGATTTCTGTTGAGACATTCAGAGGGTAGAGTCAGAATTTGGCGTAAACAGAATGAGAACATGGATCCATCATGCCTTGTTACCACTGTGCAGGCTGGTGGTGCTGGTGTAATGGTGTGGGGGATGTTTTCTTGGCACACTTTAGGCCCCTTAGTGCCAATTGGGCATCGTTTAAATGCCACGGCCTACCTGAGCATTGTTTCTGACCATGTCCATCCCTTTATGGCCACCATGTACCCATCCTCTGATGGCTACTTCCAGCAGGATAATGCACCATGTCACAAAGCTCGAATCATTTCAAATTGGTTTCTTGAACATGACAATGAGTTCACTGTACTAAAATGGCCCCCACAGTCACCAGATCTCAACCCAATAGAGCATCTTTGGGATGTGGTGGAACGGGAGCTTCATGCCCTGGATGTGCATCCCACAAATCTCCATCAACTGCAAGACGCTATCCTATCAATATGGGCCAACATTTCTAAAGAATGCTTTTCAGCACCTTGTTGAATCAATGCCACGTAGAATTAAGGCAGTTCTGAAGGCGAAAGGGGTTCAAACACAGTATTAGTATGGTGTTCCTAATAATCCTTTAGGTGAGTGTATATAGTCAAGGCACTATTTATCAGCCTCAAACTCTTTCACTAATGAGCAAAACCTCTCATTCAGATTCTGTGGAGATTGTTTCATGTCATCAACAGCTTATTTGTTTTGTAGCTCAGTATTCTGCCAATAATATTAATCTTATTTTAAGGACATTTTAGGCCTGTTACGTGTCAATATAATTGGTTTGCTGGATGGCACTGCGTGGTTTTGACATCTGACATGGCGGCACTGAAGCATGAGCACGAGCGTAAAATAGCGGATTGCTTAAACAGCTTGTTTGATATTAATCTCTGTGGAATTGCCCCAAATTACAATTTAACCGGTTTTATAGCAGATTATTTTCTGGATGATGACGGTGATTATGAACAGGACACATTCTTTGACGAAACTGGCGAGGAATTCGACATTATTATTTTTTATTCTAAATGTGCAACCCGGTATCACGCTTAAGCGTGTAATATACACGCTGGTCTACTAGAGGATGTGTGTCAGGGTCACGCTTTGCCTCCTCTAGGCGTGAACATGACACGCATGAATGAAGGTTGAGTACCAGCAGGGGGCGATAATTTCCTCAATGCCAACAACTCTCCACGGACCAAAGAGAAGCGATATAGTGCATTCTCCAAAATTCCCGCGTCGTTCAGGTCGGTCAAAGCCATATTTTTTATTATGGTGCTGTCATTTAAGAAATCCTAACGTTGCTGTAGCCTAACGTTATATTTGTGTGTATGTGGACTGTGGAGCTTTTTAATCTATGGTGCTGTTAACGTTACTGTGATCAATAACAGTAATGGAAATTGATATTAATTGGCTAATTAATTAATCACAGAAAGCTGCTGTCGATCCTGAAATATCGATACTGATGCTGTATCTATTCTAAAGGATCGATCCACACATAAAACCAGTAATTTTGTTCATTTAGAACAAATTTATTTTATTCAGAAATTATGCATTAAATTGATTATACGTGACCGTAAATGCTTTTACATTGTTACAAATATTTATATATATATATATTTCATGTAAGTTGTTCTAATAATTATGATGCTGAAAATTCAGCTTTGATCTCAGGAATAAATTACATTTTAACATATTCAAATAGAAAACAGATCGCCTATTTTAAATAATATTTCACAATGTTCGTTTTTTACAAATATTTACTGTATTTTTGATCAAATAAATGATAAAATAAAATAAAATTCTTTTAACATTAAACATCTTACCGACCCCAAAACTTTTAAACAGTAGCCCACATGTAAAATTTACTATAATTATTCTAGTTTGTGGAATTACATTTAGTTTTTATTGATCGTTAAAGTTCAAATACATAGTGTTATGTTCTGTAATTGATGTTAATAAATCTGTCAGAAGAAAATGTGCAAAATTGGGGTTACAACACTGGCAGCCCTTTAAAAAAATAACCATACACACGACTAATTACAGGCGCATCGAGAGGACAAATCACAAAATCTTTTAGTGGTCATGAAAATGTATTCAGATTAAGCATATTAATGATGCATTCACTCATATATCATGACACACTGCTTAAGTTAATTAATGCAGTTTACATGCTGAATATGCATTGTGCAATAACAGAATCACAGTTATCTTTTTTATTGTGTTACAGTTATATGTATAATATGACAAATCCAGGAATCCTTGCTGCAAAATAATTAACTATGTTTTTGTTTTCCTTTGTCCAACAGCTCCTGTCCTTTCCCACCATCCTTCCCTGTATACTGTATCTTTATAAGAAAACCAACGGCTCTTTTAAGAGACACTCCTTTACTCTCTCTCCCTCTCTCCCCCTCCCTCTCTCCCCCCCCCCCCCCCCCCCCCCATAATTGTGGTATCTATGGATTCCTTGCGTCATGCCGAATCCGTGGATATCAATTTTGCCATGATGGGATGTACCCCGTGTCCGCCATTTTGAATTTTGTCATAATTTGCAATATCTTTTAAACTATTTGAAATGTCTTCACCAAATTTGGTATGGATCACCAATAGCATGGCCCGGAGGTACCTGAGAAGTTTGATCACAGCGCCACCTAGTGTTCCAGAGATATCATTGTTTTTTGAAAAAACGCTTATAACTTTTGCTAACATTGCTTGAAATTTGATTTCTTTATGTCAATATATTCCTTGGGTTATGTCAATTTCAACGATATCTCATATGTTATTTTCCAACAATGTGACTGGTCGCCATATTGGAGCGAATGTAAAACAGTTTTTTCGCTACTCCTCCTTCAGAATTTGTCCAAAATTGTCCAAAATTTACTCAAATGATCTTTAGACCGAGCCGCATAGAAGTACTGTTCCCGATTTTTTTGCTATACTGGAAAAAAAAAGTTATGATGTCGCAAATTTAACAAGGTCGACCCAACATTGGTTCACAGGCTGTAACTTGTGAACAGTTTGTCACAAAATCATAAAATTGGTGTCTATCGATTCCTTGTGTCATGTCGAATCCGAGGATATTTATTTTGCCAGGATTGGATGTACCACGTCATAAGCTAAATTAGCATTAAGCTAGCTTAGCATGCTAATCTGGTTAACGAGTCATAGAACTTTTTTGTGAACTCATTCTCACACTGAAACCTCTAATCAGCAGGCTGGTGAACATGCTTGAGTGATTAGCTCAACGTGTTACACCACGGATCCCGATGCTCAACGTCGTGGGTTCGCAACTCAGTGTGACACGTGCCCAGACCGCATGAGGTACTGTGGCAGGAAAAGATGCAGAAGTTGCATCTGTTCCAGGCATTGTGCCTAAGAATGGTCTCTTCTGAAGCTATCACATACAACATGCAGTACTTTTATGTAAAATGAATTGTTCTTCTTCACCCAGAATGGTTGTCAGTGGCAGCCCTATGAACCACAAGTAGGAAAATTATGAAATTTGACAAACTTTTAGTGATGGTCATGAATACCAATTTGACCAAATTTTGAGTCTCTAGAACCAACTTTATAGCGCCACCACCAGTTCAAAAATTCAACATTAAAATGGTTATAACTTTTGAACCCTTAGATCTTGAAAAATGAAACTTAATACACCTGAATCCACTCATTATGATGATTGCAATCAATATCGTACATTAAGACTCCGCCCATTACAGTAGTGGCCATTTTGAAAAGTACAGTAATCAGTTTTTTTGCTACTCCTCCTTCAAATGTTGTCCAATTTTGTCCAAACACTTGCTCAAATGATCTTTGGACTGAGCTGCACAGAAATGACTGAACAGAATTTCATGGCATACTGGTTAAAAAAAAAGTCATGATGTTGCAAACTTAACGAGGTTGACCCAAAATTGGTTCAGAGGCTGTATCTCAGCCAAAGTTTAATCAATCGAAACGGAAATTGGTACGCTTCATCAAAACCATGATCTGAGTGTCCATGCCAAAGTTGGGAACAGCGCCACCTACAGGTCATGAGATCTGGTAAAAATGGCTATTTTGGCCAATAACTTTTGAACAGTTTGTCAGAAAATCATAAATGTGGTATCAATGCATTCCTTGTGTCATGTTGAATCCGCAGATACCGATTTTTACAGATACCAAAATTTAGTATGGATCATCAACACCATGTCCTGACACGGTACATGAGAAGTTTGAACAGAGCGCCACCTAGTTTTCCAGAAATATCCTTTTTTTGCCAAAACGCTTAAAACTTTTGAAATCATAGTTAAAAATTTGATTGCTTTATGTCATTATATTTGTTGGATTATGCACTTGAACTATGGAACTTCTGCATCTTAGCAAAAACACAACTTCACAGTGGCGAAATGAGATGAGTGACAGGCTTCTGACACAGAGATAGTGGGTTCGAGCCCTATGTTATACAACTTTAGATGATTGTGTAATTTGGAGCCAATTGCTGCAGTTCTACCTTCAACAACTTAAGTCTCTGTAAAATTAAGCAAACCACAGTGTATGAGTATAAAGCAAATGCTGAGTAAAGCAAGAGGCTATAACTTTGAAGATTGTTTAATCAAATCCAATGTGTAGCAATCGTTAAAACATGTGAATTGTGTAATGTTCAAAAGATTCCTAGTAAAATAATAGATTAAAAAGTTGGCCGAGATAACGTTTAAGTTGGCTTGTGAAAGTTTGGACCTGAAAGTTTGAAGAAGGTTGAAGTAGTTTGAAGTTTAAAGTAGTTTTCAGGATTGTAATTCCATTGAAATGGTGGTAGTGTTTTTTTTTGTTTTTTTAATGAATGGCAAATATTGATTTAAGTCATGTTTTCTAAAGCTATTGAAATTAGGTTAATTTTGTCCATTATGTTCTGAAATGCTACTGATTTATTTATTTTTATGGCAAAGCTTTGTTAAATGTTGTTTCAAGTCGTTTTTTTCTTCAATTTTATTAAAGCAAATATGTCAATTCTTGGAATATGTGACCTTTATTGCATGGGCTTATCTTACATTTGGAAAGTTGCGTGCATTCTTCTAGCCATTCTTAACTAGGCTCTAAGTTTAGTTTCACAGACCATACTGGGAAAAGCAAGTAGTGTAACCATAAGTATCATTGTGAATAACTAAAGAAACGGTTAGTATTCTTTTCTATATAGATTTAAATATGCAACAATAGTGCTTTAAAATCACTTCTTAAAAGGCCCACTCTAATTTGCTTACTTTATCCAATGTGCTCAAAGGTATTTAAACTAAAAATAACTTATTTTTAATTCACATTTTTATCACCTCTCACAATATTGTTTCTAGGCAGCATTAAAAAAAACATAATTGTACAAGACATTATCAAAGGTGACTGTCAAAGTAATGTACTTATAGCAAAAATATAGGTTACAGTTGCATATGGCAGTTAACCCATGTAATTCCAATTTCTTTTCCCTGAGATAACATGTATGAATTTATAAGGATATTAAACAATCTTTATCAATTACGTCAAAAAAATATATCAAAGTCCATACAAAAAACTTGATTATTCGTCAGGTCACAATTGTGACCATTAGCAGAACAAAGAGAGGCTAGGTATACGGTGTTAATGGATTTATAAACTGACAAACTTCTACAGTTTAAAGACCAGGTTCAATAATTGTTTTAAGCTTTAGTTAATAGTGTTGTATTACATTAAAGGCACACTATGCAAAATTTCCATTTGTGAAACAGTGACCCCAGGAGTCGCTGTGGAGTACTTGTATTTTTTCTGAGCATTAACTTCCACAGATTAATTGTTCACCACAAGACAAGTTATATGTGCTAACAAAGTTAATAGGGTCAATTTTGATTTCATGTCAACTTTAAAACAGAGTTGGCATCATCTCTTCACAGAAGTTAGCATCATCTCAAATCCTCATACAAGGCTGGATCCAAATTGGAGATGACATAATATCTAATATGCCCATGACAATTTAGAAACTGAAAATAGAACATAAAAATATGTATTAAATCTAATATAACAAAATGACAAAATTATAAAATGCATTGCGTGAATTCTTGTTTAAAGAGATGTGTTCAATCTACAATTAAACTAGGAATGTTTGTCAGAATAGTGAACATTATCAGGAAACCTGTTCCAGACTTTAGGACCCACATGCAAAAACAAAACATTCTCTCCTTTAGTGCAGTTCAATATCCTAAGTAGTACCAAAAGTCCAGAATTGTAAGATTCCTACAAGAACCTGTTAATCTTAATAAATAGAGATGAGGAACATCAGTACAAAATCAGATAAATACACTAAATCTAAACCATTTAGAACCTTTAGATGATGACAAAACTTCGTAATCAATACAGAACTTAAGTAATAATTGTAAAAATGAAAATATGTTGTAATATAATATTTTATTAATCTATACACTGCATCTTGGACTAACTTTATTTATTAAAGGTGCAGGACAACCACCTAACAGTGAATCACAATAATATAAACTAAACTCATTAAACATAACATGCTGTCCATTTAAATACTAAATCTTCATTTAGAGTTGATTCTCATTTGAACTATGGAACTTCTACATCTATGGAAACACATGTCTTCCCAGGGGCTCAATGAGATGAGTGACAGGCATATGACCCAGAGAGTGTGGGTTCAAGTCCTTTGTCTTACAACTTTATAAAGTTGTGTCATTTCAATTCCTTTATCATACTGAAAAGCATTGTACTATTCTTTCTTCCTATTAAATATAACGTGTGTTTCATTTATATGCAAAGTCTTTATTTTGAGTTCATTCTCTTTTTAACTACTGAACCTTAGCAGCTGGATGAACTCATTTCTTCTGTGAGGTAAGAAGTTAATAAGTAAGAATACTTTGGTTATTAAAGTTTCTTTTAAAGTTTTGAAAGCAAAGTATTTTTAAGTACTTTTTAAATCCATGGAACCATTGAAGGCTTGGCCCCGTAAGGCTGCTTGCAGCTTTAATTTGTTATTGTTGCTGTTAAGGCGGAGGGATGGCGTCTCAGGCTGAGGCGCTGTCCTTACGCAATGGATTCAGGTGTGTGCCTCCTGATGGGGTAATGGTGGAAGATGTGCTTGTTGCGACAGGGGAAGCGGTAGGCCATGAAAATATTTCTACTGCCTCTCGTATGAATAAGGCTGTTGTAGTTTTTTTGAAAACGCAGAATCTTGTCAATCAGATAATTGAAAATGTCCTTATTATTAATGATGATTTAGTGCAATTCACTCCACTTTATGCGGCTTCTTCGAAAATCATGATTTCAAATGTGCCGCCGTTCATAACTAATGAAGTGTTGGAGCGCGAGCTAGTTCGCTTCGGAAAAATTGTTAGTCCGTTTAAGACGATCTCTCTAGGCTGTAAACCACCGGCTCTAAAACATGTGATGTCGTTCAGGAGAAATGTCAACATGGTTTTGGATTCTCCGGAGTGAACGCTGGATATATCTTTCCGTGTTAAACATGAGGGGAAAACGTCTCAGGTTACGACTGTAACCATAGTTCCCTGAGAAAGGGAACGAGACGATGCGTCAACGACGCTTTGGGAACGCTCCCAGCGTGAATGCGTCTGAAGCATCTATGTCAACTAGTCCAATGGAAGGAATGAATGTCACGGGCGGGTGACGTCATGACCAGGAAGTGATAAAAGAGCATCCGGTGCAAACCGGCATTAGCTTCAAAAATTGCCGAAGCAAGCCGATCACAGGGATGCAGGAAGTATGGCAGGGTGACGCATCGTCTCGTTCCCTTTCTCAGGGAACTATGGTTACAGTCGTAACCTGAGACGTTCCCTTTCGAGGGAACTCGCGATGCGTCAACGACGCTTTGGGAACGAGAATACCCAAAACGCCAGACTTTCAAATGCCTGAGTGTCAGCCTGTTGTCACACTGCACCAAGCACCTGGGATCCTGGGGCAGCATCCAGGTCCAAGCTGTAAAACCTCATGAATGTGAGCGGTGAGGACCAGCCCGTCGCATCACAGACGTCTTGGAGAGAACTCCAGATATACGCTTAGAAGCCATACTCCTAGTGGAATGAGCCCTAACCACCAAATGGTTGGCCAGAAGACTCACAAGCAAGAAGAATAGTCTCGACTATCTATATGCTCAATAGGTTGGATTTTCTCGACAGAGAAGTCCGATGAACATAAGTGTCCAGTGCTCGCACTGGCACAAGAGGTTCAGCTTTTCCTGGTCCGAAAAATGGGGGAGGACAGAAACCTGCAGCACAATAGGCCTCGGAATAATGGTAGGCACCTTTGGAACATATCCATGTTTCGGGTAAGATTGCCTTGGCCATCCCGGTGCACTCAAGGCAGGTGGGGACCGAAAGGGCCTGAAGGTCTGACTCTTATAGGGACGAAATAGCTAGCAGAAAATAGTCTTAAAAGAAAGGAACTTCTCTGAGACCAAATCTAAGGGCTCGAAGGGAGCCCCAGATAGGCCTTCTAGAACTATTGCAAGGTCCCAAGCCAGCACCTTAGTGCAAGTTGCATGCCTCAAAGTGCCACGAAGGAAACGAGTGATCAGGGGGTCTCGACCCAAAAATGTACTACCCACCAGGGCGTGGAAAGCCGCAATGGCCGCCACACATATTATACCTTAAGCGTGGAAGGACATAGACCTGATACAAAGCGTTCTTGTAGAAACTCGAATACTGTGTTTACTGAACAGTTAACCGGATCCCACTGACGCTGGTAACACCAAGAAGTGAAAAACTCTCGAAATAGTGAATATAGTTTGCTCGTAGCGGGAGCTCTGGAGCTTAGAATGGTCTAAACAACCTCGGTTGAGAGACCACTCTCTATGAGTTGGGCCCCCTCAGAGGCCAAACCCACAGTTCCCAAATCCCCTGCCGGGGGTGCAATATTGCATCCCCTGCCTGAGACAGAAGGTCTCTCCTGATCGGGACCTCCAAGGGAGGTCTGTCGAGGAGAAAAATTAGGTCCGCAAACCAAATTCAGCTAGGCCAGGGTGGTGCTACTAAATAGGCTTATTCCATCCTGGCGGATTCACTCCAGAACTCCTGGGAGCAGAGCAACGCAGGGAAATGCGTACAGACGTAGCCTCGGCCACGTCTGCACCATAGCATCCAGCCCCGAGGGGACTGGTTGAGTGAGGGATAACCAGAGTGGACAGTGCGTCGTATGCTGAGACGAGAACAAATCCACTTCTGCCTGGCCGTAAAACTCCCATATTTGCTCCACCGCCTCGGGGTGGAGTCCCCTGGCCTCAGCCCCTGCCTCGACAGGGTGTCTGCTCCAATATTCTGCCCCCCCCTGGAATATACACTGCCCTCAGACAGCGTAATTTCTTGAGGGACCAAAATAAGAGGCCACCAACGTGTTGTCTGTGGGTCAAGAACCAGAGTTTCCTCCATATAACCAAGGCGCGGGGATACTGCCGCGTGATCTTGATCGTAAGGAGTGGGTTTCCCCTCAGGGAGAACCCTCTGGTCCTGAGCCACCTCTGTAAAGGTCTCACGTACAGCAGGTCAAAGGGTATCACATTGGACGCTGCTGCCCTGAGGCCTAACAGTCACTGTTCCTGAACAACACATGATGGCCCCTCAGGTCTGGGAGGAGATGTCTCAACGCATTGAAGACGACCATCATCTCTAGGCAATTCATGTGCCAAGAGAGATGATGACTCCTCCACAAGCCCTGAGCTGAGCGGCCTTCCAATACCGCTCCCCAGCCGGTGAGGGAAGCATCTGTCGAGATCACAACTCGATGGCAAAGAGCTCCCAACACCGGACCCTGGGTTAAGAACCAGTGTTTCCTCCATATAACCAAGGTGCGGAGACACCGCCGCGTGATCTTGATCATACGAAGTGGGTTTCCCCTCGGGGAGAACCCTCTGGTCCTGAGCCACCACTGTAAAGGTCTCATGTACAACAGGCCAAAAGTTATCCCGTTGGACGCTGCTGTCACAAGACCCAACAGTCTCTCTAACTGTTTTACAGTGCGTGACTGGCCTAGCCTCAGCTCTTTTGTGGCTGTTAGGATAGCAGCTACACGAACGGGCGACAGAGTGGCCCGCATCGTCACTGAATCCCATACCACACCAAGGAAAGTGGTTCTCTGTACTGGAGAAAGCACACTCTTCTTGGCATTGAGCCTCAACCCCAACATCTGCATAGGAGCGAGAACGACACCTCGGTGCCGAACCGCTAACTGTTCTGATTCCGCTAGAATCAGCCAGTCATCTATGCAATTCAGAATGCATATGCACTGCAGCCTGGCGGGGCCAGAGCTGCGTCTACACGCTTCGTGAATGTGCAGGGTGATAGAGCTAGACCGAAAGGAAGTGCCTGATACTGGTGTTCTTTGCCCCAAAGAAAACCTCAGGAACCTCCTGTGCTGAGGGAGGATGGAGATATGGAAGTATGCGTCTTTTAGATCTATTGTGACAAACCAGTCCTCGGATCTGATTTGAGTCACGATCTGTTTGAGTGTCAGCATTTTGGACTTGAGTTCCAGCACCAAACACTCCAACAGACGAAGATCTAGTATGTGACGCAGCTCTCCATCCTTTTTTGGAACAATGAGATAACGACTGTAAAGACCCGACGCAATGTCGGGTGAGTACACCTGCTCTATAGCTTTCTTTGCTAACAGGGCCTTTACCTCTTGCTCCATTACCAGAGCCTGCTCGGAATGCACTAACGTGAGCAACACCCCGTTGTAGCCTGGAGGACGAGAACCAAATCTGCCTCTTACTACTAACTGCAGGACCCATAGAGATATATTTGGCAGTAGCTTCCGCGCTGCCAGAAAATCTACCAAGGGAACCAGCCCCTCGAGGCTGGCCTCTGGTGTAATAAAGACAGCCAGTTCGGGGACCTGAAGCATACTGGCAGGAACCACCCGAACTGACTGTTTTCGAACCCCCCTCAGAGGGCGCATTCCGACGCAATGTCGAGTTGACGCTGCGCCAGAAGCTCGCTGGAGACCGCTGCGCCCCGAAGCACCAAGGGTGGCGGGGTTGGCAGAACGGTCCCCTGAGGGCACCGAGATGGAAAGGGCACCGTATAATGAGGTGTACACCATTCCACCCCGGTTGGGGCTGCCCTCACCGGTCTGACGCCAGTGGCGCCAGACCTTTTCTTTTGAGCCGCAGCCTTCTCAGCGTGAAGAACGGTCCTCGGATCCGGCTTCTGCTTTGAAGGCTTTGGCTGCTGTGTTGTGTATGAGAAACTAGACGGCTGGAGCTGCTCACGCCCAGCAGCCCCAGGGGGTTGGACATAGCGAGGGAGAGATTATCTTGTATCTTTCTCTATGATTCCCATCAAATTGAGCCAGAGGTGTCTCTCAGTGACCACAAGGGCTGCCATGCCAGAGAGATAAATCTGTGGCCCGACGGAGTTCTCAAACCCCATCGGGCCAAACTCCCTCACTTCTGTCCAAATACCGCAGCAGGTCAGCCTGATATGCTTGTAGCACTGCTATGGTGTGCAAGCAGGCCCATGCTAGACCCACTGCCATATATGCTTTTCCCACTAGATTAAAAAATAGTTTTCTTTAATGGTTTAGTGAGAGAAGCCGACGCCTTCAGGTACGATACTGAACCGGGAGACAGATAGCTCGCAAGCGTCTGTTCTACCCGGGGTATTGCCCCATAGCCATACCCTCTTAACCCCCAAATATCTGAATATACATGAATGTGGGGGCTAAAAGACAAGAGGAGTAAGGCTTTTTCCATGATCTAGACAGCTCGCTGTGCAGATCGGGAAAAATGGAAGGCCCCGTGATGGAGGTGGAAAAATAGAGGGAAGGAAACTCGTTTAATTTATTTTATTTTTAGGACGAGTGCCCCCTTATTTCTGCTGGCCATAAATATTTAATTTATCTACAGTCTTAGTAAACACTTCCACCAGCTTATTATTTTTTATATATATTTTTTATATATATTCACTTTATTTTATATATAATATATAAACTATCATATATATATATATATAGGCTATATATATTTCTCATACGCTGGGGAAAGAGATGGCAAATTCACTTCCCCCATGATTGTGTCACTTTCAATGCCCAGCACATCTACCTCCTCGGAGGTAGAGCACTGAAGCATTGATTTCTCTCTCTCCCCGGGCGGAAGAGACCCCCTCGGAGGCTGATACCGCATGCTCTACTCCCAAACACATCACACAAAGCTCGTGTGTGTCCCTACTCGTTAAATAGCGCGAGCAGGGAGAACACAGAGTTTGTGCAATTGTTTAGTTTCCATAAATATATATATCAGACAGACAACAGTAAATATAACAGACAGTTTGACACAGATCGCTTGCTGAGGCAACAGAAGCTAATGCCGGTTTGCACCGGATGCTCTTTTATCACTTCCTGGTCATGACGTCACCCGCCCGTGACATTCATTCCTTCCATTGGACTAGTTGACATAGATGCTTCAGACGCATTCACGCTGGGAGCGTTCCCAAAGCGTCGTTGACGCATCGCGAGTTCCCTCGAAAGGGAACATATATGGTTTACGCAACAACGGGTAATATGAAGTGTTTTGAATGCGGTGACGTTGGGCAAAAACGACATGCGTGCCCACATAAAGAACGCGAAGTTGAAGGCAATGTTTCGGGATCAGAGATTGATGTTACTTCTCAACGAGTGCCTACCCAAGGAGTTTGGGGTGAGTTTTAAGATCCTCCTGAGGTAGGGGTTTCATAAATAAGTGTAACTGATCCCGAGAATATTCAAACAAATAGCGAAGTGAGAACAACAGTGACCGATTCTGATTTGAGTGATATTGCGATTGTTAACATGAACGGAGAAAATGCTGAAACACTGAATGTTGAAAATGTCTTGCATTCTGTACCAAGTACGAGCGGTATTCAGGCCAGGTTTTGTAACCGTGTTGAGGAGATAGAGCAGGTGGAGTTGAGCTGCAACAAAGAATCCAAGAAGAGTGGCATGGATGAAACTTTGTCAGATGAGAATGCATCTATACATGACATTGACTTATGTTCACAGGGAGATTCTGTGTGCAGTGGTGAGTTGGACTCTCAAGAGTTCTCACAAGATGATTCCTCATTGTATACTTTAGAGGAGATTAATGCTTTTCTGGATGATACTTTTGGGAAGCAAGTTAATGTGATAGATTTTTTTCCAGATATTGAGAAGTTTGAGAAGTCCGTTTCAGTACACTGCAAAAACTCAAAATCTTGCCAAGTATATTTTTCTAATTTCTAGTCAAAATATCTCATCACACTTAATATAAGACAAAATCACCTAAAGACCAAGATTTAAGTGAGCTAGAGGAGCTTGTTTTTAGACAGTGCATCTTGAATATCTTGTTAAGTGAAACTGTCTTAAAAATATCTTGTTTTGAGTCATATCTCAGATGAAACAAGCTTTTTTGACATGTCATAAGCTGCTGTGTTATTTGTAAAAGATGAATCGTCTTGTTTCAAGAAACAGACTTGACTTGAATTGAGACAACAAATCTGCTTTATTGAAAACTGCAGGTCAACATGCCCAACTCACAACAACTCACAATGACACATATTGACAGCAAAAAAAACGTAATTTATTTACGTATAAACAACTTTACCGACGTACAAATTTGTATGTATTCCTATTTAACTTATGCATATTAAAATCGTGGGTTTGACTCTATTGCATTAAATTGTTTTATCAATTAAATTTTCAGTCGCATTTATTAATGGTTTAATGTTACTCCCCATATGGAAAAGATTTGCTAAAAACTCCTGTGATTCTTATATGTTCCAACAGAATATTGTAAGGGACATATATGCTGCAAAAACCACATAATGTTTTAAACATTTAAACTACACACACAAGCACACATTTTAATTACAAAAATATTTTATTAGAATGTGTTCTACAATATACAGTTGGATATTTCACATATCAATAGTTTTCATTTTAAATCCTGCATCACCAGATTTAATTTTCATTTGTGACAATTTCTCTAAACTTTATCACAGTACTACTATGGTATACAACAGTTCTATTCTTAACCTACAAACATAAAACTTTCCTAAATGTTGAAGTGATTCTTATGCGTATCACTCTAAAAAATAATTCAGTGGCTTAGTAAATATCACAGTAATAATTAACTTTATTAACTAAAATCTCTGAATATCATTTACTTGATAGTTTGAGTTGAACATAGCCTACCGAAATAATTGACTAAAACTCCAACAATAAATTTTGTCTGAAATTTACAGTTATATTTAAGTTTGAAGTTTTTCACTAAAATAATTTAGTATTTGACTAACCAATTATTTATTTAAAATACACTGAGCTAATATATTTGTGAAATTTCCATCACAATATTTGAGAATGGATAATTAAACTAATCTGTTTCAAGAACCACAAATATTACTTAAATAAAATCAATATTATTAATATTTAACAAGCATAAGAAATTGATTAAGTTTACTCATATTTTACTGTCTATGATTACAACCATAGATATCTATGATTACAACCATAGATATCTATGATTACAACAACGCACCCCTCCCCCACCCTCTGACGTCACGACAACTCTACGGTTGAGTCGAGTGAGCGCGCGCTGTTTGAACTCTCTCCAGTGCAGAACAGTTCTCCTCTCCTCAGCCTCGCATAATTGGTGCATTTCCTCTGTGAAATTCAGGTGTGTATGTTTTATTTTATCTGTATAATCATTAATGTGCTTTAAATAATTTTATTTAATGCGAAGGAACATACAGAGACGCAATGTTAATACAGAGACGCAATGTTACTCACCTTAAACGAGTGTCGACTCGCGCCTGCCTTTTCGCGTGATTGTAAGGCCTTGCATATAAAACACACGAATATATTCTTAAAGATAATGAATATAACTAATTTGGATGATAAAATGTCCTCAGAACTGTGCACTGTTTGTTTATTGGCAGGTTGAGGAGTCAGTCGCGTCGCAGCATCTTTCGGCTGTGAGTGACGCAGGACGGCGGTGTAAAGTTAGAGGTTCCCCGCAGAGGCGAGTCCATCTCCGGCACGCGAACCAGCGCTGATCCGGTGGATACTGGATAACAGACCGGTTGATTACACTTGAATTACTTTAATGTTTAGGCCTAAATGTTTAATTTTTACTTCAAAAATGTTTCTTACATGAGTTTAGATGTAGGCAATATTGTACACGTGTTAAAAATAGTATAAAATATATGCTGTTTTGCTGTAATGTTAGGCTACTAATCGACAATAAAGGCCAATGTCATGTAGTTATACCGGTGGTTGTATGGAATATTTTTACAAAGGTTTAGAGGAAATAAAAAAGTTAATATTACTGCCATATAAACACAGTTTATATTACTCATAAATATTTGTTTTTAAATGTTTCCCCGTAATTATTTCTACTCATGTTTATTTGTTAATGTACCAAATGCAGTTACTCAGATCTATTTAATTTGTTTTACTAACATTTACTCAGTTAATACAGTGTAAGTAATTGCTTTCACTGCTTAAAAATCTAATCAATATTCTAAGTTTAAAAATGTTTCACCAAAAAAATGAGTAAATCATATTAAATGTTTTTAGAGTGCATCACCACCAGAGTTCATGTCACATATACGAAAACATATTCCAGCCAATTTTAATCACTGTTCTAGAAACATATTTGACTCAGCTTTGTTCATTTGCAATAATATGTTATTATTTTGTTCACAAACAACAGGCCCAGACAGTTCACAATTAATACACGATCTTACAATATCATTGCTTTTCAACTGCTCTTTCAAATCCTGTAGAAAAATTAACAGTCTTCATAAAGATCAGTGATATTCTGACAGTAATCCTCTAACCGGCATCTGCACTGTACAATTTAAAGGGATACTCCACTTTAAAATGATAATTTTCATCATATACTCACCCTCATGTTGTTTTAATCCTTAATGAATTTCTTTCTTCTGCTGAACAGAAAGGAAGATATTTAGAAGAATATCAGTAACCAGACAGTTTCTGGTCTCATTGACTTATATTTATATTTTTTTCCTACTATGAAAGTCAATGAGACCAGAAACTGTCTGGTTACTGATATTCTTCTAAATATCTTCCTTTCTGTTCAGCAGAAGAAAGAAATTCATTAAGGATTAAAACAACATGAGGGTGAGTATATGATGAAAGAATTTTCTTTTTAAAGTGGAGTATCCCTTTAAGAATCTGCCAGCTGCATATAAGTGAATCAGATGTTGATCATCGAAACATGAAATCTGTACGAAACACATAAACAAATGACACAAAATGTGTATGAATTCTATATGACTTTAATTTGACTAGCATATAATTCAATATAAGAACTTTAAATGATTTATATATGAATTTTATATGAGTTTTATATATTTCGAGTAATACCATACACATTTGCATACTTTTGTCATGTAAAACTCATATATATCGTGAAACACAAAAGGCGTTTTTCTCCTATAGACCCATAATACACTAAAACACAACATAAATTCACAAAAGACATTAATTTTATTAGCTTGGTGTAATCCAAATCTTTAGAATCCATGTGTTGTTTGCAAGAAACAGATCCAAATTCAGCCCTTCATCCAGTGATCTTCATAATTTCTCTCAGCAGAGACCGTAAACGCCAAATCCCGGCATCCCGCGCTCGTGGTGAATTCAAATTCAAAAATTGCGCCCGAAGCATTACGACACGTTTTACGGCACTGATATTAGACGCTCATTGGCTCTCGCATGTTTCGTCACAGATAGCGACATGCCGTGTTTAATTGGTGTACTACATTTGAAAAGGAGAATCGCGCGCGCCTTCAGAGAGCGAACAGCGAACCGAAACCGGATTAGTGTTTTCATGGATTAATAAATTAAATTCTGCTCTGTAACGTTACCTCATACAAATATATTATATAGCCTACTGCCAGAGAGGACTGCGACACATCGTCCTGTGAACGACTTTTGGTACTGGTTTTGACATTTTCTCACTAAATAAATTATTGCGATTAAACGTGTAACGTTATGTCTGTTGTTTTTCTTAATAATTGTAACATTAGTTACATAGTTTTAAGAAATGGTTAGGTGTAGGGGTAGGGTTGGTGGCTCAAACTATATTTAGATGCTTTATTGTTAATAAAACTGCCATTTCCCTACACATTATGTTCATTATGTTTTATCCTTTTAATATTGTCTATAAAATGGGTATGTTTAGGTGTGGGAGTAGGGTAAAGGGATCTTACATTTATAATCTGTAAAATGTTCTACTATGTTTTCATAATGCAGTTCCATAAATACTGTGAGCCAAAATGTTGAGAAAAATTAAGCTGTTTCCCTTTTATGCAGTCCTCTGGGACTTTTTGCTGTTTAAAAAACAAAACAAAAAAAATGGTTAAATGCAAGTCTATTTTTCACTTTTTCGGTCTAGTAAACAGTAGTTAATGTCTTGAATCTAGTAGGTAAAATGTCTTGAATCTAGAACAGTATTACTTTTGTTGAGCTTACAATAAGGTAAATACACTTGAGATGATGACAGGATGGTAAATTATGGCTTATTATGGCAAAAAAGCACTGCCTAATATGAGTCAGGAATACTAACTTCAAGGCATTTTGTCTCAAAATGCCCATTCCCAATCTTATTTCAAGTTGGTGGTGACTTAAATCTAGAACAGTGTAACAATTATAGAACTAAAAATTAGTTAAATACACTTGAAACAAACAGGATGACAAAAGAAAATGCTACTTTTGAGGGGAAAATACTATTTTTGAGCATGACAAGCTTATTATGAGACATAAAACATCACAATACTAGTAAAATATAGCTAAAAATGAGTCTTCCCAGCTAATTTCAAGATCACTCATATCTTTTAAGGCTTAAATATAATGTCTTATTTCAAGAAATCTTACCAAGAGAATTTTCACTTGTTCCATTGGCAGATTTTTTTGCTTATTACAAGCAAAAATATCTTGTATTCATTTTTTTTTGCTTATTTTTGGAGTGGCCTTTTTTCCAGTGTACATCAACAGAATGTGAGTCTTGAGAGCTTAAGTGAAAAGAAAAGGTTTCGTTTGAAGAAACATGTAATGGCAATTAGAAAATATAGAAATGTGGAAAAAAAGAGAACGTTAAAGGTTTGTTTTAGTTAACCATTCCATGCATCACATGGTGTCTCTTTTTGTAATGCTGCTTTTATCTGTTATTTTCCTTTCCCTCTTAAACTTACATATGGATACTTTAAGAGTAGGCTCTCTTAATATAAATGGGGGGAGGGATATGCACAAACGTGCATTAGTATCTGAAATAATAGAGCAGAAAAAATTGCATGTTATTTATCTTCAAGAGACACATAGTGATGTAGGAAATGAAGTTGAGTGGGGACTGTGGTGGGAAGGGCAGTAAAAATTAAGCCATAAAACTAATTTGAGTGCAGGAGTGGCAATTTTCTTTTCACCTGATTTAAAAGTTACTGTTTTGAGTACAGAAGAACCAATGAATGGCCGTCTTCTTGTTGTTAAAGCTGATATTTATGGGGACATTTTTTATTTTATCAATGTGTATGCACCAATTATAGGGTTTGAAAGATTAATGTTTTTTGGTGTGTTAAGCAATGTTTTTAAAAAATGTTTTAATGATGGAAATGTCATAGTTGGGGGAGATTGGAATTGTACAGAGAATTTTTCTGTTGATCGAAATACTGAAGAACCCCATATTCAGTCTTCATCTTATTTATTAAGGTTAATAAGGGCAGCTGATCTACTGGATATATGGAGGGTCAAACACCCTGATGTGAGGCAATATACATGGGTTAAGATGAATAATAATAAGTTACTGCTGCTCGTTTGGACAGAAGTTATGTATCCAAACAGTTGAGCAGTCAAATTATTAATTGTTCTATCACACCAGTGGGTTTTACAGACCATCATTTGGTTTCGATTGTAATAAGTAAATCTCAGAGTTCACATAAGTCCTCTTTTTGGCATTTTAACACTAGACTTCTTCAAGATAAAGAATTTTGTAGGTATTTAGAAATTTTTTGGCAACAGTGGAAAATTAAAAAAAGTAGTTTTGAAAATCTAAGACAGTGGCTGGACAGGAAAAGTGAATATAAAAATGTTCTGTTTACAATACACTGCCACTTCTACTAATGTGTTAAAAGAAACGATTGAGTCAGTTGAAAATGAAATATCATCTATAGAAGCAAATTAATTAATAGATATGATCCTAGTTTAAGTAGTAAGTTACAGAAGAAAAAAATGGAGTTGGGATCTTATTTAAATGAGACAGTAAAAGGGGCCTTGGTAAGGTCTCGTTTTATTTC